>NC_138529.1:29249433-29632140 GCF_964234715.1 Podarcis melisellensis | reverse complement strand
CTTTGTAGAAGACGAGGGGGAAAGCACCACCGTGAAAGAGCTCTCTCAACCTAAACCCCTCTTCCCTCATTGGTGCAGTGTAGTCACTGAGGCTAGAAAACTGTGTCAGCAGCAGCTAGTTCCCTGCAGCAAAAGCGGGGCTTTTGTCCAGTCTCTTGGCTAGATCTAGATGCTGTTCCTGAAAGAAGCAAAATTCCCGTAACGATAAAAATTTGGCACAAGCCAGGAACTGTACCGCACATCGTGAGAAAGTAAGGTACCGTACTGATTTAATGTGTGCAGTTGGACGGCATGTTTGGCACATGCATAGCTGAATTGACTGGCATCACCCCAGTGCTGATGTGTGCAGGCTGAGTTCAAGTGTCAGAGCACCTGCCACAAATTTCCCATGATTTCTTAACCACTTTATCTTAAAGGGTTAAGCTGTTCTTGAGCTCTCTTTCCTCAGTCTGGCCAGCCTATTCTGTTTCCAAGTTTCCACCGCACCTCTACCACAGGCTTCTGCTCATCCACATTTGATGCAGCTGGGGTGTGAACTGGGAGAAACTCAGTCGCAAGACGATGGAGTCTGTTCTGAAATGAGGGTGGTGGTGGAATGACCCAGCTTTAAGGCCTGTATTTGCCTTTTGAGGCGATCTGGGTAATGCTTTTAAAAAACGTGTCACTCTGGACATGTGTCGAGTAAATTTATTCAGGTTTCCTTCCCATTCCATCGGAGACTCTTGATCTCTAAAGGAGCTGTGTGGATGTGTGTGTGTTTGGCTAAACCTACTGCATAAGAACGTAGAACGCCCCTTCGATCTCCATATAACTGTCTATCCAGATAGCCAACATTTGCTGAATGTATTTGGGTTGCAACTACTTTCACACAGTGTTTTTTTTGTTTTGTTTTTAATGTAAGGAAAGGTAAAGGTAAAGGGACCCCTGACCATTAGGTCCAGTCGTGGCCAACTCTGGGGTTGCAGCGCTCATCTTGCTTTACTGGCCGGGGGAGCCAGCGTACAGCTTCCGGGTCATGTGGCCAGCATGACTAAGCAGCTTCTGGCGAACCAGAGCAGCACACGGAAACGCCGTTTACCTTCCCGCCGGAGTGGTACCTATTTATCTACTTGCACTTTGATGTGCTTTCAAACTGCTAAGTTGGCAGGAGCAGGGACCGAGCAACGGGAGCTCACCCTGTTGCGGGGATTCGAACCGCTGACGTTCTAATCGGCAAGTCCTAGGCTCTGTGGTTTAACCCACAGCACCGTCCCCATCCCAATGGAAGGAAACTTATGGTCAATTTACTAACACACCCTGCTTCTGAAGTCAGTGCCGGACACAACGTGGCATGAGAAGAAGCGTGTTTCAAGCACCCCAGTTTTCTCCTACGAAATGTTTTGAGAGTATGCTGCTGCCTCTTTCCCTTTCTGTGTTTCCAGATCTGGACTCCTCAATCAAGCACCATTGCTAACTCCGTTACAGGGGCAAACCCAGTCTAGTTGGCCATTGTTGTTAGGCAATCATATGGCATCCTTGCCCAGATTATCCTGGAAATGGTTAGGATTGGAAAAGTGTGTCAGCGCTACAAGCCGATTTGTTCCTGGGGCAAATGGAGAGCCCATCCAGGCTAGGGCTGGAGTTGAGATTGAGGTAGTGGCAGACAGTGGGAAAAGGGATGCATGGTGGCTTTCAGCTCCTATTGCAAATTTGGGACATATGTCCCCGTCAACCCGTGTGAAAAACCTAGTCCTGAACAAGGAGCCTGGGAGAGTGGAGCAACTGGGGAGAAACTAGTTTATTTAGGGGCTGCAATAAACATGTCCCATCTCAGTGACCCGGCTCTCAGTAATTCACATCAGCAACATTTACTCTTTCTTCCATGTATTTTTAGCGATGCTATGACATTAAGGAAAAGGATAGGTCTGTGGTCACAAAACAAGGGCCTTTTCCCGAGATCTCTCCCAGGGGAGTCACCATGTTCCCTTTCCCCCTTTTCCCTGGCCCTGTGACTTAGCCTGCCTGTGCTGTTTCTGCCTCCCAGGCCCGAGAATCACCATGAGAAATACAGCAAGCGGCCCAGAGGGTCAGAATGCGTGCGATGCTGCGATCCTCCCGAGCGCATTTCAGCATACCCCATGTACCAGCCCATGCCTCAGATCAACGTTACCATCCTGAAAGGTAAGGGACACCAACTCTACCCCAGGATGCTGTATTCAGATGCCAAGCCTTTGCTCATAGCATCCCACACATTGGGAGACATTCAATGGTCCTCTTCAGGCGTTCAAAGGCACAAATTGGGGATGGATGGATTGGGCATGCCTGCTCTACTTCTGACAGGAAGGTCTGAAGAGGCTTCTAAGTAAACTTGGCTGAATGTGTTTTGAACCCCCGAGCTTCCAATCAAGGGGAGCTTTCTAAGCGCATCTGGCCAAATGCACTTAGACATTTCCTCCGGACCTTCCAGCTCAGGGTAGGAATGGGCACACCCCATAAGCCCAAGGACAGATGCTCCCATCCTGTGTCTGAACATAGCCATAGTGTCTCCTGCCAGTTCCTTCTCTGGGTCCCATTCCTATTACTGCAGATGCGGGAGAGAGCCGGGAGAGGAACAGGCAGAGGAAGCTGCAGCTGCCATGTTGCCTGATGAAACAGAGAACTTCAAGGCACATGGTGGATCTCCAGGCTGTGCCCTGGCAGCCATCTGTTCCACATAGGGGCAGGATCACAGCATTCTCCATTGGTCTCTTATCTTATTTCTGTTTTCAGAAATGCCCTCTGGCCTAAGCAAAACCGTATGCATGGAGCAGGCAGTTTTGAGCTGCCGTGGAGTGGAGTTCCAAAAGCTGCAGCGAGTTTGATTTTTCAGTGTCCTCAGGCTCTGGTTATAAGGGGTGGGGCGGTTGCCTTTGGATGAAATGCTGGGTTCTTTAGATTCCAGAGGGGCCGGTTGGGAAGAAACTGTATAAGCTAAATAAATTTCCTGGCCTGGAGGAGCTGTTATCATAATTTTATCCAAGCTCTTTTCTTAAAGAAGGCCAAGTGACACCACCAAATTAGTCTTGAGTCAAGCCCAGGACTCCAGAGGTTGTGTTAGGACATGGCCTGATTTCCCGGGAAGAATATGAAAGATGGAGAAATTGTGTCATCAGAGGCGGCCTCTCTGTTGCTGAACCTCTACCCTCCCAATACATTTTAGAGATGGCTGTAGCTGAGTGTGTGTGTGTGTGTGTGTGTGTAACATGCATATTTGACAATATTTAAGACCCAGAGGAGGTAGATTTATGTTCTTACCCATAGCTAAGGTTCCGTTCCTTAATTAACTTAATTAAAAAAAACAATTTTATTGACTCATAATTAAATCAATAAAATTAATTAAGACATTTCAATATTTCACTTCACTACAATTACATTCTTGTCTCATACGTTTTGCAAAGGAGAAACCTCCGATTTTGCCTGAAGATATGCTTCTGGTAAAATTAAATTCCATTTAATACAGAAGAAGATTTGCCAAGCGATAAGTTTTTGAGATGGGCAGACACCAATCTAGTGCCTACCCTGGCAGCAAGGAGAATTTTCCCACACATTTGGACCCACTCTGAAAACTGGGGAACTGAGGGCATCATTTGTGGTAAAATTCTCCTCACCACAAGGGTGGACATGATATGCCACTGCATAAACACAATGCATTTAGCGCATTTAGACTAGATGACCCTTGGGGTCCTTTCTAACTTTACATTTCTATGATTCTATGCTCCCCCCAAGAATCATGGAAACCGTAGTTTGTTACGAGTGTTGAGAATTGTAGCTCTGTGAGGAGAACTACAGTTCCCTGGCTTCTTTGGTGGAGGGAGTGTAATGTGCTTTAAATGTGAGATGATGATGTTTATGCAGCCAACAAGTGATTGTTCTGTTTTGACTGGACCATTCCCCTTCTAGATTTCTCTCCCAAGCGTGGGTGGAATGATTATTCTATTTATTTGTACATTATATAAAAATGCATAAGTTGCTCCCTGGCCTGCCCATTGGATTGAATGTGGAGGCCAAGGTTGCCTACGTTGAAATGATGCTCATCTATGATCTCTTCACTACTCAGGTGAGAAAGGGGACCGTGGTGAACGTGGCCCCCAAGGGAAGCTGGGCAAGGCTGGTTCTACGGGAAGCAGGGGCCAGGCGGGCCTCAAGGGGCAGAAGGGGAACATAGGGGCCCCGGGGGAGCGGGCCAAGACCAACTATGCTGCCTTTTCAGTGGGCCGAAGAAAACCCTTGCACAGCAACGACTACTACCAGACTCTTGTCTTTGACACCGAGTACGTGAACCTCTATGGACACTTCAACATGTTCATGGGCAAGTTCTACTGCTATGTGCCCGGCATCTACTTCTTCAGTCTCAATGTGCACACCTGGAACCAGAAGGAAACCTACCTGCACATAATGCACAATGGGGCTGAGGCGGCCATCTTGTACGCCCAGGCCAGCGACCGAAGCATCATGCAGAGCCAGAGCCTCATGCTGGAGCTGCAGGACCAGGATGAAATCTGGGTGAGGCTCTTCAAGGGTGAGCGCGACAATGCCGTCTTCAGCGATGAATACGATACATATGTTATTTTCAGCGGGTACTTAATCAAACCCAACTCTGAGCCTTGAATCTGCTGACAGATGGAGAAAATACGGCCAATAACACCACCTGGCTCTAACCTTGTAGTGTTTCTCTACTTGCTGATTTCTAACCCTACTTATCTGCCATAACCCAACCTTGACCTCTGATATGACCTTTATCCTCATCAAACAATCACCCCACTTTCCCTGGACAAGGTTTTTCCCCTGCTTCAAACCTCTGGTCCTTCTCTCTTCCCTCTGCCCGCAAGTCTTAAGCCTTAAGTTGGCGTCAATATTCCCAGTCAGATCGTCACACTAATCTAACTTCTGCTCTTATGGGACTAACTCCCCATGCACAATCATTCCCTCTGCTCTAAGACTGGGACTCACACCCTCCTAGATAATAATGACACTTCTTCTATACAAGTGTCCTTAGACTAATTTTCTTATTTTATTCTTGCTTTGCCATTCTCAGCCTTTGAAAACACATGTCCTGCTAGAATCCTCCCTTGCCCCTCCACAAAATATTTAAAACAGGATTGCACAATTTCTGTTCACGCTGACCTCAAGGCTTGGTCGTTTCTGTACTGTGTTCATTATCAAGAGGAATTAAAATTTAAAAAAGAAAGAAGGGGAAACAAACAGCAGTAATATGCAGATAATACGAATAATACCAGTAGAACACAGTTCCCATTGTAGATACAGTGACTATCAGAAGAGGAATGTTAAACATATAAGATGATAGAAGCCTTCCAGATGCCCAAGGAGGTATCCACTTTGAATTGGTGCTTATATGAAATAACCAGGGCAGTGAAGACCTCAGACCACTGTGCAATAGACAGCATGTATTTATCCTTCTGGACTTGAAGCAAAACTCACTTTTGTTGCCTGGTTCAGTCATTCTTAGGAAGATAGGAATCTCTCTTATATGAAGTCAGACAACTGGTCAGTCTAGTTCATTGCTACCTACACTGACTGGAAGCAGCTCTCCAGAATTTCAGGAAGACATCTCTCCACGACCTTCCCAGAGATGCTTGAGACTGAACCTGGGATCTGCAACCAAAGCAGCTGCTCCACCACTACTGGATCTCACTACTAGATCCCAGCTGGGCAAGGACCTTATCTATTGTCCATTGTTTATGCCCATTGTGGGGAAACCTCTGGTTTGTGGGCCCAGAATCTCAGAACTGTAGAGTTGGGACCATGAGGAACACCTAGTCCAACCCCACGCAGTGCAGGAATCTTCTCAAACCTATGGCCCTATGAGATTAAGTGTCTCAAGCTCTGCCAACTGAGCTATCCCTAATGAGTTGTTCCGAATGGCCCACAAGGCTGTTTATTGACAAACAATTAAAAAAATATATTTTTGATGTCACCTGTTAATCAGGCCCCTTCTATTTGCTGTTGACCTCTGATGTTTAGGCTGTCAGTTTCATTTCAGATTTTAAGTCTCAAGAGTTTTCCGCAATGCAACTGTGCCTCCTTCCATGCTTCCTCTTCCCGGACCTTATCAATATCCTTAATCTGCTCTCTCCTTCCACCTCCTCCCTTGTTATCTGTAAATCCCTCCTTCTCTAACCTTGGCAAATATTCTTCTCTTTACTCAGCGTGACACACATTAGTGCCTGAACGCCCAGCCCTATTCACTGAGCCAGTTTGGAATACATGGTGTGGTTTGCTGCAAAGGGCACTCGCCCTTTTCTTCCTGGAAATATGGGAGCAGGAGGTGCCAATCCATTCAGATGCTTCCTGTCTATACATTTGCCCGTTTCTGGACTGCATTCTGCAAACAGCTTAGCACCAAGGCAGCAGCATTTCACCAAGTTCTATCTTCCATACCCCAAGCTGCCGTCTCAGTTCCTTGGCATGAGGTTAGCCATACACCATGAGTGAAGTGAGCAGAGTTCAATGGTTTACTGAACAAGGCTCTGTTGGTATCCAAGCTTCCCTGCTGGACAGGGAAGGCCTGCAATGTCTGGCCTGCCTCTACTGCCAGCATCATTGTTCCAGGCAGGCACAGTAAAATAAGAAACCTGTCCCTGTAGAACAAAACAGGGAGAAAGCTATACAATTGTTTAGCATTGAGCACCATAGGGTCCTGTTAGCCGTGCATTTATTTTTGAGGAGTCTTTCCAAGCTGAACAAATCCTCCTGTTCCTGCTGCATTCTACTGCCACCAAACACTCCTGTGAGCAGTTGGGCCAGAGCACATCTTTCATAGTGATGTGAAGGTCCGGGGGGTGGGGTGGAAAACTGCAACAGCAAACAGGTTTCCCACCAATTTTCTATACATGTACACACACCCGTTCACATCAGGACCTGGAGAGGTCATTAGAGGGCTTGACCCCTTTACCCACTGCAGCAGACCCAATCCAGATCAGGGTCCCTGCTGCTATTTGCATTGGAAGGGAAACTTCCATGGATTCAAAATGGTGAAAGCAATTGCAGTTTCTGTGTCTGGCAGCCCCCATCATTTTTGCTAGGCCTGACAGGAAGTTGCTATACCCTGCAGGCATCCAGACCCAGAGTCTCTTGGCTAGCTCTGCTGATTAGGCCTTCAACTTGGGGGATGTGCGTTTTACGCCATGTTTTACATTTTTGTGCCATGGAATTCACTAATTCTGCTTTTGCATTAAACCTACAGAAGCAACTAGAACAACTAAGCAATACCCTGGCAAACTTCCCTTTCAACTCTGCTCTTCCTCATGTAAGGAATTAAGCTTCCATTTTTACACAAGCACTCCACAACTCCTGGAAGGGCTGGTACCTTGTACCACAAGGGTATGGTTTTGCATATGAGGAAAGGAACCCCAAGGGTTTTAAATTATGAGCCCGTGACTCATAAATTTAAAGCACATACCCCCCAAAAAACAATCATGGGAACTTAGTTTTCCCCCTCAGCACTATAATTCCCAGCACCAAACTACAATTCCCAGAACTCTTTGGTTGAGGAAATGTGCTTTAAATGTATGGTGTGTATGCAGGCCTGCTGAGAACCACAGTTCCAAATGAATAAAAATCGCAACGATTCTCTTGTGAAATTCTCACACTAATTTCTTTTTGTTTTTGGTGCTCTTAAAACATGTGCAAGGAAGGTGTCCTCAGAACATTGTCAACATTGAATGTGTGTCTTTGTAATTTGGTAGCGTTAACTTCAGTATTTCTCTGGCACAAGAATTTGGACCTCCCAACTCACCCCTGTCTCCTCCATGCCTCGGCCTAGCCCTTGTTCAAACCAAACACACTGTCCAGAACACCCCTGCTGAACATGTGTGTGGTGAGGTCACATTCTTAGGGAATGGGAGTGGGGAGGCCAGGAGAGAAAGATGGGGGAGAGGTGGGGAAGGAACTGGCCACCAAGCGGATGTGCTAATACTATTATTGGCAGAAGTGGTGTGGAACCAGGAAAGGATGAAGTCACTTGCTTAGCAGCCAAGGGAAACATTCTGAGGGACAGGCCTTCATGGTCAGCTTCTGAGTCCCATGCCCAGAGTGGCACCTATTAACAAAGCACAGAGCTCACCCAGAATACCATGCTACTTCTGAGGGACAGCCTGGCTTTGCCATCATGGGCAGACAGCTTTGCTGACAAGTCTAGTGACACCATAACACACAGTTATTTCACGCACAGCATGCCTTTTCTCAATAGCTTCTCTGCTGAACAAAACAGGCTTGGCAAATGCTTATTTTGAGCCGGAACTCACCTAGGAACAGGATATTTTCATATCACTCATTAGTTGGGATTCATTTTTCTCTACAACCGTGGATAACCTGAAGGGAATAATACTTCTGAGCAGGCTCAGAGTGCATGCTCCTCTTAAGTCACCACAGCCAGCCTCCATAATTTTGGAAACCTGTGAAGTGCTTAGACTTTGTCAATCAGAGCTATGTCCCAGAATGCCACTTTCCACAAATTAAGCATGGTATCCTTCCCCCCACCAACTTCCGCCTTCTCCTCTGAGAGCCGGTTGCTCATATGTTGTGACAGCTTGGGCTGTGGCTTTATGTTTTTCATGCTCTCCCCTAACTCTGTGAATGCTACCAGACTGCACCCTGGACACCATATAGACAACTTCAATAGCATCATGGCAGGGATAAGCACTGCTTTGACTTCCCAGTTGTTTGTGCTGCATCCTCAGCTAGGAATGCCTTTGTAATCTCGTTCTGCCTGCCTTCAAAATAGCTCCCACCTAAGACCTAAATGTTAATGATCCCATTGGTAGCCATCAATTTAATCAAAGACCAATGGTTAACAATATGTATACACGCCTCCCAGAGAAGCCATGGATCCAAAATAAAAAAGGAACAAGCAAACAAGTAGAAGCTGTATATATTTTGCCCTTTTCTTCCTCTATTGTGATAAATGGTTGAACAATAAACATATCTATCTGTCTGTCTATCTGTCTTACATCCAGCTCCGCGAGGGGGAAAGAGCCAGTTTTATAGCACATATACAGAGGCTGCATTTCAAGAGTGGCTACTTGGAGCGTTTCAATGACCTGTTGCCCTTGCTGCTATTTTTTAAATGCCGCTCTGCTATCTCCTTGTCCTGCATGGATCAGAGTCCTCCCAGATCTACAAATGAGCACAAGTTCCATTGTCCCCAGAAGACGCCATGTCTTGTTTCATGTTTTGCCTGCTAGCAGACGGTGGCTTCAGAAAATGTGCAAGTTACACGAAAGTAGTTATCTGCTTCCACAAGGTGCTTTGCCTACCCAGGTGCACGCAGGTATAGGGGAGAGGGAAAAGCATGATGATGTCCATCACTTCAAGTACATGTTGAGAACTCACGGCAAATCATAGCTTCTAGGCACGCCTACACGGCATAAAACAAATCTCCATGCAGGTTTTATGTACGACAGTGTGCTCTGGGATTACATCTTTTTTGTATATCAGTATAGGGAATGTGTGGGACGTGGGTGGCACTGTGGGTTAAACCACAGAGCCTAGGACTTGCTGATCAGAAGGTCAGCGGTACGAATCCCTATGACGGGGTGAGCTCCCGTTGCTCGGCCCCTGTTCCTGCCAACCTAGCAGTTTGAAAGCACGTCAAAGTGCAAGTAGATAAATAGGTACCGCTCTGGCAGGAAGGTAAACGGTGTTTCCATGTGCTGCTCTGGTTCGCCAGAAGTGGCTTAGTCATGCTGGCCACATGACCTGGAAGCTGTACGCTAGCTCCCTCGGCCAATAAAGTGAGATGAGTGCCGGAACCCCAGAGTCGGTCATGACTGGACCTAATGGTCAGGAGTCCCTTTACCTTTATAGTGAATGTGACATGTGAGAAAAAGCATGAACGTTTGAAGCAACAGCTATGTGACCATCTCTTCTAATTAAAGCAGCTTGTTAGCCATTGAGGACTCCTTCAGGGATCACTCTTGGCACTTCTTCAGTCTTACGTAGTATTTTACAGGTCAGTAACCCCAGAAAAAAGAAGCTCTCTTTACTGTAAACACGTAATACCTATCCAAAAAAAGCAACAGGCCATAATTTTCATTATTTAAATGTAATGCAGCCAAGTTTTTAAAAAGTATTTTCAAACGGGAAATCTGCTAATTAACAAGGTACAAGCAGAATGCAGATTAGCTAGGGCTTGAATTTGAAGGGGCTGCAGAGGATGTTGTTATCTCCTAAGGCAACCAACCACAAGTGTAACGCAACTCAAGCTGTTAGGACACACACAGAGTTATGGTATTTGCCTCCAGGTCATATTTGACCGTGTTTAGTTTTCCTATAAAGACCCTCTTTCAACTTCCTCCACCCTGAAAGGAAGTCTCCATGGAGACTATTAAAAAATAAATAAGCTTCCCTCTGGGAACCATTGTTTGCATTTAAAGAGACCACGCCAACTCACATCAAGGCCTCCTCTTGAAAATATTTGTGAATCCAAAAGGTGGGGGTGGGGAATGGTGCTTTGAAAACCCCAATCCAAACAGCAGGGGGCTTCCAGCAGGAGACACGAGCACTTGAATATTCCAAGGCCTGGGGCCAAACTCTGCAGGAAACTATAGCATATGAAGGGGCAGCTTGAATGCATATCCTTAAAATGAATTTAAGGGAAGAACCCATCCATCAGATCTTTAGAGCAGTGTTTCCCAACCTTGTGCCTCCAGCTGTTTTTGGAATACAATTCCCATCATCCCTTGCCACTGGTCTTGCTAGTCAGGGATAATGGGAGTTGTAGTTCAAAAACAGCTGGAGGCACAAGGTTGGGAAACACTGCTTTAGAGGTTGCTCCATATTATTATTATTATTATTATTATTATTACTAATTGGGTTTATATACTGCCCTATACCCAGAGGTCTCAGGGTGTTCACAGAAAAGATCAGGGCGGTTCACAGAACTGGTATGCATGGCTTTATAAAGTGACACCATCTATGAGCTGGATCAAAACATATACCGTATTTTTCGCCCTATAAGACGCACCAGACCACAAGACGCACCTTGTTTTTGGAGGAGGAAAACAAGAAAAAAAATATTCTGAATCTCAGAAGCTAGAACAGCAAGAGGGATCGCTGCGCTTGCTGTTCTGGCTTCTGTGATAGCTGCACAGCCTGCATTCGCTCCATAAGATGCACACACATTCCCCCTTACTTTTTAGGAGGGAAAAAGTGAGTCTTATAGAGCAAAAAATACGGTATATGAAGTTGCAATCTGTATGATTCAATGTGTGGGATGGGTATTGTGAAAGTACTGCCAGGAAATATAATGCTATGACATAATAATTTTATTATTTATATGCTACCCATCTAACCTACATGGCATGAAGAAAGATAATGTATCTCGCAGAAGCCCAAATCTAAAGAGCAGGATCAATAACAAGATGGGTGGAGGGGTTCCCAACTGGAAGTTCTCCCTCAGCCATCAGAGTTGTCTTGGACTGGCCCTTCCCAATAGCTCTGTGGCTTGTTACTGGTCCTGGCAGGCATAGGTGCCAACTCTCTGGGGCCCTGGGTGCCCAGGCACCCACAAAATTCCCCATGAAGGTACCAGACACCCACAAATTTTGGTGCCAGGGCCATGCACACTACATGGCACCCCGGGCACCCATGGTTGCAGGGCCAAGCTGGCATTCCTGCTGGCAGGTCAATGAATTTCCCTCTATCAGCCCCCTTCCCCTTGCACCATGGGGCAATCAGCAGCCCATGTAGTTAGTTCCTAGGTAGGGAGTGGCATAGCCCAAGGTGGCATTTCAGGGTGACATGAGTAAGAGCTGCTGGCAAAACGGCTGTGACAACTCAGACATTTTTATGGCCTTTGCTGTCTTTCGTTCCTCCGATACAGCCAATATCTGTTTCTCACATGTAGAGAGTTTTTTCCTCCAACATCTCTCCTCTACCCTTCCGTGACAGAAAGGCAATGAGGTTCTGCTTTTCTCTTAATTAAATTGGCTGCTGCTATCAGCGGGGTTTGTTAAGGCTGCAATGCTGTTTGATACAGGTTTCTATTTTTTTTTAAATTTAAAAAAATACATAAAATTGCTTGCCAAAACACACCTTTCCCATTGCTTGCTTAATTTCATTTTCCTCCCCACAGGACGTTTCACAGGAGCAACAACAGCCCCAAACCCTAATAGCCTGGGCTGTCTTGTTCTCAAACCCTTCCAGTTGGAATGTACTTTCTGTATCTTCCAAAAAAGAAATGAAGAGTAAAAACAAAAAACAAATGAAAACCTCACCGTTCTAATGAAATGTCCAAAGATATATGAGAAATTAAGCAAGCAGTTATGGGAAAGGTACACTGGTTTTATAATATATTTTACAGTTTGTATTAGTGTTGCAAAAAGAAAAGGGGTGAAAAGGACAAATGAGGGTAAAATCGGCAAGCAGAATTTTTTATGTATAAGCACACATTTGAAATAATTACTATAACTTAAGGAGAAATAAAGGACATCTCACCATAGTGGGGAAGACCCCCCAGCTGGCTTGTGCCATACTGCTGACCAGGAACTGAGATCTGTTGATGGGCAACTTCAGGGCTCCTGCTCTTCCTTCTTAAAGGTAAAGGTAAAGGACCCCTGACCATTAGGTTCAGTCGTGGCTGACTCTGGGGTTACGGCGCTCATCTTGCTTTATTGGCTGAGGGAGCCGGCGTACAGCTTCTGGGTCATGTGGCCAGGATGACTAAGCTGCTTCTGGTGAACCAGAGCAGCGCACGGAAACACCATTTACCTTCCCGCCGGAGCGGTACCTATTTATCTACTTGCACTTTGACGTGCTTTCAAACTGCTGGGTTGGCAGGAGCAGGGACCGAGCAACGGGAGCTCACCCTATTCAAACCGTGAACCTTCTGATCGGCAAGCCCTAGGCTCTGTGGTTTAACCCACAGCGCCACCCGCGTCTTCCTTCTTACAGTTCTTTAAATCAGACTCAGTTTGGCTGGCCCTCTGGTAGAGGACTGTCCTCTGTCAATCCTTCAAAAGAGATTCATACTTACCTTGTTTTTTCCAGAAGAAACGCCTGAAGTGGTAAACACCGGAGGTATAAAACACACGAGGGTCAAAAGAAGCCTCACTTATTCCAAAGACGTTTTGGCACCTGAAATGGAAAATCGAAACACTACCTCTCAAAAGTAAAAACACAATAATTCATCAAGGAGCTGCAACCTAGCCAGGTTTTAATAGTACTTTAAATCTGCTGCCCATGAAATCTGTTAGGGGAGTGAGGTAGGTGTGTGTGAGGAAGGTCTGTGTATGGATTATGTTCAAGATCCACCAATAGCGATTGCTGGCTGAATCTGAGTTAAGGCAGATACAGCTCTTTTTAGCAGTACTGCCTCTCGACTGCAGCATTTATGTTTGGATCCAAACATACTTCTTAAAGGTAAAGGTAAAGGACCCCTGACCATTAGGCTCAGTCATGGCTGACTCTGGGGTTATGGCGCTCATCTCGCTTTATTGGCTGAGGGAGCAGGCATACAGCTTCTGGGTCATGTGGCCAGGATGACTAAGCTGCTTCTGGTGAACAAGAGCAGCGCACGGAAACACCATTTACCTTCCCGCCGGAGCAGTACCTATTTATCTACTTGCACTTTGACGTGCTTTAAACTGCTGGGTTGGCAGGAGCAGGGACCGAGCAACGTTCGGTTATGGCAGACTTTTTAAATCCAATTAGCATTTCAACTCTTGAGTTTAGGGGGCTTGCTAAGCTTCCTCCTCATTTTGTTATTTTGGCCCTGGCGAACCAAGATCTTAAACTAGCTTCATCATCCACTTTCCAGTGTCTTAATAGAAGCCTTTCTCTAAAACCACACTTGCAACACTGGATTGTTTTTGTACTGCTTCTCAAATTAGGTGTAACAAGAGGGGTGCCTTTTGGTGCTCTTTATTGGGAAGATCTGTCACCACCATCACAGCAAGAACGAGGAATGCAAAGCTGCCCTTTCTGCATCCTCATAACCCTCACGTTCTCTGTCTGGAATAGCAGTGCTTCTTCTTATTCCTCCCCCCATTCTTGGCATCAGAGAGACATGCTTTTCCCAGATGGGTGCTAATTTTTCTTTTAGCCAAGGTGATCTTGGAAAGATGCTTGGATACACCTCAAATTGCTCCTGGCTTTTCCAATTTATCTTGTTGCAAATGATGTTACCTTTGCCAGCAGTTACTAGCATTGCCCAGGGCTTTTCACTGGATGTCTTCTTGCAGCACTTTTGCCCTCCAAATGCGCAATGCTACAAATGGACCAGCAAATGCTTGCTGTTCTGTTTGAGGCCCTTGCTTTTCATGTATCTCTTTTTGTTATTTTAAACTGGGTGCTTTGCTCCCTATCACGTAAAGCAGGGGTCAGCAAACTTTTTCAGCAGGGGGCCAGTCCACTGTCCCTCAGACATTGGGGGGGGGGGAGCGGACGATATTTTGGGAAGAAAAATGAACAAATTCCTATGCCCCACAAATAACCCAGAGATGCATTTTAAATAGAAAGACACATTCTAGTCATGTAAAAGCAGGAAGGCCCCACAAATAACCCAGAGATGCATTTTAAATAAAAGGACACATTCTACTCATGTAAAAACATGCTGATTCCTGGACTGTCCGCAAGCCGGATTTAGAAGGCGGTTGTCCAGATCCGGCCTCTAGTTTGCCTACCCATGGCGTAAATGCTCTACTTTTAAAAAATAAAAAAATTTCTACTGGTTTCCTGATCTGGACCATATACTGCCTTCCTTCTCTATCAAGGAAATCCTTTGCCCCCCACAATGCCAAAAATGTGCTGGGAAGACTGCTAGTATAACCCAAGTCTCTTTCAGATCTTATTCAGATATACAGTGGTACCTCGGGTTACAAACACCTCGGGTTACAGACTCCGCTAACCCGGAAGTAGTACCTCGGGTTAAGAACTTTACCTCAGGATGAGAACAGAAAACGCGCGGCAGCGGAAGGCCCCATTAGCTAAAGTGGTACCTCAGGTTAAGAATGGTTTCAGGTTAAAAACGGACTTCTGGAACGAATTAAGTTTGTAACCAGAGGTACCACTGTACATTGCATGTGTTGAAAAGGCACGGGGCAGGACAGTTCTTCTGGCCCTGCCTTGGACAACATGCCTCCTGCTATCCCTCTGCAGACCTTTGCATGCAGAGCTCAAGGTCTTGAAAGGGGCATCAGTGTACTTACAGCAACAGCATCTTCAGTTGTAGCTCTGGAAACAAAACATGGCCACAAAAGCACCCACCAATCACCATGTCACTTGCTGATGTTGCCTTCACATCAGCCATGCATGGGAAACATCAATAGTAAACACACAGTTATGGCATGGATGCCACAGGGGCCTCTCCCACCCACAGGACACAAACATATACTCCCCAGAATAGATGACCATTGTCTACCACAGCCTAGAGGTAGAAGACACAAGAATGTAGAATCCAGAGGTTTCCAAGGAGAAAAGTTTGAGGCCTCCAGAGACCGAATGAACATCTGGCTCCAAGGTCTGTTCCCCTCCCACTCCAAATTCTTCCTAAATTACCCTTCATGAAGCTGGTGCCCTCCAGATGTTTTGGACTACAGCTCCTATCAGCCCCAGCCAGTACTGTTCTAAACTCTCCTAAGGGAGGTGACGGAATAAACATTTGTCAGAAACATTACAAAAAAAAGGGACGGAACCATTTTTCCTCCTAGGTTGAGAGAGCTGGTTAGCCTGAACTACTACAGTCATTTCTACAGAACTTCCTTGTGCTATTTATTGGGCTTGTTCTCACAATGAGATCTTGAGACGTATTATGTGAAGTCACCATTATTTACATTTTAATTATGGGAAACAATGGCTGAAAGAGCAGAGCCACATATGAGTCAAGACCAGAAATTTATCTGTGGCATAGATTGGACTGTACACAGGTTTTCAGGACACGGGTCTCAGACCGATGCACTCATGTATCTTCATAATGTCAGTACTAAAGATAATTCCACAATATATATTCTGTACTTTTTCTGTCCAAAAAGTCATGTTACTCTTTAAAACTGCCTGGAACATTCTGTCACTAAGAGAAGGGAGAGTGCACAAGCTACCCAGAACTTAATACTGTATCCCTTAAAAAACAACAACAGCCTGAGTAGCTTGGTAGTTTTGAGTAGCATTCGTACAGTCACTTGTGCAATATTTGCCTGCAAGAAGAGTTTTCAGGAAAAGGATGGCATGATTTTATTGGATGACGAGTCCTATATTCCACTGCATTTGGTGACATCAATGTTATTACTTTCCCAGATCCAACCAGTTCTGGTGGTATGGGAAAAACATGCCTAAGCTGATCGAACTAATCATAGCCCAAGCAGGCTGCATAATGATAAAAACTTCAGTTGTCTTGAGTGGCCTCCTGGGAAGCAATTGTAAGAAAATACAGTCGTTTGCTTCTGAAAGAACCAGCCCAGAGGCATCTGCAGCCCATAGAAAGACAGTAACTATAAACTGCGTGTCAAGAAGAGGAATCTTCTCAGCTTTACTTAAGTCTTTTAATAACTCCTTCCCAGCTCCAGACATCGGGCAGCCGTAGTGATTACATGCAAAGTGTTGATGAACACAACATCACTTTCTTTGTAGCAGTTGCACCCCAATTTCTGTCTGGGGCAGCTCCCAAATCGTGCAAACACGACTGCCCTGACTCATTTCCCATGAGCAAAATCTGTAGTTTTACATGGCACCATCAGTCCATGTTCCAGGGAGTTACGTGGGGATCTGAGGAAAAACAGGCTCAAGTGGTGCCTGCTAGGGTTGGCAATAAGGAAGAGCCAGGGTTAAGGTATCTGTGCACTTTCTCTGCTGAAGGAGCAGGTGGAAACTACACCCTACTGACCAGGTGGTGTGTGGTGCAGGAGAGCATCAGCCCCAGCTCTCCACAGGCTAGCCCACAAATGGCTGAGTTATGAAGTGAGCATTTTAGCGCATGACAAGGCTTATATTATGCCTCATGGACAGCAGTTCCATGGGGCACCGTAACACCCTTCTCAGTTAATCACTCTCTTTTGCTTGCTGCGATCTCAACCTTGGGACTAGGACAAGCCCAGAGCGTTGACTGAGCGTCAGGGCTCCTTGCTCTGCAGCCAGCTTCCAACGACAGGACTGAGCTTACATCCATGGCATAGTGCAATGAACAGAAACTAGGGCAGGCTCAGGATATAGCAAGGCTCAAAACCCATAGCCTATGAGAGAAGCAACTTTACAAAGAAGCTTGCATACAAGCTTTACATAGACAAATCACATTAGCAGACTGGAGATGCTCTCTTCTTCTAAATTAACTTCTGTCCCTGTGGCAGGTGGAGGTAAAGCAAGGCACAGAGTTTAAGGTTTGGAAAGAACAAGTGCAGCTGGCTCCTCCCTCCAACCCTCCCCTCTGCCCACATGTTTTATTAAAGTGGCATTAGCTGTGGGTGGCATTGAGGTGAGGTGGTGTTGCGGTGGCAGCAGTTGAGAAGCCTCTGTCTGTGACCGGCAAAATCAGCAACCAAGAGGTAAAGGGATGGAGGGCCAAGAAGGGGTGTCCTGTAACTCTCATTGGGACACATTGAAGGAGGGTTAGCGATCCTCTTTGCAACCTGCTGAATATGCTTAAAGGTAGAATTCAGGAGAAGGATCCATTTTCTGGGAAAGGGACCATGCTCGGGTTGTTAGTTGTAGAGGAACAAGTCAGGGTCTGAGATCAGTTTGCACCAACCCAGTTCTAAATGTTGACATGAGGAGAGTCTTTTGGAGAGGACCTGTCAGAGAGAAGGAAGCAGCCCTGGGTTCTCCTATACAGAGGGAAGCTGCCTTGGACTGGGTCAGACCTTTGCCTACACTGACTAGCAGCAGTTCTCTGCGGTTTCAGACCAGGACCTCTCTCCTTTCCACTAGGAGATGCAGAGGAGTGGACCTGGCATCTTTTGCATGGAAACTAGCCATGGCCCTTCAAAGCATAAGCTCACAGGGCAAAGAAGGTAGGCCATCTACAGGGTTTGTTGTTGTTTAGTCATTTAGTCGTGTCCGACTCTTTGTGACTCCATGGACCACACCCCATGGACCAGAGCGCACCAGGCACTCTTGTCTTCCACTGCCTCCTACAGCTTGGTCAAACTCATGTTAGTAGCTTCGAGAACACTTTCCAACCATTTCGTCCTCTTCTCCTTGTGCCCTCAAACTTTCCCAGCTTCCGGGTCTTTTCCAGGGAGTCTTCTCATGAGGTGGCCAAAGTATTGGAGCCTCAGCTTCAGGATCTGTCCTTCCAGTGAGCACTCAGGGCTGATTTCCTTAAGAATGGATAGGTTTGATCTTCCTGAGTCTCTTCCAGCACCATAATTCAAAAGCATCAATTCTTCAGTGATCAGCCTTCTTTATGGTCCAGCTCTCACTTCCACACATCGCTACTGGGAAAACCAGACTTTGCTATTTGGCGAAACAGATACAAGCATTGCCCAAGCAGGAACTGAAACCAATGACAGAAAGCTATCTGAATCAACAGTTGAGCAATGGGGAATGAAGCCAAACAAGAGGTGTAAGACCCAGGGAGTGGGAAAGTTAGGTGAGAAAGGCACATCTATTTGTCAGTCTGAATATTTGACTCTGGCCTTCTTGGGCATTAGGATCTGCAGAAGCAGCTCCCTTGGTAGTCCCACCCCCCTCTGAAATGCAGGGAATGGCGGAGAGGGAGTTCTGTAGCAGCCCCCAAACTGTGGAACTCCCTCCTCAAAGATGTACACCTGGCATCTAACGATACAGTTTTCAGTGGGTGCTTAAGATGTGCTTCCTTTGAACCACTAAGGTGTTCTGTTCTGTAGGACCCACCTTTTTTGCTGAATTGAATTGATATTGTTCTGCTCAACCTGGAACGGTTTTATGCTGGCAATAGTTTCATCTGTTTTTATAACTGCATATCGCTGTAGCCTGCCCTGGTACCTTATGGTGAAGGGCAGATAAGAAATCTTATACACAAATAAGGCAATTCTCTTTCTTTCTTTCTTTGGGTCTTTCAGTCTTCCTTCCTTCCTTCCTTTGTGGAGTAAGATGTTTCATCTTGTGTTTCTCAAAGCCTAATCTCCAGAAGTACAGAGGTTAGGCTGTTGTGTCAATTTCATAAGCAAGTTCCTGTCAACAGAGAACCTATATTTTTTACTTATCAAGTCCCTCAGTTTTCAGCTGGAGCCAAGTTGCAACACTTTTTGAAGTCTATGCTGTACCTCTGCTAGGAAGACAGAGGGAGATCTTTTGACTGGATTAACTGTGATTTCCTAGAACTGGAGTCTTAGAACAGGAGCCTTGACCACCCTGGAGGCCTCCAGATGCTTCAGATGAAAGCTCTCATCAGCACATGCTGGCTGGGGCGGATGGGAGTTGTAGTCTAATGCATCCTGAGGACCTCTAGTTGGGGAATGCAGTTCTATAGCAAGTGAGAAAGTAGCTGCTATAAATGTAGATGCTATAAATGTACAAGTCTTAATCAAAGTAGCATACTTTTAAAATTAAGTTGACTGCAATGCGGTAGCATAGCGTGGGGCAGTTGCCCTGGGTGCAAAATTGTTAGGGGCACAAAGTTTCAACATCTTGTGCTGGAATGCTTCTGCCACTGGACTCCGTTGAAAATGGCATTTCCACGCGAACCAGGAAGTGACCTCTCCAGACAACGGAATGACTTTTCTTTTCTTATCTCCATGGCTGCAATCTCCTGGGTCCATTAGGCAGATGAATGCACATGTGTACTCCATCTGTTTCCCTCCCTTCCACTCACCCCTTCTGCGTGGCTCCAGGTGCTGTCAACCCATGCTAAACCACTGCTGTAATGTTCTGTCCTGTCCTAATACTTTAAATAAACAAACAGAAGTATGTACAGGCTGCCTTTACCAGCATAGGCCTCACAAGGTGGCAGACAAGAATGAGATATGTTAAGGACCATCTGAAGTATCAAAAAGAAAGAAAATAATACATGATTGAAGGAGGCATAGAGTCTTGAGATTTAGTTCCATGAATGATGCTACAGAAAGGCAGTGAGCAGCAGAGTTGGGAGGGCAGATAAGAGAACAGTGGCTCAGGCATCTCAGATCTCTCCCCTCCAGGAGACTTCCAGCACCAGTTACTGTAATTCAGGAAATTGTGGCAGCTGCTAAGCTGCTGGAATATTTTAGGTAGGTCCAGTTTTGGTGGGAAAGCAGGGGCTTTGCCAAGCCCCTTTAAGTTGGCTTACAGGGTGACCTCCCCACCATTTCTAGGGTAAAAGAGGATGTGTTTGTTAAGGACTCTTTGAAAGTACATTGCAGTACTTTTGAAAAGGTTTCACCATCCTGTACTAAAAGGGGAAGCAGGAGAATTATTAGAGGGACTAACATCTGAGCATAAAAGGGAAACGTGAAAACTAGAAGGGGTATAAAAGTGCTAGGAGGTACAAGAAGAAACACACACACACACACACACACACAAATAAGGGTCTTTAGGGAACAAAACAGCTTTAGGGTCATAAGGGTGGACGATGAGATTAATTGCTCAGAACAGAATGTCAGTCCTCAAAGCAGGGGCGGGGGGAGGACAGTGTCCAAATAAGAACAATGGAATGATTGTCTTCAAAGGTGGAAATAACTGTGAAATGACAATTCCCAGCCTGGGCGGGGGGGGGGGGGACCCTATCCGGAGAAGAATTAAATCTGAATGATAGTGTTCAGAATGGAATGACAATAGAATGGCAGTACTATATGCAGAAGACAGTTCCATGGATAAACCGACACTGAAATCAACAGTGTTAGGAACAGAATGTTAGAATGAAACAGTCAGGAGTGAGGTAATACAGTGGTACCTCAGGTTACAGACTCTGCTAACCCAGAAATAGTACCTCGGGTTAAGAACTTTGCTTCAGGACGAGAACAGAAATTGTGCGGCAGCAGTGGGAGGCACCATTAGCTAAAGTGGTACCTCAGGTTAAGAACAGTTTCAGGTTAAGAACGGACCTCCAGAACGAATTAAGTTCTTCAGTTGAGGTACCACTGTAACAGTGAATAACAGTCCAACCACAGGGCACCCAGAGCCCCCTCCCCCAAACTCCTTGGCCTTGCATGTTGCTGCTGTCCATCACTTTCACAATGTGATAGCAAAGAAATATATTTCTTTCACTTTCCCATGTTCCGCATTTTAGAAGAAAAAGCATCTCAGTTGTGTACCTCCACTCCCAAAATCACACCACATTTGCTTCTATTATTATTACAATAACAACAATACCCCACCCATCTGGCTGGGTTGCCCCAGCTATAACCAAATAGTCTCCTAACAGGATGTTTCTGGGTAAGCAAACTGCCACAGTATAACTTGCAGGTAATTTAATTCTCCCTTGTCCAATGTACTGTATATTGTTTTGGCTCCTGACACATTGCTGTTTTTGCCTGCCAACTAGCAGGGAGATTCTGCCTTACGGTTGTTTTTGTTTTCCACATATTTGACTTCTTTCAAGGAATCTACAAAACCAGATTTTGAGGTGGTGGTGGATGCCAAGGGGTTGAGGAGGGTGCAGGAATCCAACACCCTGCTAAATCTAGCAAGGGGGAATGTATAGGGTGTATCCCTGTGCATAGATGTATATAAAGTTGATCCTGCTGTTTTGAGCTTCTGGGATTACAGTATTTTCTTCAGTTAACTGTCGCGAAAAACAACAACGCATGGATCAGATGACCTGTAAAAGCAATGGTGAAGGAACGAGGTTCGGCTACCTGTCACGGACGACCATGAGCGAGACCTGCTGGCTCGGTGTTCGAGGAAAGGGTGGGAAGTTTGTGGTCAATTTATCTATTGAACTGTAGGAAGCACACCTGGATGGAAAGTCTGGAAGCAGAGAATTATGCTGAAACCACTGGCTCTCTCACCGTCTCCCTTCAGTCCCTGAAAATCTTTTGCGAATTGGAAGAGAGCGCCTCTGAGAATGTGCAGAGCGCGTTCCCCTTTCCGACTCTTCACACTCAAGGGAACTTTCGCGCCAAAGGCGTGGCTTCTAGCGGGTGGGTGGGAAGCACCAGCCCCGAGAAGCACTTCCGTCGACTTTCTTTACCAGAGCAGGCCGAGGAAGCCCAGGCGCCGCCGGCGACCCTGGCTGCCTCTCTCCCCCCGCGGATGCGCTGCCTCCTCCCGCTCCACAGACGGGGCTGCCCGCCCGATGCCGGGGCTGCCCGGGCGCCTGGTGGCAGGGAGTTGCAGCGGCTGGAACTGCTGCGGGGATTGGCCGGATCCCGGCCGCCCTCTGCCTCCATGTGACGGGGGACGTAGGAGGAAGGCGCAAGGAGAGAGAGAGAGACAGACAGACAGAGAGGGAGATGGAGGGAAGGGAGCAGGACGGAGGAGGGAGGAGAGGAGCCAAGCGAGCCGACGACGAGAGCCATGGAGGTCCAGAGGAGCCGAGGCCGGCCAAGGGGCGCTTCAGGCCCGGGCTGGGGTAAGGCGCGTCCTGGGAGCCGTCGCCGCGAGGGGCAGGGGCTGCTGGTGGGGAGGCTGCCTGTTTGCAAAGGGGGGCAACCGCCGGAGCCTCAGCTTCCCCGCTTCCGGCGCGCAGGCAGCCGCCTCCCTTTCCGAGCAAAAGCCAGGAGGGCCTCTGCCGCCCCCCGCCCCCAAGCCGGACTTCTGTCAGAGAGGCTCCCGGCTGACCATTGCGAGAAGCAGGAGCCTGGGCTGCACTACAGGCCCGTGCGCTCCCCTCAGAGTCCCAGCCTCTTCTGGAAGAGAACTTGCAGCCCGTGCAAGAAGGGACGGGGCTTCTTTGGTGGTGAGGGGAGGCTTGGGGGTTCTAGTAAAAAAACCCGAAACTTAAACCCAACAACTACCCACAAGCTTGAAGGCTCCCCACCCTGGTGAAGATGCTCTTGCTGTTATTGTTGGTGGGCAGCTTGTGGCTGGGGATGCAAAGCGGTCCTGGAAGGTGATAAACTTGGGTGCAATGCAAGCGAAAGCTGTCCAGCCTCGGGAAGGTGGTGGCGAGCCCGGCCTGTCCTCAAAACATTGTCATTGGGAAGTTCCCTAAGTTTCCTAGCGCTGCAGAAGCTCAGTTCTAGGCAGGACAGTAGCTCACCTTGTTCTTAATTGAATTGCAAGTTTATGGAGGAAAAAGCTGTCAGTGGCTGCTAGCCAGAAATAAAATAATTTTTTAAAAATTATTTGTACCCAGCCCATCTGATTGGATTGCCCAGGAAGGCTATTGGAGACAGTATGCCTCTGAATTGTCCATTGCTGGGAAGAGCCGTTCTGCTCAGGCTTGTGCTTGCAGGTTCCCTGTGAGCATCTGAGAACAGGAGGATGGACTCGATGGGCCATTGAGCTAATCCAGCAGGGCTTAGCTCACAGTCTTCATAGGAACCTGGGATCTGATATGGTAGGGAAGGAGCACTTGTTGAGCAGGATGCTGCAGTTGTACCAGCAATGCCTTGCCCTCCAGCACTGGGAGTATCAGAGCTGCCGCCTCCAAACTGACTCATTCAAAGCAGATCAACCAGGAAAATGAACTGGAGAATCTCTCTCTCTCTTTGTGTGTGTGCTTGCATCACTCATAAAGTTTCATTGAGTTCATGGGACTTTCTCCTAAGTTAGTCCGTATAGGATTGCAGCCATAATATCCCAGGACTGGAAATAGGTTTGATGCTGCAGCCCTGCATAGTGAATCATAGAATCATAGAGTTGGAAGAGACCACAAAGGCCATTGAGTCCAACCCACTGCCAAGCAAAGTGACAAAGTGCTGCATTTCCTAGCCAACTGCTGGTTGGGGTATCACAATGTCAATACTTCTCTTGTCTCATTTTGATGGCAACAAACTTGTCATTGGGCTTTTTTCACTTGGGTAAACCTCTTCCAGGCTCTGAAAGAAGAGACGCCCGCAGCTCCCAACTTTTCAAAGCCACCCCCTTGAACAGAACATCACTCAAAAAATGGGGTGGCCACCAGCCCTTCAAAATGGTTAAAAGATCAGGGCTGGGCAGACATTAGACTTGCATAATCAACTTGTATCTCTCACCTTTTGTTTGTTAGAACTTTGCAGTCTGGTGCCACCCCTCCACCATGTTCTTTAGGTGCCACAAATGCCCAGCAGATCAGTGCTTATGTTTCCAATTCCTCCTGGGCATGCATGGCCACAGGTGTCAGTTATGGCTGGAGTAGTGGGATGGAGCTGCCCTTCTGGATGCCAGCATCCTTGCAGCTAGCCTCAATGGGGTGGGGCAGGGTGGTGGTGAGGTTGGGGCTGTGCAGAAACACCAGCCGGAGTGCTGGTTGGCCAGTGTTCCTCCTGTGGATTGTGGCCAGTCCTTAGGCTAGAAAAGGAAACCTGAAGCTGCCAGGGCAGGGTTGGGTAACTCCAGATGATGGACCCCAACTGTCATAGCTGGGGATGGTGGAGTTGGAGTCTGACAACATCTGGAGGGCCCCAGGACTCCCATCCATGTGATGGCATATGTTGCCAGTCCATTTCTCAGCACAATTCAAAGTGTTGATGCTTACGTCTTAAAAGTCCTTTATGGTATGGGATCTGTGTTCCTGGAGGAATGCCTGTTCTGACATCAGCTTGCCTGTGTGTTGAGATCATTGAGAGAAGTCCTCCGTCGCTTGAAGTGAGCTGGGTGGCAGCCTGGGAGAGGGCCTTCTTAGTGGTGGCACCCTCTCCATGGAATTTCCTCCCAGAGATGCTTTCTTGGTGCCTACACTGCTGTCTTTTCAGGGCCAGATACCCTTGTTTTCTCAGGCTTCTAAGGTTCTATGATACCTAGGTTTCTTGTGCTAAACTTGTTGTTATTGCTGTATTTTAATGGTGTACCTCTACATATTCTGTACAGTAAGCAGAGAATACTTTTATTTCCTTTTCGGTTGAAGTGACCAGGATGGTCCCAACGACAAAGGAACCTTGACTTTGTTAGGCTTATTTTAATTTACTGCTTTGAATTCCTGGCCTTATTATGTTTGGTTTTATGTGTCTTTTTTGTACAGATTTTTTATTTTTTGTAGCAGCCAAGCATACATTATTTGTTCCTTTTAAAAATGCATTTGTAAATGTGTGTAAATAAATATGTATGCCTGGCTACTTTTAAGAAGTCCTTCCTCAGTACAGTGGGCTTTTTGGATGGCAGGGGAAGGGGCACAGAATAGAGGGTTCCCAAATAGGATGGTTGTTTTTTCCCTGATTCCTTTTTTCTTATTTTCAGCTTGCAGTTGGATATGGAGAGCCAAAGAACATCCGTTCTCCACCGGGTGGTCAATTTCGCCCCCAGTCCTCTCCCTGGTAAGACTTGGTGTTGGGCGAAGAGCCATGATTATCACCACTCTGATTGTAGGTATTCACAGTCTGCCTTTATTCCTCCCAGCTAGGCAGTACGACACAAAGACCACTGAGCCAATCAGCTTCTACCTCTCTGGCTTGGAAGAGCTGCTCTCCTGGAAGCCCACAAGTGACGATGCTTTCAACGTGTCCACAGAGCCTCTGGCCAAACACGAGCCTCCTTTCAACAGCCGTAGGCCCCGCACGCTGGTGTGCCACGATATGAAGGGAGGTTACCTGGAAGACAGGTTGGAACTGGGGCAGATGCTGAAACGGGAGAGCTTCCAGATTCAGAAACAATAATTCTCTTATTGCCAAACTAACCAGAATTGGCTCAATCTGGTCTTGGCTGAGTGTGCCTTGGTTGCAGCGACATAGATCTGAAGAGTGATTAACTTGTACCAATATTAGTTATAAATCACACTTTGGATGTTTAAAATGTTTCACATACTCCTACTCAGAGTAAACCCATTGAAATAAATGCCCCCCCCCCCGTTAATTATGTTTAAAACAAGCTTTAAAATGTTATTTTGCAGAGAATGTCAGCCTGGATATCAGTATCCCATGCTGGGGGACACGATGAAGTCTATGCTCTGTGGACATTGCGATAGGGGAGCGTATTGGTGCAAAAGACAACAGTACCAGAGGGTGGTGTCTTTGGTCTTAAAACAACAGATGCTGAATATTGACATATGGGATCAGCCAGCTCCTTAGAGGCACTAAAAACAATATGGGCAAAGCAGCAACTGCTAGAAACTGATTGCTTCTGCAAGGCCCTTGCTTATTTGCGTAGCTCATCCTATGAATTTGGCAACAAGGCCTCATGCCTCCTTGCTAAAGGCCTCATGCCTCCTTGCTAATGCTCAGAAAAAACCCCACCAGAAGTCTCTGAATTTGATCACTGGGCTTTGTGACCAAAGCTATGTCAAGGTCTGTAAGTGCTAGTAAAATAATAATAATAATAATAATAATAATAATAATAATAATAATAATAATTTATACCCCGCCCATCTGGCTGAGTTTCCCCAGCCACTCTGGGCGGCTTCCAATCAAGTGTTAAAAACAAAACAGCATTAAATATTAAAAACTCCCCTAAAGAGGGCTGCCTTCAGTTGTCTTTTAAAAAGTAAAATAGTTGTTTATTGCCTTGACATCTGCTGGGAGGGCGTTCCACAGGGCAGGAGCCACTACCGAAAAGGCCCTCTGTCTGGTTCCCTGTAACCTTACTTCTCGCAATGAGGGAACCCCAGAAGGCCCTCGGTGCTGGATCTCAGTGTCCGGGCTGAACGATGGGGGTGGCCCCATGTACAGAGTTAGTCCTGCTCTGAGTAGGATTAGCACTGAATGCCCCCTGATCTGGGTCCCCAAACTTCATTCAGGTGGTCTGCAGTTGGTCTGTAAAAATACAATTAAAAATCATTTATCACCTAGCACAGTGCATTGCAATTGTTGCAACAGACAGAAAATTCAATTTAAGTGGTCCACCAAGACCCTCAGATATTTTCAAGTGATCCAGGGGGGAAATAAGTTTGGAAACTACTGCATTAGCTCATTGATCCCTACTTTGGCCATGTATGACCTTTATTATTACCACTGCATTGAAGGTGGTGCATGCAGAGTAGAAGAAGAGGTGAGATGAGATTTCAGCTGCTAGCTTCTTGGTTCACAGACCCAAACTATGTGTTAACATTGGCAGTATGTTTATATAGGGGTGCTTTGGACTGGGAAAATCTCTTCCACAAAGGCAGCACCACCAATCCTGATCGCAGCCGTAGCATAGAAGGATATCGCTGTCACTAAGAGGTTCAGTCATACTAGCCAGGTCCAGTTCCTGGCAGAGGTCATTCACCAGGGTGGTGTTTTCAGTCCTTCCTGCACTCCATTTACAGTGGGTTAAGAACGTGCAAAATTAAGAGCAGGGAAAGAGATCAGGGAAGTAAATCTGGTTTCTGCAAGCAACCAGGGGAATTTCACTTCTTGTTGGATTCTTTTGAGGGAGGGTGGTGGCTGGGCCACCCTAGCTTCAGGAAATCGCAACAGCTTGGACTGGTTTAGTTCCTCTGAGCAAGATTATAGGACTTGAAATATGATTCATACCTACTTTGTATGAGGTCTGCCATGCTGAGTCTAATTGTACCCTGTTGGGTATAATGCTCTTCTCTATCTCTCTCCTCTTACTTCTGGCAGGTTCATCCAAGGCGCATCGGTGGATGACCCCTTTGTGTTCTACCACTGGTGCTACATTGACATATTTGTTTACTTCAGTCATCACAACGTTACCATCCCACCTGTGGTCTGGACTAATGCTGCTCACCGCAATGGAGTCCTTATGCTAGGTGATCTTCGCTGGGCCATCGTCTACAGCATATGATACACATAGTGTTTGGGGCCTGTGGGAGGGAGGGCCTCACTCTCTTAAGTCGTCCTTCCCTTACTCCACCCCTTTGCTGAGTTGCAAGAAGCAGGAGTTGCAGTGGGTGGTACTTCTTTCCTCCTATCAGTTGCATTCTTGACGCATGCTGCAACTTATCAGGGGTGGATAACTTGTGGCCCTGCAGATGTTGTTGCTGGATTCCAGCTCCCATCATCCCTGAAACGTTGGCCATGCTTTCTAGGGCTGATGGGAGTTGGAGTCCCACAACTTCCGCAGGGCCGTAGATTCTCTGCTGTTGAAAGTCTGGGGCCACCCACAGCCTCCATTCCTGCTAATCTCCCACAGCACTCTGCTTTCTGGGAGATGCAGGGAGTTTTTGCAAACAGCTGCTGTTGCTGTTCCACTCTTTATAGCCATGCTTCAAGGCATAGGCAATTGCCGACTCCTCTGACATTGCTTGCATTTTGGGTATTCCTCTTTCCCCCCTGGAGGTTCCTCAGGGCTCAGCTCTTAAGCCTTCCTGTGGCGCAGTGGCTCACTGCGCCTGGCTGTTAACCAGAAGGTTGGTGGTTCGCGCCCACCCAGGGATGGCTGCGGGCAGAATTCTTGCATTGCAGCGGGTTGGGCTAGATGACCCGCGGGACCCCTTCCAGCTCCAGGATTCTGCGGTTCTCCTGATGCACAGAGGTTTTGGATAGTCCAGGAGACGAGCCGCTCCATTTCTTCCTTGTGTTTCCTTCCGTACCTGTAGGGACCTTCATCACAGAGTGGGGAGACGGTGCAAAGATGTGTGAGTCCTTCTTGGCAAGCGAGGAAGCGTACCGTGCCGTGGCTGATCAGCTGGCTGCGATTGCGCAGTTCTATCGTTTTGATGGTTGGCTGGTCAACATTGAGAACTCTCTGAGTGTAAGCAAGCAACATTTCCCCTCCCCTGCCAACCTTGGCCTAGGAGGGGAGTTAGGGCTCATCCATACACAGGCCGTATGTGTGTTCCTTAAAGTCCCTGGCATTGCTCAGGGGGAGCAGGAGCTATACCTAGGGATATGCTCAGTATCACAATGCAGCTGTGATATGTATCCCCACGTCAGAATTTCTTCCTTTAGGTCCCTAGGATCCTCAGAACCCCAGGGGGCCTCTTACCTTTAGAGACTGGCTGGGTAGGCCCCTTACCCCTAGGGCTTGAAAACCCCCTTTGCGTCGCAGAACCCCTTTCCTATTTTTATGCCTGCCTGCTAGGGCTGGGCGATACCTAGTTTTCAACCCCGTGATATTTCACCCACTGAATATCATGATATACTGATATATTATGATGTCTGGAATAAGGATGGAGCTATGCATAGCCATTGGCTGGCTTCATGGTTTCCCCCCACATTGTGATTTTCGTATAGCATACACATCATGATTTGTGATGTATCGCCAGGTCAAAAATTACGAAACTGATATTGCAATATGGACTTCAAACTGGTTTTGGATGCTGTATTGCCCAGCCCTGCTGCCTGTTTCCCAAATTACTTATAGCACAGTGATTCCCTTTACCTGCCCATGCTAGTCCACACTGTTCCCTTACTGGCTCACCCCTAAGAGTTGCCCCCAAACCTCTTTCCTCTCTCCAGTTCTCTTCTTACCTTCCTTGCCTTGTCATTTCTCCCCCCTGTCCCTTTCATAAATTTCCTAGGGCCTCTCCTCCAACACTTCTTTCCCATCCTTGCTTTTCCATCCCTACTGTGGGCCTCTGATGAATTCTGTGTATCTGCTGGCACCCAGCTGCCTGTCCCCTGGAAAATATATATTTCCCAAACTGAGGTGTGTCAGTCTCCCTGGCTTTGGGCAGCATGCATATAACATCACTTGGCATGCTGAATGATGGACCAACGGCCTCCCAAGGACCTGTCGCACTGGCTGATTGATGCAATTCTTTCATGGCAGGTGTCAGCAGCGCGTAACTTGGTCCACTTCTTGCGCTATCTGACGGCCCAGGTGCACAGAGCTGTGCCGGGAGGGCAGGTGGTGTGGTATGACAGTGTCCTGCAGAACGGGGAGCTCAAGTGGCAGAACGAGCTGAACGAGAAGAACCGGTGAGTGATGCCCCTCCCTGTTCTACAGGCAGTGGGTCTTGCCCTGGGGACCAGAGGAAGAAGGGCAGCGCATCCGAACCTGAGGGTAGCCCCACGGAGCCTCTGCCCCCTGCCCTACAGCATCTCCCTGATACACTTGGCCTGCCGAGGGGAGCTCAGGTGTGGTGCGAAATACCCAAGATCTACTATAACTGAGAGCTGCAATGCACTAGTGCAGTGCTTCTCAAATGTGGGTCCCCAACTGTTCTTGCAACTACAACTCCCATCATCCCTACCTAACAGGACAAGTGGTCAGGGATGATGGGAGTTGTAGTCCAACAACTGCGGGGGACCCAAGTTTGAGAAACACTAGTACATTGTAACAGAGAACGAGAAAACCAAGCATGGGCCTCAGCGAATGGTAAGATGCGAGAGATCGACCGGAATTGCTGAGCAAGGGAAGCACCATGCCTGCTAAATCCCAGCTAGCTGAAAGACCAAACTTGACTCAGGGGACTGTATCCTTTTGGGGTTTGTCTCTAGTGCTGTGGCAGAGATGGGGACTCTCCAGGTCTCCAACTCCCATCGGGCCCAGCCAGCATTGCCAGTGGGCACAGGGATGATGGAAGCTACAGACCAGCAAAAACCAAGGGCCACAAGTTTCCCTCTCCTTCCCCAGGCGGTGTAGAAAGTATCCTGGAAAGGGACAGGAATTCTCTCTCCCCCCTTTTTCACAATGCATTTTCCCTGGTCCTTGTCAGCTGTGCATGGTCTACAGCTGAAGCATCCCCTGGGCCTGGGCTGCAGGGATCCATCCAGCTAGAGCTACCTGGAAGGGTCTGTAAAGCCTTAGGCCTGCTGGACGCCACGAAGGGACCCTCTTCATGGTCCTAGAATGAGTTGGAAGGGACCACGAGGGTCATCTAGTCCAACCCCCTGCAATGCAGGAACCTTTTGCCCAACGTGGGGCTTGAACCCACAACCCTGAGATTAAGAGCCTTGCACTCTTCCATCTGAGCTATCCCAGACGTTCCTCCGTTCCTCGTGCCCATGCAGGGTTTACTTTGACGCCTGTGACGGTTTCTTCACCAACTACAACTGGACGGAGGAGCACCTGCTGCGTACGCGAGAGATGGCCGACGACCGCCGGGCGGACATCTATGTGGGCGTGGATGTGTTCGGCCGTGGGGCTGTGGTGAGCAGTGGCTTTGACACAAACAAGGTAGGCAGGCTTTGGGGCTTGTGGGAGGCTTGCTGCCCTTGTGGCTCACAGTTCCAGGCTGGAAGTTCCCACAGTGACTGAGAGCTGGAGAGGGCAGTCGTGGTTGCCTTGGGGTGGGCGGAGTGAAGGCTTTTAAGACAGCCTTTTAAGCTGTTGCCCTGGGTAGGTTGACTCCCCTGTTACAGAGGGAGGGGGCAGGGCAGTTGCCACCCTCCCAGCACCCCTTGGCTGCCCACACTCCGGAGCCCCCCCACAAGAGGAAATGGTGACTTGGCGTTCCTTGTGTCCCTGCAGTCCCTGCGCATGATTCGGGAGCAGGGCCTCTCGGTGGCCATTTTTGCACCTGGCTGGGTATATGAGACCTTAGGCCCGACCGACTTTCTGAACAACGAGGACAAGTAAGATCCAGCAGGATGGAGATGGAGGGGCTTTGGGAGGGGAGGGGACTCTGCCGGAGGGCCTGCCTGGCTTGGCTTCACTTTGCCTGACTGCCTGGGATTGTCTGCCCCCCCCCCCCACAACGGTTCAGCAGTGACCCAAGTTTCCCTTGGGGTTTTCACAGTGGCGTGGAAGGCTTCTCAGCGCGACTCCTCTTCTCGCTTGCTTGTTTGCAGATTCTGGGCCCTGCTCTCCGATCTGCTGCCCACTCACAGCATTGGCTCCCTCCCCTTCAGCACCTCTTTCTCCCTGGGGATGGGAAAGAGGCACTTCCACAATGGGCAGGTAAGAGTATCAGGCAGTTTTGGGCAGAAGAAGCACAACTGCCTCTTTTAAGCCTTTGCAGCTTGACTCGCCAGCCTCTGCTTTGAAACGACAACTTGCTGCATGTGATCTATACAGACTGGAGACCCAGTAAGGCCTTCTGGATAGCTCACCGGGCTGTATCCCCAGCCCAGCTGATCTGCCTGAAGTGTCAGCGACTAGAGGCCTCAGATTCTTAACCTTCGGGGACACTCTCTTTCAGAGCTAAGTTTCCCACAGTCTTTCCTGTCGAGGGCTCTGCAGGAGGGCTCTTGAGCTTCAAGTCCCTTTCCACCCACAGGAAAACACTGGAGCCTGAATTGCAGAGAATGAGGAACACAACTCTATAGTTTCCTCCACCTCTTGCTGGCCGGCTGAGTCTGTGACTTGTTTCTAAGCTGAATTCCCCACCCCACCCCCGCCCAGCCGCCGCCAAAGCCTTTTAAACCTGGTCTGGTCTTTTCCTCCCTGGGCTTCTCTGCCCTCCTGTTTTCTTTCCAGCCAAGGTCGGCTCTCTTTCTACTTGAACGAGTCCTTCTGCAGCCAAATAGTGTTTCTATTCCCCAGCCTCTGCTTCAAAGCAGTGTCTGATGGGGTGGTGGTATGATTGGCAGCTGCAAGCAGGGCGAAATGGTAGGCAGGTGTATGTGATCTTTTTAGAACATGCCAATCTTTCCTCCGCTTGAACTCCTGGTCACTTTCCTCCCTGCCAGTCTTTGAGAAGCATGTTTGTTATTGGGGGTGAGGGGGGCAAACTCTGCCCGAGACCCTGGAATATGGGCTGCCAGTCATAGAGGGCTTGATACAGAATAAGGCAGCTTTCTACAGAAGCAACGTGGACTGTGTTTTATGTGGTTAACGGCATCCTTGCACTGCATTTTTGTTTGGGGGTGATTTGGTTTGGTTACCCTTTTAAGAATCAACAGCAGCATTTGATTTTAACGTACTCACGCCTTCAGAGGTTAATTGGAGCTGTTGAGAGCCATGATGAAACCTTAGCAGAGCGCTTCCCTCAAGGGCCATGCATCAAGCAAGACATCGCCACTTTGGGGGCTTCCAGCCAATCTCAGCCCTGCTTTTCTCAGGGCTTCAGTGTGTCGGGGAAACTCCCCATTTTACAGCATACTCCTTTGCACGCCCCCTTGGAAGTAAGCCAAGAAAGTATGGAATTTCAGCTTCTGATCCTTTCACAAGACAGGCTAGTATAGCAAAAGTGTAGCATTTCCAATGCATGCTTCCCCTCCCCTAAGTGCTTGCCGACCAGGAAGAAAGTCCCGAACTATTTCAAAGGAAGAATCAGCTCGCTAATTAGGTATTTAAGAGGCTTATCTTCCCAGTTGGCCCAGGAAGACTCCTAATAGTGTAAGAGGCCCGATGTTTCCAGATGGGAATTTGCACGAAGCAGTGGAACGCAAGATTTCGTTGACCTGTAATGCTAGCTTCTAGATACATTTTCCCTGGGCATGTTGGAAAGGTATGCTCTGGAGACTTAAGGGAACACAAGAATAATCCCGTTCAAGGTGGAAGGCAGTTTTGTTGCCATGCCCAGGCTGAATTCCCAGTGGCTCTTTTTCTCTTTTTCAGGAGAGTAGGATGGAGCCCTTGTACCACCTGAGTGCTCACGAGGTCCAGCCACTGCACGCTGAGGTTTTTCAGGAGCGTAGGATGAAGCCCTGGTACCACCTGAGTGCTCAGGAGATCCAGCCAGTGTACGCTGAGTTCTGGATGCCCAATGGGGGCCGACTAAGAACGCGCTGCTGCCTGAAGGATGCCTGGTGTGGGGGCAGCTCCCTGCTGCTGGAAGGGACCATCCCGTCCAATGAAGATCACGTCACAGCCAGGTGAGCAATGGTTGAGATGGCTGCAGGGTTTTTTTATTGGATACGGGAGTCATATCGGGATGTGTGTGTGTGTGTGTGTGTGTGTGTGCTGCTCTTGCAAAGGGACTTCCTTAAAAAGCTGGTAGCAGGCAGAGGAGAGGAGAGCAGAGCCTGCAGACCATATACAGTGGTACCTCGGGTTACATACGCTTCAGGTTACATACGCTTCAGGTTACATACGCTTCAGGTTACAGACTCCGCTAACCCAGAAATAGTACCTCGGGTTAAGAACTTTGCTTCAGGATGAGAACAGAAATTGTGCTCCGGCAGCGCGGCAGCAGTGGGAGGCCCCATTAGCTAAAGTGATGCTTCAGGTTAAGAACAGTTTCAGGTTAAGAATGGATCTCTGGAACGAATTAAGTACTTAACCCGAGGTACCACTGTAATGAACACAGTTGCCTGCACCTGTGTGCAAAACAGGCTTGCATGTACCCAGTTGGCATGAATCGTGGACATGCGGCTGCGTGTGCGATGCGGATCATTCAGCCCAACCCCTGCCCTCTTAACTGTTTTCTCAACTTGAGTGCTTTCCCCACATTCTCTTCTTAATCCAGGGAAACTGCTACACAGCCTTTGCTTCCACTAAGAAGCCTTTACGGAGACCTACTGTAAAGGTCTCTTCCCTGTCACGGCGCATCACTGTCCCAGCGCTGACCACGTTCCGCTTTCCTGGGAGCTGCTTCTCAAAGGTGGAGCAAAGTTAGAGACTGTGCCTGCCTGCCTGCCTCTGAAGGGGTCCTGACAAGCATTTGGCTAAGTTGGGGGTTGGTGGTGGTGAGGCTGAGCTGGGTTCCCCCAAGCAAGGAGCAGATTTGGAGGGAATACAATGTTTGAGACAGTCAGGATGTTGTCATCTGGGATAGAGGAGTTTTCATGGGCTGTTTCATCATGGAAAGAAGGGGGTTTGAGAAAGTGCGGCTGACCTGGAATCTTCAGGGCCCAGCCGTGAGCTCAGTGATGTGGGAAGGCTCAAACTCCTTTGTGCACCCGCCCTTACCATCCTCAGTGTTCCTGCGTGTCTGTGAGAATGAAGCCTTTGCACCTTGCATGACTAAACCCCTTCCTTTTGCAGGTGGCGGCTGCCTAGTGCCCAGAGTTGGCCGTGACTGTGTCCTCTCTCTGTCTCTCTTCCTGTCTGTCTGGGGCTTTTGGGGGTGGGGGTCACCAGGCTGTTTTCCTTCCAGGTGCCAGCACCCCCCCGGCTGTTCCTGGTCATAATTTATAAACACGAGGCCTCTTCCCAAGGCGTGAGCTTTGCACCGGTGTTCACCACACGGCAGTCAAGTTCCTGTTTCTCCAGCGGCGAGACGGGTGAGGAAACGCCAGGCCTGCTTTGGGGGCTCTCACTCTGACTGCCCAGAGGAATGGTGCCCCTGTGTGGGGCAGCAGAGGCTGGGTGAACGATAGCTCCAGATATTGACTGATATCTGTCCGCTGCCTCTCCCTCATTGCTCTCTCTCCCCCCCCCCAGGAGAACCAAGGAAGCACAAACCCTCCCTGCTCCCCACACCTCCCCATTACCTTGCTCAGCTGCTCAGGGGCACAGGACTGCGTGGGGAACACGACTGGCAAAGTCGGTGAGTAGAAGGAATTGACAGAATGTATGACTCTTGGGGTTTTGTTTGTTTGGTTCCTTTCTTTCTCCTTGAACTGAACATTTTAGTGGTGGCCTGGCAGCCTTTCCCCTCTTGTTGGATTGTAGTTTGTAAACTCTCTGGGTTTGTAAACCATCTTTGACGGCTCTGCATGAAATAATAATGGGGCCGGGCAGGGACGGTGTTGGGGCCTGGGAACCAAAGAGCTGCGGGCAGCGTGGGATGGGCTTTGCAGTGCCCTGCAAACTGACAGGACTCCAGCAGCTTACATTCTCTCTCTCTCTCTCTGTTCCCCTCAACAGATGCTATGAGCTGGAGCTCCAGAACTGCTTCCTGGACCAACTTTCAGTGACCGTGTCGCGTCGCCAGTCTGGCCGGAATGAGGTGCCCTTTGCATGCCGCCTGGGCAAGATCTGGGTGAGTAAGCGGTGGAGGCTAGGATGGGAAGCCTCGTGAAAATGGAGAGAGGGGTGGGTCAGCTGGCTTCCCCATGAAGCGCTGTGTTCTCTGTGGGCCTCTCGCAGCCCTGCTAAGCCCGAAAGGAGGAAGGTCTTTGTCCCTGGTTCTTTAAGTAAGGTGCTATGACATAAAACAGGGATGGGGAAACTGTTACCCCATGCCCACAGGGGCTGCCTGAAGGCAATGCAAACGTCCTCCTGTTTTTGAAAGTTGGCACCTTCTACTCTCTTAACCAAGTCTCTCTAGAGCCTGGCGAGCTCTCCTCCCTCCCTTGCGGATTCACATACTCAACATCTATCCTTTGCAGCTGCAAGGCTTTGCCACTGCAGGCCAGGTGGTCTTGATGACGCAGTTTCTTTCTTACCAGTTCTGGCCTTGCAATCAAAGAAATACTAAGATCAGGCCAGAACTTCTTGCTACCCCTGATCCCTGGGCAGATGGTTGCCTTGTCCTTGGCATTCTTGGTGGCCCCCAATTCAGCCTGGTTTTTATAAGGTGGGAGAGGCCTCTCTGCACCCATTTCCCTTCACCGCACTCCTGTTTCTTTGGGGGCCCCATACCTCTGTTTTTATGTCCATCCTGTGCGTGTTCCTTCACAGGTGCTGGATGCCACTGCTTTGCGCCCGCTGCCATCTGCTGATGCTGCCATCCCAGTGTCGCCTTTAGAAGTTGTCCATATCCGTTGGCAACGACTTTCAGCTAGAGAGCTCTCCCTCAGCCTCACTTTGCGCTGGACCTATCCTCCCAGCAAGGCCACCTGCTTCCGCGTTCACTACCGCAGGGGCTCGTGCGGCAGTGGTCCCGAACCTCGCCTGGTCCCAATCGGGGTGGCGTATGCCCCCCAGTACCGGGTGACTGAGCTGACCGTGCCTGGCGCCCTTTCTGAGTCTTCCTGCCGCTTGGAGTTCCTTGTGGAGCCGGTGCCCGACGATGGGTTCCAGGTAGACGCTGCATTGTGGGGGAAACTGGTCTTTGTGTACTCTGATCCAAAGCTACCCAGTCCTGGCCCAGCGCCTGAAGGAACCTCATCCAGTTGATTTACATTTGGATCCTAGTGGACAATGCCCTTCTCCGCTTCCCAGATCTTGTGCTATTACGCCCTTTTTAAAGAGGGAAGAAGGCTTTTTATTGAAGGCACTGGCACTCGCGTGCTCGGGCATCAGAAGCCCAACCACAGATAATTCAGTATCCAAAGATAACTTTTCCTTGGGGAAACCACTTTAGAGGAATAGTTATCATGCACAACAACAACAAAATATTTCAGGGAAGTACACCCCAACAAAACAATTCCACACTGTACTTGTGATATGGGCTACAGAACAGGCTTATTAAGTCACATTAAACTCTGAAAACATCAATTTTAAAAACCTGTACCAATAGTTACCTATCACGTGGGCTGAAACAACTCAAATTGCAGCTTTTTTGATGCTGAAGTAATGTGCATATTTTATCATTGACATAAACTGATAAAGCCAGGGCAGAGGCAGGGTGAGTGGCCTAGCTGGCATGAGCCTATGATTTTGAGGGGCCTACTTCCAAGTTCCCCTGTTAGAGGCAAAGGGGGGACCCATTGGATAAGATTATTGAAATGGGGCCTTCATTTCCCATCTGGCCTGGGTCTGTTACCAGCTTTGCACAGCCCTGGATAAAGCTGCCAGTTCTCATCACCAACACATTTTCAGCAAAACCTAACTGGGAGACTGTAGCTTTTGAATGCAATCAAATCTCTAAATTTCTTTTGCCCTGAGAAAATTCATGATAACATACATCCCCACCCCTTCAATCTATTCTACATTTCTTATTTATAAGGAAACTTTAATTATGACAATGTATCAGGCACTTACCTAAGAAAACTGAAGCCACAGGAACGTATTTTGGATGAATAGCTTCAAAAAGAGTAGCCCTTAAGGGTGGAAAAAGTACACATGGGGGAATTCTGAAGTGTTCTAGTACCTGGTGAATTTCTGCCTGCTCCTTCAGACTGATTTTTTTTTTTTAATTGCTCTGCTTGAATAGGGTTTATATGACTAAGGAAGACATGCAAGTGAAAACGGGTCTGGCAGATGAACTGCTTTTCTACAAAATATGTTCATGACTGGTGCTTTACATTGACACTTTTTACCTCCTGTGTCTTATGAAATGATAAAATGTGTGCTTCATTACTTTTTTGCATTAGGAGCTCTGGATATGCTGATACCCTTAAACTGCATAGTGACGCACAACAATTCGCAACACGGTTATTTATTTATTTTTCAAAATTTCTTTAAAGGAATGCTTTTAGTAGCATGTTGCAACTTTTAATGAACCCTGTCCTTGTGCAATTTTGAGCCCTAACATTGAAATACAATATAGTTGCTGTCTCGCGCCGGAAGTGCCTTCATTGAGACAGCAAGTGATTTATACAGTGGAATAGCTCCATGTTCAAGGCAAGGTGCTAAACTCCAGAAATTTAAGAGGGAAGTTGGAATATCCTTTTTTTTTTAGCACTATAGGGATGGAGATGTGTGCATTTTCATAAGGTCTTAAATGGATGACATAAGGGAAAAAAGGAATGCAGAGAGTTTTGAATATGTATATTTCTATAATTACAATACCAAAATCTTAAGGCTAATCAACCATAACTGACATATTTGACAATCACTGTGTTTATTTGCACACCAAATTCTTGCTCTATTCTAAAGTTTATTTTACTATATCTTAAAGAGTCAGAGCTATTTATAACTTCCACTATTTCCCTACTTTTTTTTGAGCTACTAATAAATCCACAATAAATGTCTCGTCTTCTATTTCTCTTTTACTAAATACAATTGAGGTAGTAGGTAGAACAAGCATACCCATCAGAACGTCACAAAAAAACCACTCAATGTTTTGTTTGAGACATTCTGAATTCAAATTGAGGGAAGACAAAAGTGGGCTAGCACTCCTATGGTCCGGCAAGAACATTCACATGATAATAGCTTTTTAAAAATATATGAGCAAATCCATTTCTCCTCCCTTAATGTAATCAATACAGAGAAGTCTCCAGTTAACTAGTTTCCCCTTTCATGCTGGGTGACATAGTAAACAGTGGTTATCGGCTTCAGTGGTTACAGGCTTCATCATACAAAGTTGGTATTATGATCCTAGCTTTTCCTGAAGCTGGTAACTCTAGTTTGAGTTTGGACTGTGATTAATTGGAGATTTCCACATTGCATTCAGGTGCACCACAAACCGAGGAGAGAATGGGTTGTGTGCAGAGGCAAAAGACATATTAAACAGAAATGTGATAGTGTGGACAGGGCATTGGCCTGAGACTGAAAAAGGGGACATGGCAGTGATCAACAAAGTCCACAGGATGGCAGCAGAGCTTTATGCTTGGCGGCTGCTGCTGGTGTCTTCAGGACTTTGCAAGATAGAGCGGGCAGTCCCTGAGCCCTAAGCTCCCAAGATGAATTAAAGATAACCAGGTTATTCCCATTCCAGAATCCTGAACAGATCTAGTCCAGTACCTTTGCAACTTTGCCAATACTTGCTTCAGAAAGAACCTGTCATATGCAGTGATAGACAAGCTCTGGGGGTGTTGCTGCACTTTGCACTGGGTTAGGAAACTTAGGCTTAAAGCAGGGGACTACCTGATGTCTTAGTGATAAAGGTGGGGAGGTGGGGTGAGAGAGAAAAAGAAGACAGGCATAACAGCAACAACCCAGGGCTAAAGGGACCAGTCCTTCGGCCAGCACAGCAAGCAAGTGTATCCTGGAGAGGTGATCTCCACAAGGCCAGTGGTGGTTTTGGGGCGGAGAGAGAAGAATGTGGAGGTGTGAGAGCTAATGGGCATTTTTGCATTTGCAAACATCCTTGTTTCAGGCTACCTCTGCCTCCTGTCTGCAAAAAGTCAAGCGATCTACTGTAGGCTGGGCTACTGCCTGCTTTGTAGCAGACTGACATCCCCGTCAACTCGCTTCCATTCCCACTCCCTCTCTCGCATGCACGCATATGCACGCACACTTCTTTCTCTGCCCCCATCTCCGAATATCTGATGCAGAGCCAAGCAAGAGAATTCCCTTGCAGTCCAGCATGCAGGCAATTAGCGGCATGGAGTTTGACCAAGCGTGATGTGCACAGGGACCTCAGCTTCTCTGCTGCACAGGCCTTGTCCCCATGTTCAGCAACATTTGCACTGCCAGTGCTGCTCAGGTGGGCACGACTGCAGCAAGAGCAACAAGCTTGGCATTTTGAAAACTGTCTAACCCAGTCCGTTGCTTTAATAATGAAATTTCATCCTTCAGCCAGAGCTGTAATGGGGTGTTTGAGAAATCCTGGTCTCCCAGCATTAACACGAGTATTACCCTGTTTCCTATCATGCCTTTCACAGGCAGCCAGGAAACTCTTCATTACCTGCTCATGCTTCCCTGTTTGCTGGCCTTCTATTTCCTCACTGTGTGTAGAAGAGCAGGGGTGGGGAATCTGTGGCCCTCTGGATGTTATTGGAAGCCCATCAGCTCTAGCCAGCAAGGCCAAAGGATGATGGGAGTTGTAGTCCAGCAACATCAGGAGGGCCACATGTGTAGAACCACCTTAAGAAACTTAATGCATGGTGAGGTGTTCCTCCTGTGCAAATCCACTTTGTGTGACTGCCTTGAAAACTGCCTGCTGTTATCATCACCTTATACATGGCAAATGACAAGGGCGTGTGTGTGTGTGTGTGTATAGCTGGACAGACAGAGCTACAGAACTGCTGGATATATTTACTAGCAGTGGGTCATACAAACAAACAAAAAACAGTTCCACACAATTTACCTGCATGGAACATTCATGGCTGTGTGATGCTGCAAAGGCTGTCAGGACTCTGTAATGGATCTGGCACATACCGTATATGGAGAAACATTGTGCTCCACCAAGGAGATGCAACTCATAGCCTTCCAGGTGCTTAAATAGCTCTGCCCCAGCCTGCCTGCCCCGCCCGCGTGTTCGCAGACTCGCAAGTAGCAAACACAGAGATTTATGGAGCCCCTGATCAGCAGCAGAGAATACCTCAGACCTTGCTTTCTCTTAAGTCAACATGGTCTCCTGTAGGGGTCACTAGACTCCAGCTCCCATCTTCCCTGACCATTTGATCCCAGGCTGGCTGTGGCTGATGTTGGGAGTCCAGCTGAGCAGCGCACTTCTCATCCCTGCTGTAGTGACCTGCAATCGGAATACCGCTGAGCCATGGCTCAAACTCATGTCTCTCCTTCCCGCTTGCACCATTCATTGCCCCCCTCTCTTTCCCCCCACCCCCGAGTCAAAAGCTTGAGCCATCCTGGTTGAAGAAAGAAACCTTTATTAATAATCTTAATAATAATAATCAATAAATAATAATAGTAGTAATAATAATAATAATACTGTTTATTTGAATGGTCACACCTTTGAAGCGTACAGAATGGGGCGGGTGGGCGGGCTGATACTCCCAGGGTGGGAGACAGGGCAGCAAATGGGAGGAGCTTTATACAAGGGGGAGGGAGTGGCAAAGGAAGGGGCTATATACAACGGGAATAGAAAAGGAGGATCATCTGGTTGCTGGCGTGTCAGGAGCTTTAATGCTGAGTAGAAAGTGAGGTTTCATGAGATGAATAAGCCAAGGGGGGGGGGGTCAGGGTCAGCATGGGGAAGGACCAGAGTCCATCTGGCTCTGGGAGCAGGTGGCAGGGTGTGGGGAGCGGGCCGTAGGACATGCACCCCTCCCACTATGGGCCATGGGCACGGAAGAAACCGATGGGAGAGAGCGTGCCCACTGGCGCCAGCAGGTATTTGCTCAGTTTGTGCACAGCCCTTGGTGCACAGCCCCGCCTCACTCCCTGACACCACCATGGGGCTGTGGCCTCCCACGGGCTTGGCCACGCAGTTGTAAGGGCGTGCTTGCCCCGGTGGTGGTGGTGTGTGTGTGTGTGTGTGTGGTGGCAACCGTTGGCCCTTTGAGGATAGGGGTTGGGAGTTCTTGGTAGATCTGGAGACCACACGCAAGGCAGGGATCGCCTCAGATGAGCTCAGCTCTGTGAAGCCACAGTGAGAGCAGCCAGGCCTACTGCAAGGAAGGTAAACAGGGTGCAGCTTCTGACCCCCTCTGGGGCTGGTGGGAGCTGGGTTCTCGGGGGAAGGGGGGAAAGTGCAATCTCTTCAAAGGAAAAAAAACAACAACACCCCTCTAAAACCCGAGATTCCCACCCACAGAAACAAGGTGGCTGTGCCCAGAAAGTCCCTGGCCTGGCCCTGCCTGGGCATCCCGAGGCCTTGCCATGTTGACAAATGGATGAACCAGCAAAGCACAAAAAGCATTGGGAGGTTCTGGGAAGCGAGAAGCAGGATTGCTAGCCCTGCGGGAGCGCTCGTGGCGTGTTCTGTGGTTAGGGGACGCCCGCAGCTCTTCTTCTTCTTCTTCAGGAGGGCTGGAAGGAAGACGTGGTGGCCTGGGAGGGCCTGCGGAATCCAGTCTGTGTCAGTGCCTGTCCCTGGCCCCGTGGGTCTGCAGCGGGGTGTGCGGGGAGCAGGGCACGGGTCTCCCGGTGTGCGGACGGCTTTGCAGAGTCTGTGGGCGGCTGCCGTCCATCCGTCCCGGTCAGTGGGTTGGTCGGCCGGCCGGTGCTTGAGCTCCGTCTGGATGGCCTGTCGCTTGGCTTGTTAGTTTTGTAACTGTTTTGTTGGCTCGTTAAGTTTTGTAACTGTTTTGTTGCTTTGCTTAAAAAAAAAATTTTTTTTTGTGCCCTTCCTGGTCCCAGAAGGAAACAGCTGAAGGTTTCACTACAACAGAAAACAAAGGCAGAACGTTCCATGGAGCAACCTGCAGGCGGCAGGCGGGGAAGACTTGGCATCGGGGAAGGGCTTTCTGCTCTCTGGGGGTGTGCTGGTCTGGGTATGGTAGAGCTGGGAAGTGGGAGCCTGGGACTCAGTTCCCAGCACCCAGCACCCGCCCCGCCTCCTGTGTCTGCATAAGTGCCCTCCCCTCCCCTGCCCCCTTTCTGTACAGATGTATGTGCCAGACCTGCTCACACAGAGCGCTGCCCACCTCCTACATCGAATGGCTGCTTCCCATACAAACAAAGGAGCTGGGATCATTCAGCCCACCAGGAGGCTGGTCCCAACCAGCTCCTTCATATTGCTAGGCATGTGGTTTGATAAGCCTAGAGAGCAGGGGCTCCTTGCAGGGTCCCCTCTTCCCCCACCTGCTCTCACTCTTGCTGCATGCTTGGAAAGCTGTCCTCCACCTCCCCCATCGTATCATTCCTCCGCAAGGGGGCAGCTTCCAGTTCCTGCAGGCAGAGGAAGCAAAATTCTCCCTGCTGTTGCTTGGAGGCTGAGTGCATCTAAGCAGCGTAAGGTGGGTTGGGACTGCAGCCTGCACCTGCTGGGATTCTGGAGCAGCCTGGGGCCCTGCCCACCTGGTCCTTGCGTGTGTGTGTGTGTGTGTGAGGAGCGTGGGCAGTTTGCATCCGAGAGGGATAACATCCTGAGTTCTTTTAACTGCACCCTCTCTCCCCTGTGCAAGGACCTGAACACCTGGCACAATGCAGGGGGCCTGATGGGGGGCCTAAGTCGAGCGCCACATGGCCCCGGGGCTCGTGGCAGGAAAGCTTGGGAGCAGGGTGGGCTCTAGGGAGGCTCTCTGTGAGGTTCTGCTTGCTGGTGGTGTTTGGTTTTGTTTGGTCTGGCGGAAGCAGGCGCCTGTCCCAACCCTCTCCCCCCCCCCCGGCTAGTAGCTTTGCAAAATGAAAACAAACTTGGCGGCACACCATCAGAGACAGGTGGAATGTGAGGCATGAGAGGCGGCTTGAGGTAAAGAAATATGTGGTTTAGGCTGCCGAGGGCCAGCAGCGTGGGGCGGGGGCCCATGTCCATTTGATTTTGGTTTGATTTCTAAGGAGCAGTCAGTGTTACTATTGTGAGGAGGGGCTGGGTCTGTCTTGCTAGTAGGGAGTGAAGCGGCTGTACCCTCCTCGGTATAGACTAGCCTGCAACATCAAAGACGGAGAAAAAGCCAATCAGTATAAAGGAGAGGCACAGCCCATCCCTGCCCTGTTATTTCAGCCAAGACTGGGGTCCCTTGGGACCCCCAAGGCTGGCAGAGGCCTTGCTTTGTGGTGGGGACGAAGTGGTGGTGGTGGTGGTGGTTGGACTCAACTCCCAGCATGCAATGCTGCTGTGGGCCTGGGCTCACAAGAAGTCCAGAGGATAATGGATGGATAAGGCTGAGGTACATTTTTTAAAAAATAAAATAAAGGAAAGCAGAGCTTTCGAAGCTGGAACTTAGCTGTTTCCTATGGACCATTTCAGTAGTAAGGGGAGAGAGATGGATTGCACTCAAGCCTCAGTCCCCTTCAGCCAGCCCAGGATCTTCCGCCCTGCCTCTGCCCCCTCCCCGACACCCAAAAGAACTGAACCCAATTCCTTAAGCCCACGAGATGGCTGCAAAGGCCATTCGTTCCTTGTTTTATCGTTGGGAAGGCACTGACGGGCTAGTGGCTTGGGTGGGGAAGGTTAGTAAAGCAGGGTGGCTTGGATGTTTCTCCTCTTTGATGCTGTATGTGAAAGCTGATTGCAAGGAGGCGTCACTGCAAGAAATGGGTGCGGCAGTGTGTGTGAGATCGGGAGTAGCAGGGAGTGGCGTCGGGCTTGTACAACCAACCCCACCCTCTGCCCTGCTCCACTTCTCTGCCTAAGAGTTAGCTGCTCCTTCAGAAATGGTTCCTGAGCAAACGGCCACTTCCACTTGGACAAGATGCTGCCCGCTCTGGACCACCTTCCCTACAGAGCAGTGCATCAAGGCAGGCTAAATAGGAGGAAGCCTGGTGACAGCCAAGAATGTCGCAGCAGGCCTGTGTATGTCCTTCCTAGTGGCCACGAAAGCAGGAGGGTCTGCACCAGGCCCTGTGTGTGTTGTGTGTTTCTGTCCTTCCCTCCCCACTCTTGGGATTCTCCTCCTTAGGCTTCCTTTCCCTGCACAGTGCTGAGGAGGCGGCTGCAACCGAGGGGTGAATTTGGATGTTTCCCAACACCCCTCTCTTTTTACCCTAAGTGGCCAGCCCAGCCCCAAGGCGGCATGCTTCCCAGACAGCCCCACGCGCAAATAGGTGGGAGGGAGGGCTCTTACCATAGTGCCAATGCTGTAGGTGGCAGCAGGGCCGATGGTGTGGTGGTAAGGATCTGCAGCTGCATAAACTCGGCCATAACTAGGAGCGAACACAGGGGGCAGCGTTAGAAACTGGGGGGTCGCAGAGTTGCCAACCCTAAATGTTAAGAAAATCATGAATCAGGCCCCGGATGTCATACATAGTTTTTGTTTTTGTTTAAAGTTATAATACACCTCAACAGAAATGGCAGGATTATTTTCTGAGTTGTTAGGAAACAGCCCACCAAAGAGCTTTCGGTCTCCTCCATACACACACAGAGCACTTCAGACTTTGGACACCCTTAGAATACACCAAGATTTGTGAGCCATGTGCAAACTGCATCTTCATTCCCACCACTCTGGTTCCTTAAGCCCGGATGAAATTGTTGCTATCAAAGGGTTAAGAGTAGCAGAAACGCTCTAATCACTGAGCAGCTGGAGGTCATTAGGCTTCCAGGAACATGAGTCTGTATAAATAGTCCCCCTGTTTGTTTGTTCTTCCCCCTTCTCCCTTTTGGGTGTGTGTTTTTGCTGAGATGTGTGGTTCGTCACCAGGATTGTTTTTTGGTGTTTTGTAAATAAACCTTATTTTGATTTACAAACCGCATGCTCCAGGACTCCTTTTGGGAAGATGCTGCCTCTCCTGCCCTTCTTAGCTGCTGCGCGAAATCCTCTGCCGTGGTGAGACTTTTAAAGAAGGAAGTGCACTGGGCATTTACATTAAACTAATTAAAGTTTAATGGGACAGGTTATGGTTGTTTGTACGTCAAGAAGGAGATAAGGAGAGCAGTTCAGAGTGATTTATGCAAGGACTGGAGTGAAGACAGAAGCGGTTGCCGACAACGAAAGCCTCCAAAGCAGCTTGAGTCCTGCAACGTGCCTAGAAAAGTTTTAAAGAGGCACTGCGCAGTTTGTACTCGCTGGAAGACGTCTGATTCCTCAAGGAGCCACCTCAGCAGCTGGGAGACGGTCTACAGGTGTGTGAGTATCGTTCCTAAGCCCCAGGGAGGATGGCAGAGTCCCAGGAAAGTTTTACTGTCCCGTTTACGCGACTCAATGGGAAAAATTGGCAAGATTGGAAGGCTAGAGTAAGGGTTTGGTTGCAAGCAAAAGAGTTGTGGAGCTGTACTGAAGCACCGCCTTTACAGGCAGCTGCAGACGCGTCTGCAGAAGCCAAAGCAGCAGCAGCAGCTTCACAGAAACGCGACAGGAAAGCCCAAGGTCTACTAGTTTTGGCAGTGGGACCAGAGCAAATGCCTTATGTTTCTGAGTTAAAGAACACGCATGAGGTCTGGACGGTTCTGCAGCGGTTAAATTCCAGAAACACTGCGGGGGCCAAGATCCATGCTACAAGATGTTTGTTTGATTTACGTCTCCAACCGGGAGCGTGTGTGAAAGAACATATTGCCAAAATGGTGTCTGCCTTTAATCAACTAAGACAGCTGGGCATTCCTTTCTCTATGGAGCAGCAGTCATACATATTGTTGTCTTCTCTTGATAAAAGCTATGAGACTCTAGCTCTAACTTTGGAAGCTATGCCTTCAACTGAATTAACCCTTGAATACATTTCTTCTCGGCTTGCGGATGAACAGGATAAAAGGCAAAGAGAAAGAGGTTTGTCTTTAAAGGGGAGTTATGCTGTGCCTAAGAGTGTTGATGCTGAGTTTGAGCACACAGTAAATGCTTTTGCAGCTAGACACTGTTTTCGCTGTGGTTCCCCTTCCCACCTAATCAGGAATTGCACACGTGAACCTGGTCAAGACAGCAACAAGGCCGTTACCCCTAGTTACCAGACAAGGAGTTCCAGGGGACGTCGAAGAAGAGGAGGAGGTCGTGGCTACTCCCACAGCACACAGCACATGGCTTCAGCAATGGCGTTGATGCAAGGGCGTGGCCAAGGCAGCAATCTACGCTGGTTGATCGACAGTGGTGCATCTCACCACCTGGTGGCGCCATCTAGTGTACGTTTGCAGAATTGCAGACATTTGCTAACCCCTAAAGTTGTGACAATGGCAGATTCAACTAAACGTTCCTTAGAGACTGTAGGCACAGTGTTCTTGAATTGTTTGCAAACAGAAATTGATGCCTACGTGCTAAAGGGACTGAAGGGGTGTATTTTGTCTGTGTCAGAACTTGATAGAAATGGGTTTAAAACTGTGTTTGAAAATGGGGTTTGCACTATTTCAAAGAATAACGTATCTCTTTTGCAGGTGGAATGCAGAAATGGGTTATATTATTTTGAGACAAGTCCAGATGAAGTTGAACAGGTTCATGCTGGTTGTGTGAACACGCCTACCCATAATTCTTGTGTTCATTTATGGCACCGCCGTTTAGGGCATATTAATTTTCAGTATGTTAAAAGGCAACCTGAATTATCAGAAGGGTGCAAATTGAACAAATGTAATAAGTATTTGGATTGTACTGCATGCAAAAGTGCGAAGGTTCATAGATGCAGCTATCCCAGTTCAGATAGGAAATCTGACAAAGTATTCCAACTTGTGCATATGGACCTATGTGGCCCAATGCCTGTTGCTAGCATGGGAGGTTCGAAGTATGCACTGTGTCTCTCGGATGACAAAACAAAGGTTACATGGTTTTTTCCTCTCAAAACAAAAGCAGATACTGCAGAAACAGTTAAAAATTGGGTTCATGCGGTAGAACTTGAATTCGGTACTAGAGTACTTGCTTTTCAGACAGACAGAGGGTCAGAATTTACCGGGTCTGTGTTGCAGAATTTCTTTAAGAAAAAGGGAATTAAGCATCGTCTGTCTACACCTTATTCCCCCCAAGAAGGAGGCGTGGCCGAACGTAAAAATAGGGTTCTGCAAGAGTTGGCAAACTCTATGTTGTTTGATGCTAAACTTCCTCAAAGTTACTGGGCGGAAGCCTGGCAGGCGGCTACTCATATTCTGAACCGAGTATATAATTCGGTAATTGATACTACGCCTTATTTTGCTTTATATGGGAAGAAGCCCAAAGTTAATTACTTTCGGGTGTTTGGATCTCAAGCCTATGTACTTATCCCAAAAGCGTTAAGGAAAAAGGGAAGTCCAAGGGCTAGGAAACTCATCTTTTGCGGGTACGAACCACATGCCAAATCTTGGAGGTTTGTGGACCCAGGTGGGGATACTACAAGAGTGGTCCTCAGTAGGAGCGCTGATTTTTGTGAGCAGTCCGGATGGACTCACTTACACGCTAACCCTGACATTTTGAGAGATGATTTAGGCATTCATGCTGAGAAAGAAAGTCCAGAGAGTGATGAGCCAGAAGGGGATGGTGCACATGGTTCAGATGCAGATTCTGATCAGGCACGAGGTTCTTCTCCTAAGGTAGAAAAGCCAGAATCTAGGAGTGCTCCAACTTCGCCAGTCAGTAGGCCTAGCAGACAGCAAAAGCAAAGCAGGTCACCTGCAACACCAAGCCCAAGGAAGGTATCTAAACGGAGGTCTTTATCCCTAGGGGCGCGTCCAGACATAAAGTCTGAGACAGATTCTGACAGCCAACGGTCAGAGGGGGCACAAGAGGAGCAATTGCGCAGGTCAAGTCGTGCAACGAAGGGCAAGCCGCCAGAGCGGTTTAAGGTGACAAGTGTATACGTAAATATGGCACAGTGTGAGCCAGAAAGCTATATGGAAGTACAACAGCTTCCAAGCTCAGAAGCCGTAAAGTGGCAGGAAGCAATGGAAAAAGAGATGGCTTCAATGAAGTCTCTCGGTGTGTTTACAAGTACAGAGCTTCCGAAAGGGCAACAAGCTGTAGGTTGTCGATGGGTATATCGTTTAAAGCCCACAACTACTGAAGAGTTGCAATATAAAGCCCGGCTAGTTGCAAAAGGGTTTTCGCAGCGCAAAGGTGTTCACTATTCTCAAATCTATGCCCCTACTTCAAGGTCGGAGTCATTAAGAATGCTTCTAGCCTCTTCAGCTAAGAAGGGAAATAAGCTGTTTCATTTTGATGTCAATGTGGCTTATTTAAATGCAGACTTACAGGAGGAAGTCTATATGACACCACCACCAGGTTTTGAAGGAGACAAGCCAAACCAGGTCTGGCGCCTACACAAATCCATTTATGGGTTGAAACAGTCCGCCCGTAATTGGAATTCCTGCTTAAACGATGCTCTAGAGAGCATGGGGTTCAGAAAGAGCGCAGCAGATGCGTGTCTTTATCTAAAAGGCTCGGGATGTGAACAAGAAGCAGTTTTGATATTTGTTGACGATTTATTATACAGTGGAAAGGATGATAAACTTGCACAACAATTTGCCACCAAGCTTGGAGAAAGGTTTCAGATAAAATCACTAGGCAATGTATCTGTTTATCTAGGAGTTAAAATTCAGCAAGATGAAAATGGTAACTATTGGCTTAGCCAAGAAGCTAAAATCCAGCAGTTGCTGGAAAGGTTTAAAATGAACAACTGTGCTGGTGTTAAAACCCCAATGGAGTTAAGTTACACAAAGGATGCTCAAACTGAGCAAAAGGCAGAGTTCTGTAATCCCGGGGTTTACCAGTCAGCGATAGGCAGTCTACTCCACATTGCACAGTGGACTCGGCCCGATATAACATATGCTGTCAACATGCTGTGTAGACAAGCTGAAAAACCATCAATGCATGCTTGGCAAGGAGTAAAAAGAGTTTTAAGGTATCTCCAAACTACCAAAAGCTTTCGCTTAAAACTATCAGCAGAGGGCAGCACACAACTTGAATGTTGGGCCGACAGCAGTTGGGCAGATGCTGGACCAGATAGAAAATCAGTGTCAGGAATGGCGATAAAATTTGGAAATGCACTAATTGGTTGGAGATCAAGAAAACAATCACTTATAGCTTTAAGTTCAACTGAATCTGAGTTCAATGCGTTATCAGATATATGTAGAGAACTGGAATTTTATAAGCAACTGGTACAAGAATTGTTTGGAGAATGTTCCCTACCTATCAGAGTGTGGGAAGACAATCAACCTTGTATTAAACTAGCTAAATCAGGTCAATTCAAGGCGCACACAAAACACTTGGATATCCGTTATCAAAATGTATGCCAAAGTGTAAAACAAGGTTTAATTGAACTAAAGTATTGTCCAAGCCAAGAAAATCTCGCAGACGGTTTTACAAAAGCTTTGAGTCCGCAATCTCATAAATGTTTCTGTTCAGGTTTAAATTTGTATTAAGGTTGGTACAGCTCAGTGTTACGAGCGAGAGGGGGTGTTGCTATCAAAGGGTTAAGAGTAGCAGAAACGCTCTAATCACTGAGCAGCTGGAGGTCATTAGGCTTCCAGGAACATGAGTCTGTATAAATAGTCCCCCTGTTTGTTTGTTCTTCCCCCTTCTCCCTTTTGGGTGTGTGTTTTTGCTGAGATGTGTGGTTCGTCACCAGGATTGTTTTTTGGTGTTTTGTAAATAAACCTTATTTTTGATTTACAAACCGCATGCTCCAGGACTCCTTTTGGGAAGATGCTGCCTCTCCTGCCCTTCTTAGCTGCTGCGCGAAATCCTCTGCCGTGGTGAGACTTTTAAAGAAGGAAGTGCACTGGGCATTTACATTAAACTAATTAAAGTTTAATGGGACAGAAATTCCCCTGAACATCTTCAGAAGGTCTAAGGGAAGGAAGTCATTACTAGCAACCAAGGGCCGGCCACTGGAAAAGTGTTGCAAACAAGGGAAATTCTGTGCTTGGCACCAGAGTGCAAGGGAAAATACGCAAAACCTGAAAAGAACTGAGAGAGCGTAAAAGAAACACACATTAAAATAGGTTGCGAGGTGTGTATTCGGGAACACCTGCTCAAGCCCAGCCCTTGCCCATCACCTGTGCTGCCTTGTCACAGATAGCAGTGGGCATGCTGCGAACTGAAAGAGCTGCCCTGGCATGGACTGCTGCTCCGGTTCCACCTTGCGAAGTATCTCCCGCTCTCACTGGCAGCACAACTCCCAGGTCTCTGGCCAGAATGACACATTACATGCCCAAGTTGTGCTTCCAGTCCCCTGGGCATTTCTTCTCTGGTGCAAAGTGGCAATTGCAGGGTGGGGGGCAGCGAGGTGTGCGAGACAGAAGCATGTGCCTGGAACCCCCGTTTGGCCAGAAGTGATGGTCGTGGGAAGAATGAAACAAGTGCCTGCCCCTTCCTCAGACTTGAGAGAACAAAGGCATTGGCAGCCCAGGGAGGGAAGGAGGAGGGAAGCTAACTAGGGAGAGGCACCCAAACTTGGGCTCCTTAAAAATCTGGCCAGCTCCTAGATCAGCTGTGGGGGAACCTTTGACCTGTCAGATGTTGCTGAACACTGAATTCCAATCATCCCTGGCCATTGGCCATGCTCGCTGGGGCTGATGGGAGCTGTGGCTCAGCAAGATCCAGAGGGCCAAATGTTTCCCACACTTATCCTAGATGAGGAGTGGGGAACCTCAGGGCAAAATGGTCCTCTGAACACTCCCTGGGCTAGAAAAGGTTCCCCGGCTAGATGTTGTCCTAGATGGTGAACATTAAGTCTGTGATGCTGTGCATCTGTGCTTATTAGAAAAAAGGAGATGGAGGAGGAATCGGAGTGAATTACAGTGTGGCAACCAGCTGGAAAAGGGGATCGAGATGAAAAGAACTGGTTGTGTGTGGCACACAGGAAATGGAGGCTGAATAGCTTCCTGGCTGCCTCTGGAAAACAGGAAAGGGTGCGGAAGGATGGGGAACAGGGACTGGAGCAGATCCTTTGGCAATATTGGATCATAAGAGGAATAAATTATAAGAGGATTTTGTGTGTGAGGAAGAGAAGGAACAAAGAGCTTAATTCCAGGGGTTCTTAAACTAATATTTCAAAAAGAAGAATGGAGTTGCAAGACTGATATTCAATAGCTAAAGTCTTAAAGCAGTAAAAGCTCAGGGGATTTTAAGAATGCTTAGTATTTATAGTTCAAATTACTTTGTGTGCATAATGATATCTTGGAGGTTTGAATACTGCAATGGGCTCTAAGTGGGGCTGCCCTTGGGTCTGGACTGGAGGCTTGTGGTAGGCAGGTTGTGGATGGGAGCTTCTGGTCAGGGTCCTTTCCAACTCTACAATTCCATGCTTCTAGAACATGTCACACCATTGTTAAAACAGCTGCACACCTGCTAACCAAGCCAGGTTCAAGGTTCATGGATTGACTTACAAAGTCCTGAGTGACATGGGTCCAGGACACCTCAGGGATCACTGAGATCACATGCAGGAGTGTCTTTGGTTGTTACCTGAGTTGGTGAGGCTTGTTTGACAACAATGAGAAGCCTTCAGTGTCATCAGCCCAGTCCTATGGAACACGCTGCCCACAGAGATTCAGCAGGCCTCTACGGTGACAACTTTTAAATGCCTGCTGAAAACTTTTCTGTTCTGCCAGGCCTATGCAGGCAATTAAGAGTACACCTGTTGTACTTTGTTGATGTTAGTTTTTAATTTTAAAGTTAACTTTTGATGATTTTATTGTTTGGTTTTTTGTTTTCATGTGGCTGTAAACTGCTGTGATATAGCTTTATGATACAGAGGTATATAAACACTTTTAAATAGATAAACCATCTCAGTAATTCTTGACACAGCCCTGTAAGGTAGGCCAGCATTACTGCAGATGGGGGGCTGAGATTATATTGGGATTCACCTAAGACCACCCTTGTGGCTTAACTGAGATCCGAACTGTAGCTCAGAGCCCATTCTTCTAAACCAGGGGTGGGGGAACCTCCCTCTAGATATTGCCGTTGGCCAAGGTGGCTGGAGCTGGTGGGAGTTTGAGCCCAACAATGTCTGTAGGGACACACAGCTTCCCCTCCCCCTGCCCTAACCATTAGAATGCCTATACATTAAGTAAAATGTGGGCATTTTAAACCAAGCAGAATAACTAAACATGCATTTTCCTCTTTGTCGAGAAATAATAGAGGTGGAAAACTTTATATCATAATTTTAATATATCATAAAAGTCCATTTATATTTTCCAGGAGACTCATGAGAAGGACCTGGCAAAAATCTAATAGGTTGCTTGCAGCTCTTTCCTGGGAAAACTGGATGGGTCCCCCCCCCCAATTCTGTCTCCATGTTTTTCATCTGCATGCTTCCATGGAGGAAGAATGTCATGTTGGAGTGATCTAAAAGTAGTTACCATTCAACGCTTTCCCTGATATTCCACCGATAGACTAATTAAATGACAATCAACCGCATTTCTAATAGGATACTAAAAGACAAAGGTAGTAAAGGGGTGAGGGGAATGTTAATCAGTGTGAATTAATAACCAGATAAATAATATTTCCTCCAGCTTTCCAGTATGATAACCACAGCCACCTTTGTCATAATTTGGATATTAGAAGAATGAGGGGACTGTGAAGAGTTAAATACAGCTGCCTTGTTACCACAGAGCTTTGCCCTGCAAGAGAGGCCACCTAACAGGCCCCACAGAACTTGGTCATGTTCCATACAGTTGCTCCATAGAATAGAATAGAATAGAATAGAATAGAATAGAATAGAATAGAATAGAATAGAATAGAATAGAATAATTGATTCCTATAGGTGTGAAAGGAATGAAGCAGATTCTCATGAACAACTGGTATTTGAGGCACATTATAATAAGAGCCAGGGGTCAGGTCAGATTGAGTCTGGATAGCTCAGCTGGTTAAAGTGTGGTGCTGATAATGCCAAGGTTGCAGGTTTGATCCCCGTATGAGACAGCTGCATATTCCTGCATTGCAGAGGGTTGGATTAGATGATCCTCAGGGACCTTTCCAACAATTCTATGCGCTGCTGAGCCCTGGAGTTTCATATCCAGACAGGTCAAGCAATGGCCCTCACAGATGCAGAAGTGGGTTTGTAGAGGATGGGAACACGGCCTGCTGAAGGCAATGATGGCCCACCTTCCTCACTCCTTGGGGTGTCCTATCCAGACCCCGTAAACTGGTGTTGCTGGTGGGGACAGTACGGGGGCACCCTTCCTCATCCTTGTTGTCGAGGATGCTGGCTGATAACACTGGGCAGGGGAACAGGCCATGAACCGCAAGATCAGGACTAATAAACAGGTAGGGCTGCTTACCTGTCACTGTAAGCTGCTGCTGCCGCTGCCGGCTGGGCATATCTGTAGGCTGCGTAACCCCCCTGGAGCAAAGAGGAGAGACAAAAAGTTACTGTGAAGGCTGCGGTGCCTGTGCCGGCAACCAGGAAAAGAGGCATCTTGTGTCATGAGGCTGGTTCTCAGCAAAGAAGCTGGGCACCCCAGGTGCTAACCAAGCTCAGGAGGGACGCATGCAGCCACCCCACCAGATTAGCCCAACACCAGTCTCATTAGCATTCCCCGGGGATCTCACTAACATTAACCTGCAGAAATTAAACATGCTGAGGAGAGAATGTCACCTCCCTGGCGGGTGGCGGTGTTAACGAGATGTCGCCTCTGATAAATCCGTCAGTGTGCGCCTGAAATATTGCCCAGAGCACTTTAAATATGGAGGGGGAAATGCCGCTAGAAGACAGCATGCTGACACTGGACCAGCAAATAAATCCTGCCCTGGGGGGGAGCAGCTGTAGAAGGCACAGGGCCACTGGCAGGTCGAACCTGCGTGCGAGCCTGAGCGCCACCCCTGTCCCAACATGCTCTGCTGTTTTGCAGTGGTCCTCCTACAGCATGTGTGCGGGGAAGCTTATTTCAAGTTGTTTCCTTCACTGCCTTGATGCTATGGGGGACTCTGCAATGGCGGGGTGGGGGTGGGGAGAGTCAATGGTACACACACCTCATAAGCAGCAACTCAGGAGTGATGAAAAGGGATAGAGCGGATGGAGGGTGTACAGTTGCTGCCTTACCTCCTCTGCTCCCCAATGCCCCGAGACCAAGCAGAATATCCTTTGCGCTTGCGTTGCATTTGCAAGCACTGGCTCTGCAAATCCCCCGCCCGGTCGTCTCTCTTAACCAAGTGAGCAGGTGGGATTTGTCAAGACATGAAATATCCTCCCCAGAAGGTCATGTGCCTATTTACCAGCGTGTGTGTTTGTGGGGGTGAGAGAGGAGTGGTGTAGCACGAGAATCAGCCGGTGGGCTACTGCAGCTTGGACTGGAGAGTCAACAAACAAGAATTTCTCTCTCTCTCTCTCTCTCTCTCTCTCTCTCTCTCTCTCTCTCTCTCTCTCTCTCCTGTAAGAGCAAATCAAGAAAGGCTGGACTTACATAAATTTCAGCACCGTAGAATCCGTCCTGGTAAACCACTCTGCAGAGGAAAGAAGCAATGCAACGGTGACTTATGGCTGCGTGCGAGGCACTTTGAAGTCCATTCCGTGCGACTGCACATTTGTTTCAAAGGGTAACCCTGGCTCTGGCATCAAACGGACCTCTGTGACTCTGGTTTTCAGTGCTGTTAATGGCCTCTCTCTGCTTCCACGGCGAGATGCAAATGTGCTAGTCATCAAGCTGGATGGGGGCGATCTGCCTGACAGGCAAGTGGGATGACCAAGAAGGAGCAGATGCTCCTTCGGGGAATCTGGCTGCAGCCACTCAGATATGTTCCATGCTTAAGCATGGACATGGATGCTATGATTACTCATGTATAGATACTAAACTAAGCGAGTTTCTAACTCTTCTGTCAGTAGGGAATAGAAAGAGTCTGTAAAGGATGCAGCTTCTGTGCCTACTATGGCCACCTGTCCCATCCTGCATGGCCTCTAGTCATCGTCTCCCTCCACCTTTGGAGGCAGCAATGCTTCTGAATAGCACTTCCCAGAAACCGCTTGCAGGCTTCCCCCAGGCATCTGGTTGGCCAGGGTGAGAAAAGGATGCTGGACTAGATGGGCTCTTCTGATGTTCCCATCTTTCCTTGCCCAGCTGTCCCTCATGCTTCCCTTGCTGCCAAATAAATCAATAAAATCTACACTGCGCAAATCAGTTTCAGACTAGAGCATACAAATAAATATTTTGCGCAAAGCACATCTGCATGAATGCAACTGGCTTGCATAATTTATGATAGGCAGAGGAGTTGAGGGTTCTTACTGGGGGGGGGCAGGCGGGGAGGAAGTGCACAACTACACAGTGTGCTTTCCCAGCTGTGCAAATCTTGTGATATGTGAAGTGCCACATGAGTGTCTTCTATGTGGTAAGTACATGGGTTTGACAATCACACTCACTGGACTCCTTTAGCCTATTATTTGCATAGTCACAGTATTCAAACCAAACCAAACCAAACCCTCACTTTATATATAACTGTCAGTTTCTATTTCACTACACAGAAGAGATTGTACAGGAAACAACCAGTTTGCACGTTACTAAGGCATGCATGTGTGCCACTTTGGGCCCCGGAAGGGGGCGGAATGGGCTGAAGCATGCATTGACCTGCAACACAACCCCTGTGCTAGTGGGAAGTTGCCTGTATTCCTCCACCTCGCAAAATAATAAAAAAATGTTAAGAGGCAAACAGGGACAAATCTTCTGAAAGAGCCAAGACAAAATGGCTACTGAGTGTGCTAGTCACAGTGTTACTTCTATGGCCAGCTATCCTAATCAAACAGGCACACCTAAAGCAGACGCCTTTCTCTAGGTGAAACGGGCAGCCAGCCAGGTGCAGGCCAAATATGCCCCAAACATGGCTGGAGATGTAGTCAGGGCAGGGCAACTGGGAAGTGTTTCCCCTGAGGCTTGCTCGTGGGGAATGTGGGGGCAGACCAATCACCTGTTGTCTCTGTCCAAAGAGCCCAAAGGCTCCCCCCGCCCGCCTTTCGAAGGCCCCTGTCTCTGTGGCAAATACTCACGCTCCGTAAGCGGGGATGGGCGGAGGTGGGGGAGCTGCCCGGAACGTGTTGTAGACCGTGCGCCCCCGCCCCCGTAAGTGCGCCCCCCGGTACGCTACCGCTGTTCCTGTGGCTGGGTATGGAAAGCCTGTCACTGTGGGAGAGAAAAGGAAACCCCCATGAGCACCCCCAGAAGAGATGACTCATCCTCTGGCCTGTTTCACTGAGGCCCTATGGATAGCACCCTGCCCCCCAGCCCCCTCTTCTTGTTTTGTCACAGGCACCTGTGTCAGGAACAAGCAAGCAAGGATCTTGTCCAGGGACCTGGTCTGATCCAGACATTACCTGCATAGAACTCTGGGCCATAGACGGTGCCCACCACAGGGTTCAGTTTCCAACCTGGGGAGGAAGAACAAGGAGACGTGAGAGCATCACCCTGGCCCATACCTGTCCTGTGCTCTCACTGCCAGCCCTACCTGCCAGAGACCTAGGTGAAAGGCCTAAGGAGCTCTGGGTCAAGCTTTCTAGCAAACAAGAGCCAGTTTTGGATGTTCTTCTCATCATAGGGGATTGGAATGCTAAAGTAGGGAGTCAAGAGATAAAAGGAACAACTGGCAAGTTTGGCCTTGGAGATCAAAACGAAGCAGGGCAAAGGCTAATAGAGTTCTGTCAAGAGAACAAGCTGGTCATCACAAACACGCTTTTCCAACAACACAAGAGACGACTCTACACATGGACATCACCAGATGGGCAGCATCGAAATCAGATTGATTATATTCTCTGCAACCAAAGATGGAGAAGCTCTATACAGTCAGCAAAAACAAGACCTGGAGCTGACTGTGGCTCAGATCATCAGCTTCTTATAGCAAAATTCAAGCTTAAACTGAAGAAAGTAGGAAAAACCACTGGGCCGGTAAGATACAATCTAAGTCAAATCCCTTATGAATACACAGTGGAAGTGAGGAACAGGTTTAAGGATTTAGATTTGGTGGACAGAGTGCCTGAAGAACTATGGATGGAGGCTCGTAACATTATACAGGAGGCAGCAACGAAAACCATCCCAATGAAAAGGAAATGCAAGAAAGCAAAGTGGCTGTCCAATGAGGCCTTACAAATAGCGGGGGAGAGAAGGCAAGCAAAATGCGAGGGAGATGGTGAAAGATACAGGAAATTGAATGCAGATTTCCAAAGAATAGCAAGGAGAGACAAGAAGACCTTCTTAAACGAGCAATGCAAAGAAATAGAGGAAAGCAATAGAATGGGAAGAACCAGAGATCTGTTCAAGAAAATTGGAGATATGAAAGGAACATTTCGTACAAAGATTTCCATAATAAAGGACAAATGTGGAAAGGACCTAACAGAAGCAGAAGACATCAGGAAGAGGTGGCAAGAATACACAGAGGAATTATACCAGAAAGAAATGGATGTCCCGTATACCCCAGGTAGTGTGGTTGCTGACCTTGAGCCAGACATCCTGGAGAGTGAAGTCAAATGGGCCTTAGAAAGCACTGCAAATAACAAGGCCAGTGGAAGTGACGGTATTCCAGCTGAACTATTTAAAATTTTAAAAGATGATGCTGTTAAGGTGCTACACTCAATATGCCAGCAAGTTTGGAAAACTCAGCAGTGGCCAGAAGATTGGAGAAGATCAGTCTACATCCCAATCCCAAAGAAGGGCAGTGCCAAAGAATGCTCCAACTACCGCACAATTGCACTCATTTCACACGCTAGCAAGGTTATGCTTAAAATTCTACAAGGAAGGCTCAAGCAGTATGTGGACCAAGAACTCCCAGAAGTGCAAGCTGGATTTAGAAGAGGCAGAGGAACCAGAGACCAAATTGCAAACATGCGCTGGATTATGGAGAAAGCTAGAGAGTTCCAGAAAGACATCTACTTGTGCTTCATTGACTATGCAAAAGCCTTTGACTGTGTCGACCACGGCAAACTATGGCAAGTTCTTAAAGAAATGGGAGTGCCAGATCACCTCATCTGTCTCCTGAGAAATCTCTATGTGGGACAAGAAGCTACAGTTAGAACTGGATATGGAACAACTGATTGGTTCAAAATTGGGAAAGGAGTACGACAAGGCTGTATTTTGTCTCCCTGCTTATTTAACTTATATGCAGAATTCATCATGCGAAAGGCTGGGCTGGATGAATCCCTAGCCGGAATTAAGATTGCCGGAAGAAATATCAACAACCTCAGATATGCAGATGACACAACCTTGATGGCAGAAAGTGAGGAGGAATTAAAGAACCTTTTAATGAGGGTGAAAGAGGAGAGCGCAAAATATGGTCTGAAGCTCAACATCAAAAAAACGAAGATCATGGCCACTGGTCCCATCACCTCCTGGCAAATAGAAGGGGAAGAAATGGAGGTAGTGAGAGATTTTACTTTCTTGGGCTCAATGATCACTGCAGATGGTGACAGCAGCCACGAAATTAAAAGACGCCTGCTTCTTGGCAGAAGGGCAATGACAGGCCTAGACAGCATCTTGAGAAGTAGAGACATCACCTTGCCAACAAAGGTTCGTATAGTTAAAGCTATGGTTTTCCCAGTAGTGATGTATGGAAGTGAGAGCTGGACCATAAAGAAGGCTGATCGCCGAAGAATTGATGCTTTTGAATTATGGTGCTGGAGGAGACTCTTGAGAGTCCCATGGACTGCAAGAAGATCAAACCTCTCCATACTGAAGGTAATCAACCCTGAGTGCTCACTGGAAGGACAGATTGTGAAGCTGAGGCTCCAGTACTTTGGCCACCTCATGAGAAGAGAAGACTCCCTGGAGAAGACCCTGATGTTGGGAAAGATGGAGGGCACAAGGAGAAGGGGGCGACAAAGGACGAGATGGTTGGATAGTGTTTTCGAGGCTACCAGCATGAGTTTGACCAAACTGCGGGAGGCAGTAGAGGACAGAGGTGCCTGGCGTTCTCTGGTCCATGGGGTCACGAAGAGTCGGACACGACTAAACGACTAAACAACAACAACAACAACAACAATTCCTCCCCAGGAAGTACTACAAAGTACTCTGCCCATGCCCTGACACAGGCCCACCCCACCCCACAGAAAGCACTTTTTTTAAAAAAAGGCCTGCCAGTCTTCCAGCAATGACCAGCTCTGGCCTAGCACACCCTCTTGCCACAGCTTCACTCCATTACCATTTGTGTAGGGATTGGCTGCCTTCTTGTTTGTCATTACCCGGGCCGTGGCGTTGTTGACCTGGCAACACAAAGCACATAGAAAGTGAGTTAGTGGCAGTCCTTGGAGCAAAATATCCTCCTCCCAGGAGGGAACGTGGGACTAGAGACGCAAGGAACGTTTCAGGACAGACAAAAGCCAATCAGGGTTTGGACCAGATTCTCCAAAGAGTATGGGCTGGAAACCCTGCCTGCATATGACAGGTCTGGCAATGCCCCGATTTCCTTATCTTAGGTGTACAGCCCTTTGGAGCACACAGGCTTCAGACGTGTTGAGTGGGAAGTTGAATTTTGGAGCTTTTGAAGGAAACGTTTCTGAACCTCTCCATTCCCAGCATAACGTTCAACACCCAGCATGCAGGGAGGGCCCTGCCAAGGCTTCATGCACAGTGGGAGATCCATTCACCAGACAGGCTTGTGAAGATGCAAAGGAACACAGAGGGGCAGGAGCTCCAGAAAATGATGGCGTCAGCATCAGATCAGCACTGCCTGTCCGCCCTTGACCACAGCCCTGGCAAACTCAAGCAACATTATTCTGCAAGAAGCATCTTATATGGCACAACACTTTGTGCCTCAGTGTGATCAAGAAGGGTCCACCAGGGAGAAACCAAAGGCCTTGCTCCATCTCACCTCCAAACTCACTGACACTGAGGCTCCCCGTCATGTAACATTTTGAAGAAAACAAACCAGAACCACAACCAAGAAGGAAGCCAGGCAGCAATACGACTACCCTTTAGGGCCTAGGCGTAGCAGGTGGTTCAATCTGGCTGGCGCCTGGGAGGTTGGAGGATTTGGCAGTATCATGCTTGCCCTCCCTCCCTCCAGCTTTTCCCTGGCAGATCCCAGCAGACTCCTGCTGGAGAAGGTCTGCCCTCCTCTTCTTCTTTTGCTCTGTGCCCCACCCCTCCCCACCACCTATGGGAGATCAACAGCACAGGGCATGCAACATCCACTCGCCCGCCTGCGTGTCCTGGGAGGCCCAAGAGGTAGAAATGGTTAGAAAAGAAAGGGGTGTCTGTGTGTGTGCATGTGGGGAGCAAGCGTGACTCCTAACGCCCCGACGCAGAGCAGGCAGTGCACATGTTCGCACCTCGATCTTGCGTCCCTCTACGATGGTGCCATTCAGCTTCTCCCGTGCCCGATCGGCATCTGCACTAGTTTCAAAAGTTACAAACCCAAAACCCTGTGAGTGGAGGAGAGAAAAGGAAATGGAGAGAGAAAGAGAAAGAGGGGGATTTGGGAGGGACGGAGAGAGGGTGGAAGAGGAGTAGGAGGAAGAGAATGAGAAAGGGGGGGGAACGGGGTGGGTGGGACAGGACAGAGAGAGGGGGGTGAGTAAGGAGCAGTAGAGAGAAGAATCCCCCAGGGCCTGGGGAAAGAGGCAGGATGTGAACTTCCCAAGCGACCCCCAAGGGCTGGGGAGGGGGGGACAAAGCAAGGAGAAGGGGAGGGGGTAAGGCTCAAGAGGAATAAGGACAGGCGCCAGCTTCCCAAGAGGCCAAAATTGCAGGGCAAGACATGGCAGAGTGCATTGCTGCTGCCTCATGGGAAGAGTAAAGTGTTCTGGACTGAGCTACTGGTACTTGCAATCGATTCCACCTGGAGAGGCATTACATTCCTGGAGATACATTACAGTATATTCATTCACTTTCTGAATGTCTGATGGAAACTGTGGGAAGTCCTCATTCTTTGACCAGGACCAAAGGCCAAACCAGACAGTGACATGGGAAATCTGGGACTGGGGGGATCTCCTAACACCTTTTCCAAAGTTTAAATGCAGCTTGGGGTGGGGATAAAAGATGTGATGGTGGTTGGGAGCGGTTTAACCCTTTCCCCATCATTGCAATTTCCCATTTGGAATACCCCTCCCCAAACATTGCCATTAGCCCTTTTGGGAGATGGGGAAAACACAGGCACCTGGGTTATACCTGCCCACCCCTACCCCCCTGCCCCAAAAACCTAATATAAGTTTTGTGGCAGGGTGGGGTGGGGATTTGAATCAGGAAGACATTGTAGGGAGAAAGGAATACTAGTTGTTGGGAATCACAGGTGGGGGCAGTGCTGTTGCACTCAGGATCTGCTTGCGGGCTTCCCTTGGACTTCTGGATAGCCACTGTGAGAACAAAATGCTGGACAACATGGGCTTTTGGTCTGATTCATCCTATGTTCTTATGGGTTCAACATCCTCTTTTCCCAGTGCCATGCTCCTGATCCAATTCCCCACCCACACCATGACATACACACAAGGAGAAATTAAGCTATGAGAAAGACGTGGGGAGATCTGGTCACCCATCTCCCATGTCACAGTCTGGTTTGACCCCAAAAGCCAATATTGAACCTGAAGAAATGGGCCTAGGAAAACTCAGTAAATGTGTTATTTAACAGCTGGGAGAAATTTCAAATCCTGTCAAACTAAACACCCCCATATCCTCCTGGAAACAAAATGCAAACTATGTTAAGTATTTTGGCATGTATTTCTGAAAAAGACCCATGCTCAACTCTATCTCCTGCAAAACCTTTGCAACAACTTGCCTTAGGTAAAACATTTCCCCCCTCTTTTAATTTGAGTGATTTCCAGTTTCACCATGAGAGGGTGTTCTTTTCCTGCAATTAAGTTGCCTTAGCTATAAGGTTTGCAGTTCCTAGTTTTATCATCTTTCCAACCTTACTCTCTCTGTTGCTTGCTTCAGAGTTAGAATCTGAAGAATGCACAAACCTGATATTGTGGAGTATCTTCATTCAGCATGTTCACTTTTAGGGTGAAAGTTAAAACACCAAACTTTGATTCTAAGTCAATGGCTGTAGGGTTTTAGGGGGCGGGTGGGAGAGAGGGGTGATTAGAAACTAGGTAGGCAACTTGAGGCACAGAGAGGAAACTGGAAGGGGCAAGAGGGCAGTCTGGACCCTGGGAAGGCGCACCTACACTGATGTTTGGGTTGCACCAGACACCAACATGCTGAACCCACCTTGGAGCCGCGCTCATTGAAAATGATCTCAACATCCAGGATCTTTCCAAATTGCTGCAGAACAAAACAAAAACAAAAGGAAGGAAGGGATGGAAGGTAAAAATAGGAGTAATCATTCCCTGTCCACTCCATCTTAGCATGTCTGCTTTCATTTACTTATTTATTAAATTTAAATACCACCCTTCGCCTGAAGACCACAGGGCGGTTTACATTACAAAACCACAAAAATACATAATGTAATAACAAACCAATAAAAACAACCCCGTGACTTTTTAAAAGGCCATAGATGATTTAATTAGTCCAAGGCCTGGGAGAACAGAAATCTTTCATACAGTGGGGGTGGAGGCGGTCCTTGAGGTATTGCGTCCTGAGCCTTTTAAGCTGTCCATTTACTCCAAAAGGGCCACTGTGTCCTGGTAACCTCTGGAATCTGGGGAGTAAAGTACCACAAAATACCCACTTCTGTCATAGGCCTTTGAGAGCCTGCTCCATCCCTGGGAGCTTGATAGCAACATGGCAGACACTTCAGGATTGAAGGACCAGTCAGTCTCATGTGCTGCCAGGCTGAGAGAGGCTGAGTTCTACCTATGCATAGGCTGAGAAGACAGGTCAGTCCTACTTGGGGCTGGGGTGGTGTCACAAGTTTCATGGGAGAGATTAGAAGGGAGCTCCTGCCATGGTATGACTTTGCTAGGAGCAGCTCAGCACTCTCACCACAAGGGTTGTTATGAGACCTCACAACAGCTGTTCATGGAGAAGATGTGTGCAGGATGCTGAGGGCACACCGCTTGAGAAACATAGGGAACTATCTTATACCAAGTCGGACCACTGGTTCATCAACCTCAGTATTGGCTACTCTGACTGGCAGCGGCTGTGCAGGATTTCAGACAGGGGTCTCTCTTAGCCGCAGCCAGAGCTGGACCAAGGTGTTTTGCTGTCAGAGGAGAAGGGCACGGTAGATCAGCCAGTTATACTGGCAATTGAATCCACCACGGGTGACATGAAAACCTCCTACACAATTGAGATAGCAAGCCTGCTTGTTGGGAAGGGAGGGGCATAGAAATGGTCCTGATGCAGAGTGGAATAACTGGGGGGTTCCAGGGAGTGCTGTTGTTGTTCCCCAGCATCTGCCACCTGAGGCCATTGCCACACTCTGTCTAATGGTAGAGATGGCCCTGGCCCTATCTGGGTATATCAGGGATTGAACCTGGAACCTTTTGCATACAAAGAATATGCTCTGTCCTTTCCTTTGGGATCAAATGTTATTTGATCCCACCTATTAAGGATGTTGGAAAATTCCAATGGAATAGGAAGTGGAAATTGCTGCAGTTTGCATGCTTGTTTGTGGTCAGCAACAGAGATCAGTCAAGCAAATAGTCAATACGCTTTCACAATGTCATTGGTTTTCTTAAGTCCGCAGACTTACAAAATGTAGCTTTTTTTTATTGCTTCTGACGTATACTTTATGTTGAAACAAATGTAGGTAACTTACATAATTTATGCTAAAAAACCGGACGGCAAGGTGAATAACGTATTTGGCAGGAACCAAACAGCAGTGGAACAAAAACAGTGATGCCCGCGACAGGGAATGGAATGGAAATGGCAGCACTGGCTCTGCCTGTAGCAGGTACTCAGAGTTCTCCGGGGACACTTGTCAGCGTGCTTAGCGAAAGAGGTTGCGGGCAGTGAGAGGAATGGACTCACCCCAAACATTTGCCGCAGGTCAGGGTCCCGGAAGCGGAAAGGGATGTTGGAAACGTGTAACCGTTTGGGCTGCTGCTTGTCAGAACCACACTCTGGTGGGTGTAGCGTCTGGTTGTCTGTCTGTGCCGCTTCATCTGTGTGCTGGGGATGAAGGGGAAAATTAAAGAGAGATTCCACTGTGATCTCACCACTGTTTTGTGCTTGCTTAAGACCATCACTGCCCCTTGCAAAAGCTGGCTGCAGATATATGGGCCGCCTACAAGAGTGCTAAGTGCTGGGAGTTAGGCTTTGCATGTGGCCATTGGGCTTTGAGTACGTGGTGATATGAACTCAGTAGGTGATGGATGGGGAGAGGGTGCAGCTGCAAACCTTTAACAGCATACACAGATCAGTGGCATATGCAGATAGTTAAGACTGTGAGCTGCTCAGACCTCACCATTCACAGATTCCCTATCTTGCTTCAGGCCTTAACCTTCCCAACTGCAGAATGGGAATAATGACACTGGCCTACCTTAGAGGGTGTTCTTAGGGGTTCTGATCGTTATTACGTTTGTGTTCATGAGAGAGCAGGATAAAGATTGGTGCCGCCACAATGGTGGGCAGGGACAAACAAAGCGGTCCTGGCTTGACCCCTCTGGGTTTGCATGTGGGTCTGCATGTGTGCAGCCATGTGGGGAGGCAGAGCTCACTCTCCCCGCTGCGCGGTGGCAAGCAGCCAGCCTGGCACTCAGGGACGGAGGAGCGGCTGGGAACTGCTCACTCAGCGCTTCCTCACTGAGCTGCATTACAACCACATCATTGGCACGATGGGATTGGCAAGCAGCCAAGCAGGTAGATTACAAGTGATTAGGGACACAAGGGGAGCCAGGAAACTTAAGCACTGAGCCACAAATGCCCACGGGGCAGCTGGGGCACTGGCATTGCCTCTGTGAACTTGCCTCCTGCTGCACAAGCCCTCGGCTCTATTTCAGGCCCAATTCACCATCCCTTGTTGTCTCTTATCCCAGATAAGCCAGGAGAAGGGTGAGGGGTTTTGATCTGCTGCTTCAGCCCACCTGCTTGCCTATAATGCTGCCCCTCGGTCTCGAACCAGGACGTTCTGCCTCCCTCCATTTTTTGAGCGGAGACCTCTCCTTGGACTTTCCAGCTGAGTTTGCGCATGGACTGCAGAGCAACCTGGCTTCATACCTGCATCCTTGCAGATAGAACCACCCTCCTCCTTCCCTACCTGACTGCAGGCTTCCTTGAACTGGCCTGAAAACCCACTCTGCAGGCCCTTTCCGGGCCAGGGCTGGTCCCCTTTCACAGGTTCTCTTTCAAGCACCAAGTAACTTACCGGTACTGTTTGTGTGCCCGCTATGGATTGCGTGCTGGCGTCGGTGCCCGGCTGTTCGGTGTGGCTCTGTGCTGGCGTGTAGAGAGTCAAGGCATGCTCAGGTACTGTGCTCTGCCCCGAGTAGTCCTGTGCTGGGTGTGGGTGTGGTGGAGGAGCGTATTCTGCAGGGATGCCATTCTGCGGGGGTGGTGGGTACGTTGCTGGGGGGTAGGGCTGGGCCATTGCGTCAGGCGGAGCCGTGGCGTCCTGGTTGCCCTGCAGAGACATAATAAAGAGAGAAACGTGTTGACTCATTGCCTGGAGCTTCATGAGGGGCCATGAGCATTTTCTATGGTCAGGTCCATGGTCCCCTCTTCCCCTCCCAAATGGCTGATACAAGTCCATCCAATGATTCATCGGAGTTGCAGCAATCTTCCCCTCGGTGCAAGGCTGTATAACTGAAGGTGTCTCCTACATGCCACAGTCAGTGATGTGTTGAATCAATCAATAAATAAATCCAAATTCTGCATCATGAAAACGAGGGGGGCAGGGAAGGGAGTGATGCAAATTGTTAACATCTGCAGGTGTGCACAAATGTATCCTTGCTTTCAGTTAATTTAATTGAAAGTTTTTGACACTGGGAGAATTAAAAGGAGAAATGCGCATGACAAATGAAAGCAGGTCAGGTATTTTATAACCTTCTTGTCAAATGACCCATTTTGTATGCCTCTTTATTTTAATGTAGTCTCCTTTGATTTTGTTGCTATGTTCATAGTATAATTGTACCACAGAATCATAGAATTGTGGAGTTGGAAGGGACCACGAGGTTTTCTAGTTCAACCTTCTACAGTGCAGGAATCTTTTTGCCAAAATTGGGACTTGAACCCACAACCTTGAGATTAAGAGTCTCATGCTCTATTAACTGAGCTCTTTGCTTTTAGCTGAGGTTCAGTAAACTACATCAATATATTTTCTTATGAGTTTATGGAATAGAAATGAGACAACAACAACAAGGGTCGGGAAGCAAAGTTAAAAAGTTGTAAACTACAAATAGCTATTTGCTAATCCAGGGTAGGAAATCTATGACTCCCATCACCCCTAATCTCTGGCCATGATGGCTGCAGCTGATGGGGGCCAATGTCCAGAGGGCCACAGGTTCCTCACCCTTGTCCTAATCCTTATAATGCCTGCCAAGCTACTCCCCGACACTGAGAAGGTTCTCTCTCTCTCTATGGTTTACTTTCTAAGCTTAGGCTAGAAACCTCCAAATTTCTAAAAATAATAGCTGATCGAAACTAGATTCCAGGTTTTCTTCTGGCTATGCTGCAAACACAAGACATGGATAGCTGGCCATGGAGTACCACTAGTTTTTTTCCACATGCTTCCTTCTGGCATTTCAGTTTCCCGGAATATATAAATATTTATATGTGTGGGTGTGTAGATAGATAGATAGACAGACAGACAGACAGACATATAGATAGATGCACATATGCATATGGGTAATTGTGTGATATACACATATATTTAGATAATTGTGAAAAACAATATTTGCTTCTCTGTATTAACAACTCTCTTGGCCAAAGTGCAGCCATCTTTTGACACATTAAGCTGCAAGGTTCAAAGATTATGCTTCAAAACTGAGGCTCTCAAGTGCATCCATGTGTACACATAACCATTGGACCATGATGCCAGCTAGTTCCGTAGGTGTTCTGGCAGGCAGAATGGTACAGGAAAATGTGTACATTTCAGCTGTCTCCCCTCTCCAAGCTTCCAGCAGGAATCAAAACAACAAGCCAGATTTCAAAATCGCTAGATTTGTGATGTCACTATTGTGGGATGTTAGCATCCAGAATGCATAGGTAAAGGGTTAATTGAAAGAGCTGTAGAACTCTATGACCTTCATACACTCTGTGGCAGTTATGGCAGTTGGTTGAACCATCTGAACAGTTAGAGCAGCAGTTATGTTGTGTTGTGCTGTGCTGTGCTGCTGTCTACCTCAGAGTATGTCAGCCTGTAAATGTTAGTCAGTCTTAGATAAAAATCTACATAAGATGTTTCAGCAACTTATGTATCATCTACCTGCATTGTATATATTTAGCCGGCAATGACAAGTACATTAAGTAAAAGTTATTTGTTCTTTAAACTTTAAAAGAGAGTGTCTTGTGTAGTTTTTATAGGGGAGGGGAGAGAATGAAAGGGTCAAACGACCCAGGGCTGCCTTCTGATTACCCCGCAAATGGGAACACAAGTCTAATTCTCACAACTATCACACCTGAAATGGACCTGAAAACCACACCTGAAAAGGTTTTTTCCCCCCAAGACAGTGTACAAACAACAAGCGAAGCATACCTGCTTGGATCCGTTTGCCAGATACTGAGTCAAAAGTGGAGAGGGGGGAAAAACGACTTACGTCTATCCCCCCACCTCCATAATGTTTACAATGTTACTAAGTCCTGCACATAGCCGGACTAATGAGGAAGAGCCTCCCTTAATTGCTCCAGCATCTGCTACTATACAGAGAAATATGCTGGTGTGACTGGCTCCTACATCAAGGGTGCAGACCCCAGGACTGGGGAACAAATGAGGGCTTCCAGGGCTTTAGCCAGCCCTCAGGACTCTACCTAGGCCCCTCCCCACCCCACAGGTCACATAACTCACCAGCCCTGCTCTGTTCTCAAATGCTTTTGCCTGGCTGGAAGATTATCCATAAGGATGTGCAACCCTCAAAAGGAAAGCAGCCTCCACAATGCCTTAGATCCATAGCAGGAAATCTGACATGGCAGGTGGAAAGGAATGGCCAGCACAGGATGGTTAAAGCTTGCAGAGATGTCTCCTACATACTTCCACTTGACCTCTCTCAGGGAAAGAGAAGAAAGGATAAGTAAAACTGTCCATCATTTGGAGAATAGGTGGTCCCCCACTCAAACATACCAGGGACACACATGGCCACAATATCACTTCACTGATTTCAGAGTTGCAAGCTATGGCAGCAGTAGGGACCAGTCAGGGACTGGATGGATGCAGAAGAATGGTGGGAGGAACCAGCTGGAGAACCCCCAAGGAAAGAAGGCTCAGGACCTGGGTATTGGTAGTGGGACAACAATGACTGATCAGAAGGAGAAAAGGGAGAAGACTGGGAAGAGGTGGTGTTGGGAGCTGAAGAGGTAACAGTGCTTAGTGAGCAGGGAGAGTCTGTGGCAGAGAGAATCCCAGAATCAGAAGCTGAAGAGGAGGAGGGAGGCAGAGATGGGTTAGGCTTGTGAAGAGGCATGGGTGTCTCTCTCTCCTGCTATGACAACATACCCTCCTCCTTAGCCTCCCAGAACCAGGAGAGGCATGGAACAGGAGGTTCAAAGGCAAGCACATAGGCATAGTCTCTGATTGCTTGGAAGAAACTCTGGAGAGGAGGAGACTTGGGTGACTGTGGGGGGCGGGAACCTTTAGTCTTGGCAACTGCTTCAAGGAAGCAAGACCTGATGGAGATGAGTTGCTGTGCTCATTAGGCCTGACACTCCTGTGTAGATCTTGTTTTGCTAATAAAGCGTTAACTTGCTTGGTGTAATTTACTGCTGCTCGCTCTTGTCAGGATCCTTTGGCTCCTCCTGGACCTGGTTAACATGGCAGACCTCCCTATTTGGCTCACAAGGCCAAATCAACCAAGCCTCTCCCATCTGCCTGACAACATATGGCACTGGAGTGGTGGTGGTGGGCAGCTGAGCCCAAAGACAGTTTGCAGGCATTGCCTGTCAGGTGATGGGCAGCACCTGCAAAGCACTGTGCACACCATTTTCTAACACCCAATGATGAGCTGATCATCAACACTTTGCAGTCTGCTCCTTTGTCTGCATAATTTGATTTCATTGTGACATCTGGTGACTGACAGGTGGGCGGCTCTGCCCATCTATCAAACATGGCCCGCCAGAAGGATCCAGCTGCCCACAGCTGCTATTCATGTGGAAGCAGCATGAAACACCTTCTGCCTTGTAGCTGTGCCACATGGCAGCCACAAAGTGTCCACCAGCTTGCTACTGTTGCTACTGGATCTCTCACACTGCGTGGAAGGTCAGTTTCCATGCCACGCCAGCCATTAGGTGATCCTAAAAAATGTCTGGAGAATGGTGTGATTACATTGTCAATGCTAAGGGAACAAACCACACAATGAAGTGGTCTACGCAATTGCCATGTTCAGCAGCTACTAATGCTACCATACACACAAACACACACTCCTCCTAGACACAATCATGCACAGAGTTCTCTCCCTCTTCTCTCCCTTGCTCAAAAACACACTGTTTCACACCTCACTGCTCTCTTCTCCCCCACCTCCCATTCGACACCACGTCCCCTGCCTTGTGCTGACAAACAGCCACAAGCCCCTCTGCTAGGAGCCCAAGTTCTGCTCTCAGATGCTTTATAGCCCTCACACAGCAGTGCCTCTCTCTCTCTCTCCGTTTCTCTCTCCCGGGATGAAATACATCTGCAGCTCCTGGAGCCGAGACAGGCTCTTTAATTGTGTGTGTGGTTAATTTATGACAAGGCAAGATCACAGTGGGACAGGCTTGGACAGGCAAGCTTTCCTTGCTTGAACAGAGAAACCTTTCCACCCCATGCCCTGTCTCAAGGCTGCCCTGTTCCTAACCACATCAAAGGATGCTGCAAGGCCCTCTTCACCTGGGACATGGTGGCTGGCACAAAAAGCACACAGGGAACAACCATTTTTGAATCAGCAAATTACTCAAGGGTTACTCTGCTTCTTCCTGTACCAAGTCAGCACTCAATCATCCTGGGGGAATGGGGAGAAAGGGAGACATGCATCTGTTTTACTGGTACTACAGCATCTTAGGACGTATCATGCCAAACACGTTGTTTACTGGAGAGGAAACAGGCAATCAGGCTCAAGCTGTTACAGAAAGTAGAGTGATCAGACCCAGGGATCTCAGGATCCTGAGTTAGGAGTCTCTGTTGGGGCAAAAATAGGTTATAGAAATTGTCTTCAAAATGTGTGTATGTGCGTGGAAGTCCTTGTCATGGTCTGGGATTCTGACCCACCTCAGAGTCAAATGAGAACTCTGACCTGGATGATTAGGCCCTGAAAGCGCTCCATTAGGCAGTTTCCAACAGAAGTTTCTGCAGAGGAGGAACCCTAACAGATAGGCCTCTATCCCCTGGTTCCAAAGAAGGCAGCTCTGCCCCTTCTTCAGATGACTCCCCACACCTGAACTACCAGCAGTTCACAATGACTCTTCTTTTCAACTTCTGGGACCAGAAGAGATTCTCCAACCACACAGGAGTGCACAACTGTATGACAGGACACAATCTCTTTAACTCCAAGCAGGTTCCATCCAAGGAGACAGGGCTTCACACAGGCCTTACCCTCAGTTACTGGCCAGTGCTAGAGCAACACTCCCATCTTCACAATGAGTCCAAGATTCATCCTCATTAGGAAGCTCTACTGGAAGCTCTCCATGGTTCTGATTCTTAGCATTTCTAACACATCTCACCACACCTGACAATAGACTCTGGCTGAAGACAGGATACTAAATTATGCTTAAGAAACCTACCCTGCCAAATGTGGCACCCTCTAGTTGAGGAGGTTAAGTTTTGCATGCACTCGCTTGCCCTAACTTGGCAACAGAAATTATGCATCTTGGGCTAATTTACATAGCATGCTTGATTTGTGCATGTAATACACTTTGCATAGATGCATAAGCAGAAGGAATACTTAAGATGTTTCTTTAAAAAAGCTCAGCTGGAAAAGTACTGAGTGATAGTAATGGTTATGAAGCTATGATCATGTTTGTGCTACAATCCAATTTCTGGTGTGTAAATGGCATTGCCATTGTGACTGTGGGAAATGGAGTCCTATGACTGCACCAAGTGCTTTGTTTCCCAGAGGCAGTAGTTGGGCACCTCTGCCATTTACCTCTCCTAGATTGCTGGAATCCTTATCTAGACTTAGTCTCATCCTATGCCATCAGCAAAAACGATTCCTACCCAGCAAAAACACAGTAGATGACACATTGTTTTTTTATCTGCAGTCATTGGGTTAGAAAGCAGTGCTTTAAAAAGTAAAAGAATGCTGAGATATCTAGATTCCCCTATGAAGATTTTCAAAATCTTGTATATATTAGGTTTTTATCTAGCCACTTCCACAGGGAGATAAGAAGATCCCAGATGGATCAGGGCAAAGGTCTGTCCAGCCCAGCATAACAGTGGCCAACCAGATGCTGATTAGTAACACACAACTGGGACCTGAGTACAGCAATACTCTCTGCTGCTGTGGTTTCCAGCAACTGGAATTCAAATGCACACTCTAAGAGTGGAGGTAGAACGTCCCCATCATGGCTAGTAGCCATTTATAGCCTTGCCCTTCATAAACATATCTCTTTTTTCCTAAGCCATTCAAGTTAGTGGTCATCACTACATGTTTTGGGAACAAACTCCAGAATTTAATACCCAAAGGACCTGGGAAGAACAACACCAACAAGATCATGAGACCCACAGAGCAGTTACTGAAAACATTGGGACAGCTGGGTCTCCAGTACAATATGTTGACAGCCAGAAGTCTGCAATTCTTCTGCTCTTACATAGTCCTTCAGCCTGCATTGCCTTTCCAGGTTCTATTGGAGAATGGAGATCCTTAGAAGCAGCAGCCCTCAGCACTTAAGCCTGCCACTCAGTCCGTTAACTCTCATTGGACCTGTTGCCTGAAATTGTGCACAGACTCGGTGGCATCTGAGGTCTTTGGGGGGGGTGTGCGTGAAGATGCTGGTCCCTTTGTGAGCTCCAGCACAGAGGCTGCAGTTACTGAAGGGTTCCTAGTTCTGTGGCCCCAGGGCTTTTTTTTTCAGCTGGAACTCAGTCTACACACCTCTCAGGTGGGCATCATTGCCATTATAAGAGAACAAGGGAAGCATTCATGGTGAGTTCCAGCACCCTTTTTCCTAGAAAAATAGCACTGTGAGGTCTTATATTTAGAGGGACTCTGGTGGTTGGACTCAGCCTCAGTTTTGTGTCAGGGCACAGAACCAGAGACTATTAAGGCTATGCTTCTGGTTTAATCAATTCCATTAACTCCTCTCCCTCTGAATCAGGAACCAAAGCCACTACTGGATGTTCTGGTCATAACACTGCATATATCATTTTTGTTGTTGTCCCAAATAAAGGTAAAAGTTAAAAGTAAAGGACCCCTGGACAGTTGAGTCCAGTCAAAGGTGACTATGGGGTGGTGGCGCTCATCTCGTTTCAGGCCAAGGGAGCTGGCATTTATCCACAGACAGCTTTCCAGGTCATGTGGCCAGCATGACTAACCTGCTTCCGGTGCAATGGAACACTGTGACGGAAACCAGAGGGCATAAAAATGCCATTTACCTTCCTGCCGCAGCAGTACCTATTTATCTACTTGCACTGGTATGCTTTTAAACTGCTAGGCTGGCAGAAGCTGGGATAGGGCAATGGGAGCTCACCCCATAGAGTGGATTCAAATCGCCGACCTGATTGGCAAACTGAAGTGGCTCAGTGGTTTAGACCACAGATCATTTTCTTGGTTTGTGATTTTCAGACTCCTCTGGCATTCTTAGTATTTTGCCACCCCAGGCAGCCTCTTGGGTAATGCCTACTGGGTTGAGTGTGGGTGTAAAGAGACTACAATAAATTACGTGGGCCTGTATGTATGTATAAGGAAACTGCTTGTATTTTACATGGTTAGAAATTAGTAAAATGTGCTTGTTTTCTCACAGAGAAGCTAAACATTTTTCTGGAAGAAGTTGCATGTATGCATTTGGCGTTTGCTTAGAATATTTTCTTGGTCATTTTAAAGATATTAGTCCATGGTGAGCAGGATTTGGGGTCATATAATGGTATTAACAGTACGTTAAAAATAGTGGTTTTACATAATGCCCTCATTTGTCACCACTGTAATGAAGGTATTTGGTGACCCATGGTATTCTTCCCTCTGCAGGAAACAAAGGCCACAGATTATGGGTTCCTCTGCCTTTAGTGGTACATGAAACACAGTCAACAGTTTCAATAAGAAACTGCCAATTATAGGCAGACCTTCACAACTGCCCCTAGCTAGAGATACGTTACATTCCAGGAAAAAGGAGTATAAGTTCTGACTCACATGTAGACACAAACAACAAAAAAACTGAATGTTGGGTCACTTGTGAGGAACAGTAGGTGCTCTGCAATTTTCCATAGCTGCACCATCAGCAAGCCATTGTTCAGCAACATCCTCAACAAAAGGATAATGCAATATCTAATGTAAAAGTTGGCAGCTTCTTCAGCCCATCAGCTCACTTCCCTACTAACTCTCACTTAGCTGGGCCAAAGGAGTCAAATTAGGTATGTCCACTGTGGATTTCCAACATTTGAAGACTTTCTCCACCTACTTAATGTATTGCAGAGATACCAAAATTCTGTTGCATCATGCTTCATGTGAAATGGGCGAGAGTAAAAAGGTTTGTAGCACCAATATGCTGATTACTGTGAGCTGGGAAGAACACAGTGCAGGCCTGAGAGGACTTAACAAATCACAATGAAGGTCCATGCAGGAGGCAATAAAAATACAGCTCCATGGGCTGCTATGTTACCCATTCCTGATCTTAAAAAACATGAAATAAGCTATGAGCACAAAACTGATTTCCTCCTTGCCACATCTTCACAATACAGGCTCTCATCACTAAGCTCATACATACCAAAAAAGGGTGAAGTATTTGCCAGCTCTACTGATTTTAAAAATGACAGGCGAGAGACATCCAGGGTTGAGCCTTAAATTGCCATGAAACAGGATTCAAGAGATAAATGCATGATTTACAATTCTTGATAATGTGTCCCAATAATACATTCCATCTTAAAACCTACAGAAGTTTTCAAAACTTGGGTCACCAAATAAATGGCAGAATGAGAAGTAATGTGAAGCAGCCTGAAGTCCAAAAACAAAATAAAACAATATTGCAATGAAATAATATTTTAATACACCTTAAATTTATTTACCTGGGACTCATCATGAAGTTTCTGACTTCATATAGCAGAAAGCTCCATGCAGGTTTTATGAAATGAAGAAACCACCAACTATTCAATTTTCACAAGAAAGCTGTCACCAATGCATTTTCCCACCATCTTCCTGCTTATTTGTGGTATGAAATGCTGAGAGATACTTTAAATTAAAACCATGTTTAAAAACAACAACATGCCACCAGTCCATGACATTGCTGTATTTACAGGCTGGGCAACAATTTCTCCAGGTACCTGGAACTTCAACATCAACATGCAACTTAATCATATAATGGGAAACAGAGTCAGTTTCTAGTTTTATCATTGGTAAGGCAGCCCACGGTTCTTTTACATAAATAAAAACTTAGGCCCAAACAACATGTTGCAAGGTACTGTTTCGGTGCTGTCAACCCACATCTCCCAACACGTTTCCCTAAATGAAGAATACATGGTACGAAGTAAGAAAATTAGTATTTCTCCTCCTCCTGCAGGTTAAAGCCAAAAGGAAACAAAAGGAAGGTGAACATTAAGGCAATTATATAATATCATATTTCCCACAGCTATACATTACTGGAGGGACATGGGGAGAGGGGAGACATAAGCCTTAATTTAAACACAAATCATGCCTACATTTCCTTATTAACCTGGTGAAATGATGCTCAGATCACTAGAACTAGCTCTTACAATACAAAACAGAAATCAAGCTTTGAAGGAAGCTGAACAATCACAGATCATCCAGTCTTCCCAAGAATTACATGACTAGTATTCTGCCAGAAAACAGTACAAGTTGCAACATTAAGATAACCTTTGCCAAATATTAAATAATATATTAAACTCAAGTTCTTGACAATATCACTTCATGCTGCAGGTAGGATGAGATTCTATTTCTGAATGCTCTCCATATATAAAGCTTCATGCTGATATTATACTGGAACATCTGTAAACTAGAACAACAGATAGGCTAGATTCTAACTATATCTACATCTGCTATGCTAAATTACTACAGGGAGCGTTATTTTGTTACATGGGGACCCAAGCTGTACAGCCCAAAATTATACTGTCACATTCTACACCTCTCATTTACTATGAAGTGGAGGTTAAAAGTGAGAGGCACAAAACTTTCTAAACCCTCAAAGAAGCAGTGTGACATGCAATAAGAGACAGGAGGCTGCAACACTACAGACACTTACCTGGAAGTAAATCCCATTAAACTGAATGGAACTTGCTTCTGAGCAGATGTGGAGAGGAATGCACTGCAAGAGTTCAGCGTCCCAAACGCGGGAAAGCATGGCCACATTAAAAATAATCCAAAATTAACCGAAATAAATAAGAAAAATGTGCTGAGTTATGAAAGAGAAGAAAGCCAGTGTTTTGTGCAGTGTGCACATGCCACCTCGCATGCCGACTCAACAATGGACTGTGCTGAACAAGAGAACAGGAATGGGTACCTCAACAATGGAATCTGAGTACTCCCTCCTCAAATGATGTGGGATAGCTACAACTATCTCCCACTTCTTGCCAGCCAAGCTAGTGATCTGCACTTCCCATAGATTTTGGTAACGCTTGCATATTGTTACTGTGCAAAACCAAGTTTCTTAGAATAAAACACAAACTGAATTGCATTCTGAATCGTCACTGCTTTCCTGCCGCAGTTTCTAGCCTGTGCTCTTCAGCAGATGCCTGTGTTCATGAGGTGCTTCCTCTCGCCACTCCACAGAAAAAAGTGCTTCTGCCATATGAACTGATAAAGGGGCTATCAGATCAACTTTTAATATAAATATCACACACACACAAGCCCTGCTGAGCACTATAATGTACTGAAATTAGCATAGACAGTACAGTCTGCAGTGTGGTGATAGCCTGGAATTAGAAGCAATTGTGTAAAACAGGAGATGTCTCTTAAAATAATAGACACCTGACAATCATAATCAATGGCTTCTGCTGAGACATTCACTTTTTCAATGCTGCCTCACCAAGAGAAGGGCTCGTTTTGCCCCAGTTACAAGCCGAGGTTCCCAGATAGTAAGGATGGGGTGGGGAGGAGAAATTCCAGCAGGAATGGAGAAACCAGGGCAGCATCTACCCCACTGTGTGCACTTCTCTGCCTCTCACTGTATCCACCCGCACCACATCTTCCAGCGATGGCTTGCCATTGCCAGTCTACCTGTGGAGTGTGTGGGAGTCTTTCTAGATGTAAAGCAGATGGGGCAGCAGGGGGTGGGAGAGCGGATGGTTGGTGGGAGGGATGCCAGAGGGGACAGGGAAATGTACAGAGAATACAAAACAAGTGCCACACTTGCCGTCTCCTGATGTTGCAGATTCTAATCTCTCTTCCCTGCAACATCCCTGATAATCTCCATTATTAATTTGACCTGTCTCAGCACTCATCATCTTGAAGATGATTTCTTTCAGGGCCCATTAGGTTCACCTGATCTCCAGAGTGTCTCTCTGTGACACATCTGCCCAGATCTATAGCTCCAAGTGACAAATCTCTTGGTAGTAGAGACGTAAGGACATTATCATGATGTGTGCGCGCGTGTATGTGCTGGTGCATCTGCAAGAGAGAATGTGCAGGGAGCCAGGAATGAGTTAAACAACTCCCTAAAGAATTTTCTTGCTTTGTTCCTCATTTCCTCCCTCACACACACTCCAATTAGGGATGAGAGCCTGCTGGGATCCGCTCAAGTAGGAAATCCTTTTCACATATCGGATCCCATCCCATCACCCTCCCAGGATGCACATGATGCTTCCCATCCTCTGCTTTGCACAAACTATTGCTTCAGCCAACAGTCTCAGCCCACCCATTCTCCTTTGAACCTATTTCCTCCCACTGCTCTCCCATGGTTTATGCCAGGGGTAGGCAACCTAAGGCCCATGGGCCACAAGCAGCCCACAGGGGTTGTTTAACTGGCCCACAAGCCACCCCCAAACCGAGCCACTGGCTCAGAGAGTCCCCATGCGCTGTGCTAAACCAGCGCAGCATGGTGCGGGAACTCGCTTCTGCAGTGCAGACGCCAGAAATTGTGTCTGTGCAGACGCTGGAAATCCAGCCCATGGAGGGATCTCCACTGCAGTGAACTGGCCCTGGCGAGGTAAACCTTGCCGACCCCTGGTTTATGCTGTAATGAAAATGGGTGTGCTGGGGGCAGGAGGCGGGGAGTAGAAGGGCACAGTAACTTTCACAACACGGTGGTTCACTGTACGGCCAGTGTGATAAAAGACAGGAATGCTTCTCAGACAGTGTCAAGTCTTACTCACTGAATCTTAAGAGGAAAATATTTATTAGGGGCAGCTTAGATCAGTGGTGGGACCTTCAACTACACCATGCTTCCAGTCTCCAGAGCAAGGTCCATAGATAGGCAGAAACTTATTTATGTATACATACATTTCTGAGCCATAAATCAAAAGTAGGGGGAAGAGAGAAAAATAATCTCAAAGCGGTGGGTTGCCTCTAATAAAGTTGTCCAGTTAGTTCAAGGGCTTCTGCCTGCACAGTGGGGCTTCCTCTTCCCACACTTGCCCCCCACCCCCAAATCAGCTCTGGAGAGGTGGAACTCTTTCCCTAACAGATCTGAGGTTTGTGTGTGCGTGCAGGTAGAGGAGAGGAAGAGGAAGTCCCACTGTGCAGATAGAAGCCCTTGCACTAACAGGACAACTTGGTTGGGTACAACGCACTGTATGTAAAGGCAACATCAAATAAAAAGGAAAGACATAGAAACACAAAGATCAGAAGAACATAAAACTGGATCGTATGGTAGGGGAAGATGGCATAAATAAAAATGTTTCTGGCTGGTGTCTAATACCAGACATAGAGGATGCCTGCCTAATATACAAAGACAACAAATTCCACAGTATTGATGTGTCTAGGCTAAATGGCCCATTGCTTGTTGCTGCCAGGCAGACACCATAAGGAACAGTTAACAACACTATCAAAGAGCAGGCAGGAATCTGTGGAGAAAGGCAGTTATTCAAGTAGGCTGGTCCTAAGTTGTTTACGGCTTTATTCACTAAGACCTTAATTTTTTCCTGCTTTCTCCAAGTTAGGAATTGATGCATTTTACCAGGTAGTGATGTGCTTTACAAGGTACAGCCAAAATTTTACCCCACCCCCACAACCTGCAGTGTGAAAGAGATACTTTCAAGAATTCCACCACCTCATTCTATGTATGGTCTACAAATGCAAGGATAATGAGGTGATGTTTTGGGTTCCTTCAGGAGACCATTAAAAAAACACCCACCCACAGGAGTTTCATACTTGAAGCTTGAATTAGCACAGGGCGTTCCACCACCTTAGGCTTCGACCACCTCATTCTGCGGCACGTGTAGGCCAGACCTTTTAGACGGGCTCTTTCAGTCTCCTGGACCTCATTTTTCATACACTGAATCTGGCCTAACCAAACCAAAAGGAGCTGCTGCTTTTGTGCCCCCAGATGCAGGACCTAGAAGCTCAACAGCAGGCCGGCATGACAGCATGATAGGAGGGTAGCAAAGCAGCTGACAATATCAACACAAATATAACCAGGTCTTCGGGTCACAGCCACCCTATACGTTTAACACACATTTAAGACTACCTCACAGAGCTGCAATTCATAGAATCATAGTATCATAGAAATGTAGAGTTGGAAGGGACCTGGAGGGTCATCTAGCTCAACTCCCTGCAACACAATTCCCAGCACCTTTAGCAAACTACAGTTCCCAGGATTCTTTGTGGGAAAGCCACGTGCTTTACAGGTGTGGCATGGATGTGACCTAGGCTAGGAATTTAGGAGACCTGGCTCATGTGCTCCTCCTCCCAGCCCCTCCTTCATTTCTGCTTTCTCCAGCAAGACTTCTGCAGTGTACAAAATAAACATTCTTCTGCAGGTGTATCAGGTGCAAATGAGATGCGGAAAATATCCAGCACCATATGGAAGACATACAATTGCAAGCAGACACATACCACTTGCAGTGGCGCATTTCACTTTCCATTTGGATGCATGCCTTAAGAAACAAGGACGAGCCTCTGAGCTGAGAACGCCACTTGATCCTGCCCCTCGAGGGAATCTCCCTGAAGCCCAGCCTGCTGCTCGCTCCAACATCTGTCTGTTCTCTGGTTCCTGATGCACCTAGAGCTTGCCATTCTGCTCTGGATGCTTCTGCAGAGCCTGGCCCACGCTGCCTTGCCTGCCTCATTGGCAAGGCTCAGAGTTGGATCTAATCTTGCACTGATTAAATGTCCCTCATTAACGAGTTTCTTTAATTAATGGAGTTTTTGGGCTTGCTTGGCTTGCTCTCTCCCTGCCGTTCTCTGCCGCCTCAGCACAAACATGGGGCCATTCCCTTTCGAGTCATTTAGTGAGTGGGGCCAGTTCCTGCCGACACCGCACTTTGCTGATGGCGCCTGTCGCCTCACGCCTGATGACTCCATTTTTAACATTTCTCCCCCTTTTATTTTTTATTTTTTGGGGAAAGCAATGACCTTAAATCTCAGTGAAGTCAAACCTTCACAGAACAGATACCGAGATAGTGTCCAGATCTACATGGACAACTGTATCTTGCGAGTGCTGAAACTTGAGCCACCATCTTCCTAAACCCTAAGTCACTCTCTGTTGCAATATCAGAAGGCAAGGGGAATCTTCCGCTGTGCTGTCTCCTTCTTCACTTCCACAGGAAGAAAATGTGACATCATTTCCTGTTTGGGAGCCCTTACTTTGCTTTTCCTCAGCCTCTAAGGAAGCACTACGGTTGGCCCACAACACTTGTGGGCAAACCTTTTGACATGGTAGTCACCCATGGTATGGAAACTATGGGGGGGGGTGAGAGACCAACTCTTGGTGCCACCTACCAGCTGACCCAGGGTGGCTTCCAACCTGGATGATTAGCCCTCAAATGGCCCAAGACACAAGTGACTAAATCTGCAGCAGTGGCAGCTACCACAATCTCCACCACTTACACTCCACTGTCAGGACAACAAAGCAGAAGTTTATTTCCCAAGTGAGACCCAGCTGGTCTGCTGCACACACCATGCCTTTGTGACTTGCCAGTCTAGGATTGTAAGACGATAGCAGGAAGGCTGATGAGGAGACAGTTCAACTTCTTCACCCACTAAAATGAGGGCCAGGAGAAAGTTGGGAGGAGGAGGAGGAAGACTGGGAGATGCTCAAACGCCAGAGGAGTCTGTGGCTCGCACAACTTTGGCTAGAGTAATCTCTTAGTCCAACCTTACCAGAGTTGTTATTGTTAGAATGAGGTTAAAAAATCTGCAAAACATATTGTTAGCTAAAAGGTGACAAAGAACTTACTCTACCTCTAAAACCCACTTGCTGTACCAATCTAATTCCCCGACCCAGGATTGAAATTTTCAGGCATCCTGCAACCTCACCCCCTACTGAAAATAGTCTAAGAATATGTAACTGAACAGGGTGCATTTCATTCCCCTAGCCTCCATCTTCTTTCCCTTCATTTGTGGCCTCCTTCTGTGCTGAATGTACGGTTGCAGTCTCCTTTCGGCTGCCCCTTTCTCACATTACTTTGTAAAGCTCTATGCATTGACACACTATGACAACAACTACAATAACAGCAGCGGTAACCTTTAAGATGTGTTACATCCACTCAGCTCAGCATACATGTACTGCCCAGAGATGGGCGCACAAGCCCCAGCCTGGAGAACAGAGAAGTCGCACGTGCCGAGTCAGTTTCAGGGGCCACTCAAGCATAACTGGAAAGTCATGCCTTCCTGATGCATGACTCAATACAAAGCCAGGTCCAAGTATAAAGGACTCCAAGCAGGCAAGAAGAACTTACATGTGCAGTATCTCATATGGCTACTGTCTCATCTAAACTAGTCCCCCCCCCTCCAGTGCTAAGTGCTTAATGCTAGAACCGCAGTCCAGCATCTGCCCAGGCTATGAATTCGTAGCATGCTAAGAGGCAACTCAGTATAAATAAGATGCTGGGTTCATGAAGAACTGCATGGGTTTGCTCACCTGAATTAAACCAGGCATACATTGAATCAAAGAAGTGGGGGCACCTCATATTCTGCAAATCAGAAGAGCACTGCCTCAATCTTCTGTCCTGTTCTCCATGGATGTCACCACGACAAATTCAGCTAATTTTCCAGGAGCAACACAAGTGCCAACACCACCAACTGCTTACTCAACAATAACATACTGCACAGATGCCAATATTTAATGTACTGGCACACACAAGCAAAGAGACAATAGCACACATATCTTGTAGTGATTTGGATGTCCGTAACAAGATGGCGAAGGGCAGGCACTGCAAAGGAAGCTGCCCTGTGCATTATAGGACTTTTTGCTAGCTTGGGGGTGGTGGTGGAAGGAGGTGGGGGTGGTAGAGGTCCTGAAAGCCTGTGCCTGTCCATAATACCATGGTGGTATCAGGGGTTTCATGCATGCATTGTAAGTCTCTGTCTGTGTTTCCTGGGACTGTGCCAGAGAAAAGCTGGCTGCCAGATAAAACTATGCTCAGAGTGTTATGTTCCCAGCACAAAAGCTATTAAGCAGCAGAGCTTGGTCCAAGAGACCCATCCCCCTCCAAATCTCTCCCCCCCCCCCTCAGCTACTTCACTTGTGCTCATCTCAGCACATCATTCAGACAGTGGAAGGCCTATGATAAAAGGCTACCCGTTTCCCACGGACTTCTTCTGGGGAGCTCTAGGGGGTAAAAGTTCTAACTAGAAATGCCCCACATTTCAGGTATAAGAACCCTGGATGTTGCAATCATAAACAGGAACACATGGATACATTTAGGCAACTTATTATCGTGACCTATTTCTTAAAAATGCAACTTTATATAACGCGCCCCCCTGGGTTACTACCTCTTCCAAGAGCACCCTTCCCTGCCGCTCATTTGCAAATTAATTCCTCCACCCGCTCGCTGCACCTGGCATTGGGGACCAGGCCACGATGCAAGTGGGACTCGGCTCTGGGTGTCTTGCATGCTGCCTTCTCCTCCACTTTGGCCTCCTTTTCACACTAATGCCTGTCGCCAGGAAGCTGAGGTTGCGCCGGGGAAGCAACTGCCTCCCTGAGAAGGAACTGACGGCTCCTGCCATCATTCAGCAAAGCACTGACCTGTGAATATTTCATTACCCTAAACACTGCACCATCCATACAAAGTAGGCAGCCTGGCCGGTGGGAACAAGCACTAGTCACATTGACAGGGGAAAGGGGAGGGGTGTCCAATGGGGTTGGGGCGGGGGAAGCTGGTTGCAAAAATGGGCTTCCCAGAAAGAGCCTATGGTGGATAGTTGCCATGTCCCCAGGGAGGATGATGAAAGCAACCCTGTTCCCTTTTATGCTGTTCAACTCATTCTTCTTTTGCAGGGCCACAGGTAAAAGGCAAGGTGTTGAAATACCATGGTGGGCTCATTGTCACTGTGAAATACGCATTGTTTGTGGGCAGCCACAGTACCCCCACCCCCAGCTATTTGTTTCATGGGAGGATGTAGCCTTCCCTGCTGCCACAAAGAGGCTGATCTCTCTGCCAACATCTCTGCTTGAGCGCAGCATGACTTCTCAATATGACCCCCTGGAGGAATGGCTATGAGACAAGGCGGGCAGAGTCTAGGGACCTGTTATCTGTACCACTAGGGGATCAATTCATGACATACAGCATAAAATTTTCATTTATTGGCCCGGGAAGATATACAAGTGTTGCCAATGCGTACAGAGTCAGGTGCAAATAGCAGGGCAGGTACAGGTGACAGTGGCAAGTTAGACATGGTTGCCTTTATCCCGCAGTTTGCGCTTGATCTTCTGCGGTTCATGGCCACAGCCAGCAGCAAATTGCAACACAACCATGGCAGGAGTGCACTGAGGAAATTCCATTCCTCCTTCACCCCCCCCTGCCCCCAGTTCCTCTGGGAGAATTTGTAGACTGCCCTAGCATAGCAGGAGGGATGCAGTTGCAGGACAGGGGACAGATCCATAGACTGGCTCAGCAAGAGAGACATAGTGGCTGTGACTAAAACCCCTACCCTAGGCATGGATCCCAGAGTTGGCAGGGGTAGGGCAGGGGGGAGGGATCTGAAATGAGAATAAAGCAAAACCCTACTATCCAAAATATCTCTATACAATCTCACAGTATTGTGCAGCACTTTGCCCTCCCCTACACAGACCCCACCATTCCCCTAGCACCCCACTACACCCTCTCCCCATCCACATGTAATTTTACTCAACTTTTCAGACCTCACAAAGTCAACAGACTCCCTGTTTTGCCGCCTTCCCATATGTTGAAAAGGAAACTTCTATTTCACTTTCTTCTTCACCTCCCCAGACCCGAGAATCTGGGAATCAGTGACTTCAACGGCACAAAGATGATGCCCTAAGCAGTGCCAGGAGCAAAAAGAGCAGCTTAAGCTGCAGCCCAGAGAACAAGGCCTAGGATACCTGGCCCCTTGGCTATGCCAGCTTGTGTCTCATAATATCCAAAAACCATGATGGCAGAGAGAAATGAGGGCATGAAAGGATGCTTAATACTACAAGAAAGGGCTTTCCATCTTTGGTCATGCACGTATTCAACTTGGTTACTTTGCCTGGGCATGCACACATGCAGACATGAGTGCAGGCACAATTACTATACCAAGTTGGCACTAGGGAACTAGCCACTGTGCGTGTGAGTGTTTGAGGGGTCTAGTGCTTGGCTTTCTTAGCCAGGAAGCAGGAGCTGAGATGGCATGAAATATTAATGCTGTAAATGGTGCAATTTCATCTGCATCCAGCCAACTTCATGTATATTTCACAGTGTGATGGGATGATAACGTTGTGTAACCAAGGCAAAATGGGGGGCAGAGTGCTGGCATGGGGGACACCGTTTGGGACTTGTGCACTGGCACATTCATTAGCCCCACCAACTGCAGACCTTAAGGTTCAAACTGAAGTTATATGCCCCTTTTAGGATGCTCAGGATAGCAGAATGTGAACGCTGTTGTGGTCTAAACTGGCAAAAGGTCAGCTCCATTAGACATGGAAGATATCCTGGTCTCACTCAGCACAGCACAACACCCAGGACACAACAGTCATATATAATTCCAGGCATGTATCTAATGCAAAAGGAAGGACTTACAGTACTTATTTCCCTAGCTAATCCCCAAATGCAGAATGTTCTTTGCCTTGCTGCTGTAATATTCTGCCCAAGAGACCACAGATGAGGACATTTTTTGATATGGAACATTTTCCTTCCCTGATAGATTTAGGAACACAATCAAATTATTCCCCCCCCCAAAATGGTAAATTCATAATAATAATTCACAGCCTAAGTAATGGAGGAAGGATGAAGAGTTTGGATTTGATATCCCGCCTTCCACTCCCTTTTTAAGGAGTCTCAAAGCGGCTAACATTCTCCTTTCCCTTCCTCCCCCACAACAAACACTCTGTGAGGTGAGTGGGGCTGAGAGACTTCAGAGAAGTGTGACTGGCCCAAGGTCACCCAGCAGCTGCATGTGGAGGAGCGGAGATGTGAACCCGGTTCCCCAGATTACGAGACTACCGCTCTTAACCACTACACCACACTGGCTCTCACAGGAGTTTCAGTCTCGTGTACTTGGCCGAAACCTCTGAACTCTTGCAAAAGCAAGCTAAGGCTTTAAAAAACCTGTTATGGCAAGAGGGTCTTTAAAACTACAGAAAGCAACATGGGCTGTAAAAGGCAAACTGTAGTCTCACAGACACTTCTGTGCCTTGGTATATTTCTCTCCCAGCTAATATTAGAAGCATCACGTAACCCTTCAAAGAATCTGCGTAGCATTTTGTGTTACAAGAAATACAAGGCTGCTACCAAAACCAGCAGTCCCACATCAAATTCTCTCCCTCTGTGTAGTATAACATATGTATCCTGACATCCTCACATAGTGCGTTTTCTTGCCCATATTTCCACATAAATGGCTGCTGGTGGGGGATGGGGAGGTGAGGTAATGGCATCAGAAGGACACAGGAGAAGTTGACTACATGTTACAGCAGGAGGGAACTTGACATGGTGCTGCTGCCATTGTGGTAGCAAGTAGTTCAGCCCTCACTCCAACAGAACTTAGAACTTTTTTACCACCTTAGCACAAAACAAGCCCAGAATTTAGGGAAGAATCCAATGGTTGTCCCAGGGTTTCTGTCACAGAGTGGCTGCAAATCCAACCCTGAAATGACGACATCAGGTTTTGTGTGAATGCAACCTATACTTTTGTTCACTCTCTTGCATATGGGATTGATCAATGTGTTGTAGCTGCATCAGACAGCCTCTTCATTTTCCAGTGGGGAATTCCTGAGCAGATAAGCTCAGACCCATATTAATAAACACATAGAACCACAGCAGAACACTTACTTGCAAAAGAGACAGGCAAAATCTTGGTTATGTTTAGCATAAAAATAAAGATTCTAACAGCAACACACACAAACCCAACAAGCAAATCGATGTTAAAAAAAGAGAGAATGCAGTTCACAGGAGACTGTTCCTAGATTTGACCTAGTGACAGGTTACAATAAGACCCCTCTTTATTTACTAATTGCTCTAAGGCTTCAATTACTAGAGTTGCTAACTTCTGGCAGTTATCCGGTGCCATTTAACTGCTGTGAGACAAGCAGAAATTCATCAAGTGAAACTTTCTCTGGCATGGAAATGGGGGAGTGATGGGAAAACCTTCCACTGCTCAGTATCTGTTTGTTATGCAACTCTTAATTTAATACAGTGGTACCTCGGGTTACAGACGCTTCAGGTTACAGACACTTCAGGTTACAGACTCCACTAACCCAGAAATAGGACCTCGGGTTAAGAAATTGCTTCAGGATGAGAACAGAAATTGCACGGTGGCAGTGGGAGGCCCCATTAGCTAAAGTGGTACCTCAGGTTAAGAACGGACCTCCAGAACGAATTACCGTAAGTTCTTAACCTGAGGTACCACTGTAAACTGCTTAACAATTAAAAGCAAAGGTGACCAAAACTTGACAAGCCTGCTAATCACATGTGCACTTAAAATATGTGCTAACGTGCTACTACATACACCAGTTTGTGGGCATTCATGCGCTTGCTGTTCGGACGGTGTTTCCTTTGCCTGAGTCTCTCTTACTCTGGAGATTTGTTATTTGAAAGCTCAGTATTTTCCCCCTAAAAGTGTTAATAGACCTTTTTTGTTTGGGATGGATTTTAATGATTTAGATGTTAAGCCTGACCAATCCCAGGGGTTTTCTGGACAGATTGTAATATGCGCACACACAATAAAAACAGAAGTTAACATTTAGAACATTTATTTTAAAACTCCCACGCCATCCTTTCCCCCATTCTTTCTAATCTATTCCCACCCACTCCTACGCTCATGCCTCTCCCCAACACAAATCTCTCTCCCTGCCTACAAAGGTGGGCGGAGAGCAGCAATTTGTCCATTCCAACATAAACAACTCCACTTTTCTTCCATCTTTGATTTCTCTCCCTTCCCCTCTGATACCCATTTCCCCTCTTGCGGCAGCCCCAACATATCCCTTCTGTTACCTAATGCTCCAGTTTAAGAGCTGGGTTTAGACAGCGTGGGATAAGGCAGTACGGGGTAATTTTTATTTCTTCATTCAATATTTTAATGGCCATTTTACCCTGCGTCTTATTGGATTGTTGTTGTTACCTGTCCTAAGCTCCTGGGGTGAAGCAAGTTTGGAAGTCAAGATAAATCCAATACATTTATGTGAATGGTGGTATCATTCTTCCTATCATACCCAGTGCTTTCCATGTAACAATTTGGCCTGGTTGAGAACAGATTTTGAAGAGAACAGAAAACCTGCAAGAGCCTGTTAGTGTTTCTAAACAAGTGGTCAATCACGCAAACAAGCAGGCTCCTTACTTTCATGGCTCCATGGCCATTTCCATGGATTAGGAATGGGAAAAGAGCGATAGAGTGTCATGGGACTTTGCAGGAAAGAATAGATCAGAAAAGGGACCTTGTGGTGGAATCTAGCTGTACACCTGTACAAAATTACAGAATTGTGACTGTTTGGTATGTTGTGAACAACTATGTTCTGATCTATCCAGATCAGGCAATGTAACAAGGAAATCCTGTTTGGTGTAGTTCAATCAATTCCTTTGTCCTCAGTGGCCCACCAGACTGAAATTCAGAGTCCAGTGTTGATTTTAACTGCTGTTAGCGCAACCACATTCCAAGAAGACCTGCCGCCTACACTTTCCCTTTTGTTTCCTGTTTTATGTGTAACCCTATTACCTATTTGTAAGTTCTAGGAGCAAATTAGTTTAGGTCTTATGACTTTTATATATGAACATTTAAGCAGCACCAAACACCTGTTTGAAAATGGTGCCTTCTCAAATGGGAGTTTGTCCTCCTTAAAACAGATGGTCTTGAACCCTTTGTGGCCTTGGTCAGGAACTCATTTAAAGAGCAATCTGAAGAGATGGATGGTTTCAGAAGCCCAAGAGAAACGGCGGGTGGGGGAGATGAAAGCCCCTTAATCCAGATTAATTATTCCTTCAAGTAATGCTTTCCTGGCTTTGAAACTGAGGGCTCGTGGCAGTGAAATACTCAGGAGTGGGGACAGATTTAAACAGTTGACCTATTATTGCTCTTTATAAGTAACTCAGTATGTAGATGGGCAGCCTATTTTGTCATTTGAAAGTAATTGAAGATGCCAGAGTCTATGAGGGGTCAGCTATGGCCTCACCACAGATCCCATGAAACCACAGTTAAAAGATCAGGGCTCCAGATCCTTCACATCTGATTTCAGCAAAGCTCTAGTCCATTGATACTTGGATTCCAAAGACATCCTATGCCCTGGTCGTAGTTTGAGAAATAGTGTGGTGTAGTGGTTGGTGTGCTGAATCAGAACTGAGGAGCTGTAGGTACAAATCCTCTTTCACCCCCAACAGCCATAAACATTGCTGCATGGTCCTGGGACAATCACATCTGCTAAGTCCAGCCTATCTGGCAGGTCTGCTGCAAGGATAAAAGAGGTGGTGAAGACACTCCAAAGAACTCTGGGTGGGATAAAAACAGAGAAGGTAAAATAAACCTAGCTAGGAATAAATCTTTTGGTGGCTATTCCATAGTTCAGTGGTAGAACACTTGCTGTACACAAAGATCTCTGGTTCAATCCTAGGCCTTTAACGTTTTTGGAAAAACAACAACACAAAATAGCAGGTGTTATGAAAGATTTCTGCCAGAAGCCCTGCAGAGCTGTTGCCAGTCAGAGTAGACAACACTGGGGAAGCTTCTCCTTTTGTGTTTGCTAGCGAGACTGGATATTAAGGGACAGAGCAGGCCACCAGTTGTATACAACAAGTTTTGCTTAGCTCTGCTTCATTCCAATCCCACTTTGCCCCTCTTGTTTTACAGTACTGTTAAGTATTATGTGCTTTAAGAGAACACATTACCCTAGGCTTCCTTTCCCACATTCTCAATTAATCCAATACTTTTATGGGTTCCAAAGAGCTTTGGGGGAAAGCTTCCTGTTTGGTTCAGGGAACCTGAGTCAGGTTTTGTGATAAGCCAGGGAGGGATTAACTAGAGAGTCTGGAGTCAATATGCTCAAGTAAATGTAAGAGGAGCTTTCATCAATTTTGGAGAGCAGAAACACTAGTCAGGGTGCTGGGCAGCTGCCCCAGAAATAGGCGTGCACAATATTTCTACCCCACTCCCGTGAATATGCCCAAGACCCAGGCAGAGATTTTAAAGATTTTTTCTTATTGAAAAGTTGGCTGTTCAACTCATTGCCATGAATGAATGTTTGCAGATGTATACTGTTACATTTAAAAAAAAAAATGATACTACTGCATACATTCTTGAGGATTTTTGTCACCCCTGTAAGAATTCATGATTTCCTTTGGCAGGGTGTGTGAAACATTCAAATAAAAATATTATTTTCACCGAGACCATGTTCTCCCATATAAAACCATACTCGATGGTACACAGCAATGTACCTGAATATCTACATTCACACAATAAATTGTAGAGGGGGAAGAAAACCCCCAACATCCTGAGGCACTGAAAAACATCTGCAATTCTAGACAAAAATGACAAAGGCACGTGCACACACACTCACAGCCCTGTGTCTGCTCCGACACACGCAATGGCCTGCCCCCATGTGGACACGCTTACTCTCACACATGCACCACGCTAATAGGAATCAGGAGCATAATTTTTCCTCTAATTACATATTCAGCACTTCTGAGAAAATGAGATTTGGGTAATTCAATTGGACTGAGAAACAGGGCTCTAATAAAATGGAATTTGTAACAATTCCACAGTTAAATTAGTTAAATGGAGAGGAAGGAGCTCTGGCAAATTGACCCCTTGCTCTCCTAACGACTAATCAGACATTTGAACCACATTGTGCTAACAAAGCCCGTGGGCTGCCGCAGAAACTGTGGGGAAGGAACAACTACAAAGCTGGGAAAGAAATGGGAGAGATCGGGTGTGTTGCTCTTGAAGGCCACACAGAAAGGGACAGTGAAACGTATCAGCCGTGGCATTTTAAATGGAAAATTGGCCTTGACTGTGCCGGTGAAAAGAACTAGCTGCTGAAATGAGAGGGGCTGCAGCTTTTACAGAAGGAAAACAGCCCAGTCTGGTTCTTCCTCACCATGACAGAAAGTGAACTCTGGTAGGGATGGAGGACTTGGTGATTTGGCACAAGGAAAAGAGACAACCTAGATGCCTTATTTTTGGATTATCATTGTTTAATGGGGAGGGGGAGAGACCTGGGGTACCTATTGGGGAACGGAAATCTGTACATTCTGGTGTGCACAACTCCAACATCTACAACTAGGCTTTTGACAAACCTTTTTAAGTGGAGACTTTTATTTCAGTCTGTACTGGAACCGTTTTTAAACTGCTTTTAATATGTGGAATTGTTTTCAAGTGTTTGTATTTTTTTATATATTGGATGACTTTTAATTGTTTTGTATATAAAAGCTGTGTTTTAATTGTTCATAACACTTGTTTTACCATTGTAATTGTTTTGTTTATCTTTATCATTGTACAATTTATTGTTGCAGCACACCCTGTGACCTTGCGGTGAAGGGCAGGTAGGAAATCTAATAAAACAAACAAACAAGCAAACAAACAAAAACAAACAAACAAACCATCAACTCTATTCACTGGCGCCTCACTAAGGCAATTTCACTGCGCTGTCAGTGCAGGATGGTTACGTGTCACACAGTTCTCATTTAAAGAGGAATTGTTCATTTGGACAGCATTCCTGCTATTTGAGAAAAAGTGGAAGAAAGCCGCCGGGTCGCCACAGCGACAGATTTCAGATTACTCATCCCGGAGCCTATGGCAGGCAGGCAGGCAGCACCTAAGGAGGCCTACAACAAGGCAGCTCACCCTCCTTTCATTGCAACTGCTTTTTGGTAACTCCAGTTATTTTTCTATAGCAAGTTGCGACTAACAACTTCTATTTCCACACCTCTCAAAATTAGGAGGGAGGAGATTGCCATTTTCACACTACTGAATTATTTTCATCTATCCTTCCTTTTCCCTCCCTCCTTAACCCCTACCCTAGATCATTTCAAATAATGTGGGGAGAACCCATCCCACTACTCAAATGGAATATATGAAGCTCCCACTGGTCCATCTAGCCTGTGTTGTCTGCTTTGATCTGTAGCAGATCTCAAAGGTCTTGGGGAGAGGCTCTTTTCAAGCAAGTGCTACCTGAGATTATTTAGCTAGAGATTCCAGGGATTGGATCTGGGACCTCCTGCACACAAAACGTTTGCTCCTCTACCAAGCTGCGGCTCCTCTGTGGAAAGATTCGTTTTCACCAACTTTCACTGCACATCCAATCCACCTGTCTGTCAATTATGGTCTGCCACGAAGTGAGTGGACAGTTAGGCTTCCACTGGGAGCTATATGAAGACCTGCACTACAGTGAGGTCAGTGCCAGGTTGGTCAAGACAGATGCATCTTTTTTATAGTTAAAGCTATGGTTTCCCCAGTAGTGATGTATGGAAGTGAGAGCTGGACCATAAAAAAAGCTGACTGCTGAAGAATTGATGCTTTTGAATTATGCTGCTGGAGAAGACTCTTGAGAGTCCCTGCAAGAAGATCAAACCTCTCCATTCTGAAGGAAATCAGCCCTGAGTGCTCACTGGAAGGACAGATCGTGAAGCTGAGGCTTCAATACTTTGGCCACCTCATGAGAAGAGAAGACTCCCTGGAAAAGACCCTGGTGTTGGGAAAGATGGAGGGCACAAGGAGAAGGGGACGACAGAGGAAGAGATGGTTGGACAGTGTTCTCGAAGCTACCAGCATGAGTTTGACTAAACTGCGGGAGGCAGTGGAAGATAGGAGTGCCTGGCGTGCTCTGGTCCATGGGGTCACAAAGAGTCAGACACGACTAAACGGCAACAAGGCTGCTCTGGAGGTGCCCTCATCATGGCCAGTAACTCTTTCTCTCCAAGGGTCAAGTTTGAGGGAGTAGGAATCCTGCCAATCCTTAGAGCAGTTTTGCACTTAAAAAAATGAATCCCTTTTTAACTAACAAAGTGATAAATATCAAGACACACAGCATATTTAACAATAAAACAAAAAGGCAGATAGCCCACTGGAAACATGGAGCAGGTTCGAGTCTGAAAACTTGGGCCAGTGTTTGGTTCACAGTAACGGAAGATGTACATCTTCCTAATCAATAGACAGGTGAGCTCTACTATTATATTGCGTCTGTCTTCACACTTGGAACCTCAGAAATCTCCATACCTGTGTAATTTCAGGTACACAGGGGATGCAGAGATAATTTGTTCCCAACAATCTAAATGGCATTAATAACCAACAACAGCAAAACACTGAATTTCACTTGTTCAAATCAATGCTTCATAGAAACAGAAGAGTGCACCTAAGTTTGAATGTGGTAAAAATATTTTTTAAAAAATTATTAAAGAAAGAGCTGAAAAGTCATGGCTGAGGGGAATTGGAAGAGAGCAAACATATATACAACAGACTTTGCTTATACTAAATGCTCACTTCCTTAGACTGTGTGAAAGGTTTAGGGGGCAACTTCCATGGAAGCATGCATGCCTCCATCATTCTGAACCTAAAATGTATGTATTCCATTTGCTTTGGCCGATCCTGAGCAAATTAATTCTACTTCTACACACTTGCACATGCGTTCCAAATTCCAAACCGAATAGAATAAACATAGATTGTGGTGATATGACGTTCTAAGAGCACAGACAACTCAAGAAACCTTAGGCTGTACCTTCCTCACATATGAGCAAATGTTTTGCCCAGACAACCTCAGTGAGTGAGGCAGCACGAAGATCTTGGCCAGCAGCACCGGAAATTGCCAAAAGGAGGGGGCTTCAAGGGCCAGTTTCAGAGAAGGCTGCAGCCAACCTCTCAAAGGAGAGCAACTCCTGTTGGGAGATTCATAGGGCTTGGCTTGGCTGGATGGGTAGTGTGCAGGACCTGCTCAATCTCCACTGGAGAACGAGGTGCTTGATACGTCCCTCCGAGTCCCCACACTTTGTGGTGCATCAGCAGCGAGAGGAAGGCGGGGAGGGAGGGTGCACAAGGCCACAGCATCTCTGATCCATCACCCTGGCAGCGCTGATTGGAAAGGAGAGGGGATCGATATGGAGCGAGAAGGTGTCGGCGTCAGGGATTCGTGGCTGTCAGGGCCTCTGAATGGGCCGGTGAGGGCTGGGGAAAGCGCTCTGGCTCTGCAAGGTGGGAAAGTGCTGAAGTGGCCACTTGCAAAGGGTGGGCGAGTAATAGAATCAGGTTATAGCAATAGTGCAGTGAGTGTGCTAGGCATTGTGTGTAGAGCGGGGGGGGGGAGCTGTCTCAGTATTTGCAGTGGGAGGCAGGCTGTAAAAAATGGGGGTGGGGAGCTCTTGGTTTCTTAAAAGCTGGGGTGGGATGGCCCCAGGCCAGAGGTCTCTCCTTTTGTATGTACAGTGGTACCTCGGGTTAAGAACTTAATTCGTTCCGGAGGTCCGTTCTTAACCTGAAACTGTTCTTAACCTGAAGCACCACTTTAGCTAATGGGGCCTCCTGCTGCTGCCACGCCGCCAGAGCACAATTTCTGTTCTCATCCTGAAGCAAAGTTCTTAACCTGAGGTACTATTTCTGGAGTAGCGGAGTATGTAACCTGAAGCGTCTGTAACCTGAAGCGTCTGTAACCCGAGGAACCACTGTATCGCTCTGCTGTAGCTTGCCCAGTGAGAAGGTAGCGAAGGACACCTAGCAGAAATATCTGGGCATGAGTGAATGTCTCTGTGGAGCCATGGCCAAGAAATGCATGCATTCTCACAATCTCTTGCACACCGAACAATGTCTCACAATTGCCCTTTAAAAAAAATATCTCACGGCTGACCCACCCACTCTCCATACAACATCGCAAACAACTCCATGGTGGCTAAAACATCCAGCAGATACAGATGCATGAAGCTATAGCCCTTGATCTGCATTATCTACACCAGAGATGAATGCATCCATTGGGAACTAAAACCACTGCATTCAGAGGTGTTTCTGATGTTACAGGAGAAGACCAAAGTAACACAAGAAGTCCATAGTATAACACTCAGCTGTGAGATGAGTTTGGCTTTGCAAATGACATACATACCACCAAACTGGACAGTGGCCCACTCATAATTCCCACCCCCCTTCTCTTTCATTTGAGGTAGAGCGCCGGCATTTTAATTCATCTGTTTATTTATTCCTTACTGACGAGGGCTGCAAGAAGGCATCACTGTCTGTTCTGCCCTGTATTCATTGCATGCAGCCCTGTTTCTGGACTGCTGCAGTTTGTCTTATGCCAAAAGCTATGCTATTTGTCTTGCTATGTGCCGTGCTGAAATTATGTAAATCACATAAACTATGTTGTTGTTGTGCACGACATTCATTTCAATGCAAGGAAAACAACGCAAGGGTTTTTTGGGGGGCGGAGGGGGGACATAATAAATTACATGTTGTTTGTGGACTGAAAACAGCAGCAACATTAAATGCAGATTGTATTTGTAGGATTGATTTCCATTTCGGACATGAGACAAATAAGCCAACATCGGCAATTTTGCTCCCGTTTCCATAGGAAGTCTCTAGCATCCCTATTACAGTGGTACCTCGGGTTACATACGCTTCAGGTTACATACGCGTCAGGTTACAGACTCCGCTAACCCAGAAATAGTACCTCGGGTTAAGAACTTTGCTTCAGGATGAGAACAGAAATTGTGCTCCAGCGGCGCGGCAGCAGCGGGAGGCCCCATTAGCTAAAGTGGTGCTTCAGGTTAAGAACAGTTTCAGGTTAAGAACGGACCTCCGGAACGAATTAAGTACTTAACCTGAGGTACCACTGTACTGACCACCAATAAACACAATATGAAACTTTTTTTTTTTTTAACCCTGCTCTGGTGCTGGGTGTGTGAGAGAGAGAGATTAGTTGGCAACCTCAAGAGAAAAAAGCCAATCAGAACTGTTTCTACACCGAAAAAGCAAACCTGTCCTGCCCCAGTTGAATGCTGGGGAAGAGCAGGTTTGGACTGATTTTAGCCAGGGTACTTCCAGAGTGGCTCCACTGATCTAATTTTTTTTTTTTAAATGTTTCTGGTATCTCCACCCTACATTCCCTTATTTATCTTTTGAGAAAAAATATAGCAGAAGAACCAGAAGTGGGATTTTTTTAAATGCTGGAGAGGCTCGAAACAGGGGTAAAGACTGTGGTGGGTGCAGGCAGGCACAAACTTGCCTTGGGGCAAATGAAGAGAGTGGATGTGTTAGAGATCTCATGTAGGCAGCATCCCAGGGCTAAATGTGAAAAGCAGCCAGAGAAATCAATGGGCTTCACTCTTAACCTTTGCACAGAAGGCTACACTCCAGCCAGACAAAGGTAAGAGGTTTCTATACAGCCCTGCTGCCCCACATTTATGCCTCTCGCTATCCGAGAAAGAACGAAAGTTGCCATAGTTCCAAGGGCACATTCCAGCCTGGCAAAGGCATTTGAGGAGGGCACAGAACATGATAGTTGGGAGAGGGTCTGGGGAGATTCCTGAGGGAATTCTGGAGGGCCACATTCAGCCTCCCCCCCCCCCGACTACTATAAGGAAGGGTTAGGGAGGGAGATCTAGGCCCTGGGGCAAAAGAAGCAGGGTTGGTCCTCATGGACCCAGTGGCTGGTGTGGGCCTGTGCAGTGTGTATGTTCACGCAGGTGGAGAAAAAGCAGTGGAAAATTCTCACAGCCATAGCTGACAAGAAGAGCACCAGGGAGGCAGCCCTGCACCCTCCTCAATCACACGCAGCCGCTGCCTTTGTTTCCAGATCCAGGACAACCACATTGTGATATTTATCAGGTTAAGATTTCATAAGAAAGAAACCGGGAGTAGGGGCTCAGAATGCAAGGAAATGCTGAGTTTCATTTGCAGGCTAATTAGACTAATTAACTCTAATTAACTCACCGCAACATGCAGTTCCCAAACCAACATGCTGGCTCATTCTATTTCTTTATTCCTCTTATCCCTTCCAGAACAGCTTATTTTGGGGCGGGGGGGGGGAGGGGAGGGAAAACAACTCTGGCCTAACCACTCACCCTAGTAATGCTTCTTTCCCCTCAAATCTAAAAGTGTGGGTAATGCAGACAGTTGTTGGGAAGACCACCCCCAGCCCGTGTGAGAAATAATTGTGTTGGGGAAGCCATACCCTCCAACATTTCTCCAACGAAAATAGGAAAAACAGACATTCCAGGATCAAATAGGAAACTGGGACGGCTTTTGTAAACCCAGGACTGTCCCTGGAAAATAGGGACACTTGGAGGGTCTGGGAGAAGTGCAGTGCCAGCCTATCACCTTATACTGTAGTCCATGAATGGAACATCCATTTGCTTTCCCAGAAGCCTTTTCTTCCCAAGGCCCCACTTCCTGGCTCACAGGAACTTTGCTGCATGCTGCTGGATACGCTTCATTCCTGTTCTTTTGCATTAAGGATCAGGCATCGTAAGGAACTGTAAACAGCCCGGCATACCTCTGTCTAGGGACGCTGTACCTTTAAAAAAATGTAGTCGACAACCTGTGTACTATAATTGATAGTGCACTGGACTTGGACTGGGGGGAGGCATGAATTGATTTCTGATGGCAGAACCTCATGTACGTTCCCTTGAGTGCAAGAAGAGCAGGATACCAATGCAATAAATAAACTTGTGCGTCAGTTCATTTTGAGAACTCTTAACTTTTGATTACCGGCTTGTGACATTTTAGTTGATCCTATTATTGGTCTGCTTTGGCTTTTGTTCATTTCAGGAATACACCTTAGGCACACTGTGACCCTGGAGTGAAACTTGCTAGACCAGATGCTGATCAAACCATGTACTTTTATTTATATTTCCAGGAGGCCCTTCTTCTGCCCAAAGGCCTTCAAAATGACTTCCAAGGCAAAAGACAAACGATACCTTCCACAAGAAATACATATCAAAGTGACAACAGCCCCACCCACCCCCATCACTGAGCAAACAGTGCCACAAAATACAAAAATTAAAAGCCAGAGAAGCAAGCCCAGTGAAATATCAATGGTACTTATAGGTTGATAGAAGTCCTGTGATGTGGGTGAAAAACAAATCCTCGGAGAAGGGATTTCCACAACTGAGGGACCACTACTGAAAAGGCCCTGTCCCTCGCCACTGTCAGCCAAAGCTCTGACAGTGCAGGGGTGAAACATCAGTGCATCTGTAACATTCTTTAGGAGTACAGTGGTAGCTCGGGTTACATACACTTCAGGTTACAGACGCTTCAGGTTACAGACTCTGCTAACCCAGAAATAGTACCTCGGGTTAAGAACTTTGCTTCAGGATGAGAACAGAAATCGTGCTCTGGCGGTGCGGCGGCAGCAGGAGGCCCCATAAGCTAAAGTGGTGCTTCAGGTTAAGAACAGTTTCAAGTTAAGAACAGGCCTCCTGAACGAATTAAGTTCTTAACCCAAGGTACCACTGTAAGAAAAAATTCTTAGGAACTATCACAGTTAAATAAGAATAGTAGAATACCTCTATAAAACCATAATTATTATTTTTAAAATAAAAACGAAACCCATAGGAATAAAACACAAATCAGAAAGCATAATAAAGTAAGCCGGGAGATGTTTGGAAAGATCCAGGAAAAGATCAAGGTCTTTAGCTAGGGCCATGAAGACATTGAAGCAGGTGCAAGGTGAGCTTCCTTGAGGAGAGCATTCGAAGGCTGGTACACACCAATGGCAAAACCATCTTCTCCCTTTTTGTTACCTGCTTCACTCTGAAGGGGTGGGGCATCTGGAAATGAGCCGCTGAAGATCACTTCAGTGCGCCACCAAAATGCAAGTGGGGAAAGATTCAGGGATCCAGGTCCCTAGAAGTACAGGGCTTTAAAAGAAAAGCATCAGATATTTTGATTTGTGCTTTGAAACAGGCCTGCAAAGGCATGCTGTTCAGGGCCCTGTGTGTGATAGAGGAAGGCCTGGGTCCTTAAATGCTGGCCTAATCATGTATATAGCAGGGGGTGCGATTTAAAGGGCAAAAGCGGGTGCGTGACTAACAAGTGCTGAAACCTCCCCTCCCTGTACATTCGCTATAGAGAGAACTAGATTAGACTTGGCTTGTGTCGCATTTGCTAAAAAGTTTATCCACAACTGGTTAATTAGCAGATTAATCAATTAAAGCTTTAGTTGTTTAATCTGTAAGGACAAATTTTAATTAGTGAGGCTGCATATTGAGGGCCTGCATTTTTTTTAAGAGTCTATTTTGGTTCTGGTGCGACTCAGGAATGGCCCTGCTTCCATCAGGTGTATAGAGAGGTGGCTGCCGCAAGCAGCTAACTATGGGTGTCATGAAAGGGCAACAAACTGTTGGTTATTTGTTTAGTTATTATTGTATTTTTACTGCCAGGGAGGGGGAGAGGCACTTGCTGGAATTCCTGCCTCAAATGCCCATGTAACTTAACTGGCCTTGAATGAGATGCACCTTGACTTGGACTGGGGCAATGGACTGCTCCGCCTCAGGCAGCAAAAATGTTTGGGCCAGTTCCTATGAGTCACAGGGAAGGAAGGAAACATTCAGGGCAGCCTCTCCTCTTCTAACAATTGATTGGCGGCTTTTGTTTGTTAAACTGTAAGTTGTCTCACAACTTGCAATTTCTCAATCAGCACTGGTATTGATGTTGTGAAATTATGCAATTTTTTAAATTAAAAAAAATAGTCAGCTAAAGGGGGATGATTAATCTAAAGTTATTTAAGTGGCAGACCACCCTCAAAATAATGGGTGTGATTCACTTAAATAGCTCCATCAGTGGAAGCCCTGCACAAGGACTTCTGCTTGCACAAGAGAACTACCCTCCCCCCATGACTTCACCCCCCCCCAAAATTGACTTGGGGGGGGGGAAGAGAACTCCCAGAACACTGCATATGGGGAGGAGAGCGGGGGATCATTCTGTCCGGCAAGCTGAAATGTTTGTGCAGACAAAACATTTGTCACAGTGTGATGTTGAATGTTACCCAACTCACACACAGTGTTGAGTGGCACGGCTCGAAAAACCCTTTGAGCACTAAGAAAAAGTGTGATAGAAATATCAAACTATTTTATTATTTACTGTTGTGGCTGGGCTGTGGAGGCATCAGATTCCAGAAGCCGTTCAGCTGGGGATCTAATGCTTAGCGTTCCTCATGACCCTGCAAGAGGATGACTGCAATCCCATTTACTGCTATCACCTGTTTGAAAGCAGAGAATAACCCCCATACAGGCAAACGAAATTAGCAAATTACCTAAGATGTACAAATCAAAGTCTAAAATGTGCTGGAAATGTAAAGAAAAAGAGAGTACTTTTTATCGTATGTGGTGGTCATGTGAGATGATAAAAGACTTCTAGGAAATGATATATAATGAACTGGAAAAAATGTTGAAAACCACTTTTCCTAAGAAACCAAAAGCTTTTCTTTTAGGTATTATAGAACCAGAGATCCCGAAGGAACCAGACAAAACTATTTATGTACGTGACCACGGCTGCGCGGACTCTCTTAGCTCAGAAACGGAAAAATGGTACAACTCCGATCAAAGAAGAGTGGCAAACAAAATTGATGAACTATGCTGAGGTATTTAATAAAGAATGGGGGAAAGTTTATAATTTATTTGAAAACCTATTGCAAACAACTACATACATTGGCAGGATTGACAGAAATCTTGTAAAAATGTGAACTATGGATTGACAAAGGATTTATAAAAAAAAAAAAGAATTATGATAGAGATGCAGAGGGGAAAATCATTACATTAAGATCCACAATGGGGGGGGGGGAGTCAGAAGGGATATGTTTATTTTTTAATTCAAAAATAAAAAATAAAATAAAATAAAATAAATAAAAAAATAAAATTTATATAGGCAATTGAAAGCAACACTGAAGGCGCAAGGGCCTTTGTGTTTTCTGGCATTATATGATTATTACAAATCAATGCTTCCAAGCCTAAAGCTAGGCAAGGAAAGTGGGAGCATTCTGCAAGCTATGGGTCAAATGGAGAGGAAGCAGTGATGAGCACCGAGATAAACTGCAAAGCCAGTTCCTGGGTTTCTGGGATTTTTCATGGTGGTACCAGATGCTAGAGCAAGATATCTGGACATATTTTTTTTTTAAAAAAAAGCTGTTTCCCTGAATCCTCTGCTCTAGCCTGGACTGTGCTAGGAATTGCTTAAATCCTCCTCCCCTAGTACCTATCTGAGTTGGGCTTACATATAATCTCTAACATCACCCCCTGGTCTCTTTCAGGCCCCTAAGCGCCCCCTTAGCAACTGACTGGTTCTAACATTAGTCCCACCACTGAGGCTGCTCCTCAGACTTGCTCTTCAGACTCCCTTTTCCTGCCAAATATTGCCTCATTCCTTGTAGAAGGTGCTGAATGCCAGGGATTACATTCTTGCAGGATATGATCCAAACTCATCCAGAGGCTTGGATTGCATCCTGCTGATTCAGTGCAAACTCCATCAGTAATGGATGTGCATCTCCGATACAGCAAGAAGGTGGCTCAGAGCTGGCTCAGCCTCTCCAGAGATGGCATAGCCAAGAGCCAGCTGGACCTCTCTGGATTCACTGAGAGACTTGGCAGAGAGGAACCAAGACTATGACATAGTTGGGGGGTGGGGGTGGGCTTTAAATGGACTGGGACATTCCTGTGAACTGCACCTCCATCAGTTTCCTGATGCACTTTGCCAGCTGTCCCGGTTGCTTGTATTTGCCACAACTACTTTGTCTCCAGAATATTTGCACAGCGACGCAAACTGAGAAAATCAAAGGATGCAAAGCCTGCTGCACCAGATGCTTTTCCAGAACAACAAATGTGGGTTAAACCACAGAGCCTAGGACTTGCCGATCAGAAGGTTGGCGGTTCGAATCCTTACGAAGGGGTGAGCTCCCATTGCTCAGTCCCTGCTCCTGCCAACCTAGCAGTTCAAAAGCACGTCAAAGTGCAAGTAGATAAATAAGTACCGCTCCAGCGGAAAGGTAAATGGTGTTTCCGTGCGCTGCTCTGGTTTGCCAGAAGCAGCTTAGTCATGCTGGCCACATGACCCGGAAGCTGTACGCCGGCTCCCTCGGCCAATAAAGCGAGATGAGCGCTGCAACCCCAGAATCGGTCACGACTGGACCTAATGGTCAGGGGTCCCTTTACAGGAGGAAAGGAAGGGGCCCATGGAGCTGTATGGACTGAGAATGCTCCACTGGACAAAATCTAGTATCCTCCTAGAGAATCTGATTCTAAGAGTGTTTTTGTGAGTCCTATAAATTGAGAGGAAACTGGACTCAAACCTGCCTGGAATCCCAACCTGGATGAATGCAGTTACTTACAAAAAGCACTATTTTTCTATTATATATTTCTGTTGATAACAGGACATCTAAAAGATCTAGTGGTGGGCTGTCTATATTCTTTCCTCAAGTCTCTTTGCTCACCAATGATTACAAAAGCTTGCACATAACTAGCGTAGGGAAAGGCTGTCTCCAGTATGTAGACAGGTAGGCCTTCCATTGTGGAGAGAGGCAGTTATAGAAAGCCGGTCCCTGCAATTACCCATGCCTTAAATTTGGGTACTGGTGGCACAGGGAATGTTCTGTTAGACTTGGGAGGAGGGCACAGTGAAAAGAAATATTCTTTCCCTGCACAAAACCTTCTAACACGCACCCCTGACACAAGGTGCCTCTGGACTGTCAGGAGGGATTCAACCACATACTATAACTGTGGATTTGCACATCTAAAGTAAATTAAAGCACCCCTTGTCATTGTAGTGCAACAAAATCACTTTAGAAAATTGACTTTTTGTGGTTTGTGAAGGGATGTGGAAGTGCATTCAAAATTGCGGGATGAATGCATGACAAAAGTGGAGACATGTAAACATCCCACAATCAAATCAGGATGAATGCTCATTGCCACATAACTCTGTCCCACAAGCAAATCAGAAGAACAAAAGCTATGGGAAGTCAAATATAATGTAACCTCCGCCTAACATAACACCACATAACACCAGTTTTGAAAGACCTACATTGGCTCCCAGTACCTTTCTGAGCACAATTCAAAGTGTTGGTGTTGACCTTTAAAACCCTAAATGGCCTCGGCCCAGTATACCTGAAGGAGTGTCTCTAGTCCATCGTTCTGCTCGGACACTGAGGTCCAGCACCGAGGGCCTTCTGGCTGTTCCCTCACTGCGAGAAGCAAAGCTACAGGGAACCAGGCAGAGGACCTTCTCGGTAGTGGAGCCCGCCCTGTGGAACGCCCTCCCATCAGATGTCAGAGATAAACAACTACCTGACATTTAGAAGACATCTGAAGGCAGTCCTGTTCAGGGAAGTTTTTAATGTGTGACATTTTAATGTATTTTTAATCTTTGTTGGAAGCTGCCCAGAGTGGCTGGGGAAACCCAGCCAGGTGGGAGGGGTACAAATAAATAATAATAATAATTATTATTAAGCTCTTTGCAAGCATTATGAGGGCAAATACTCAACAAATTAGTTTCCTGGAGGGGCCCTAAGCCACTTTAGGGCAGGGAACAGAAGGGAAGGCTAACCTAAATTGCGGCAGGTTGTTGCTATGGCTTCATCAGGGTGAGTATGAGGCTGTGTGTGTGTGTGTGTGTGTGTGTGCCTCCCTCTCCCACTCTGAAGTGAAGCTGTTGTGCCTGTGGTACAGGCAAGGGGTGAGGCTGGGTCTTTCCTTCCAATTCACACACTGCTGAGATGGCAGCTCTCACAAGCTTGGTGAGCCCCAGGTCTTCCCATCCGAGGCCTGGCCCACCAAGCTGCTCGTGACTGTGTGCTGCTGGAGCTCTATGAGGCCGGCCTGGGTGAGGAGCTACGATCACTGCAATGCGAACAGAGGTGTGTGGCGGGGGAGTCCACTCCCATCCCTTGCACTGCTGTGATGGAAGATTGGCTGAACCACTGAGCAGAGAAGGGTTGGGAAAAAAACATTCCCTATACACGGCTGCCTTCAGATGTCTTCTATAGGTTGTATAGTTACTTATCTCCTTGGCTCGGGGGGGGGGTCACATAACTCTATACCACTCAATATTTCTCTGATGAAAATAGGGACGTCCTAAGGGAAAGCAAGGCATTCCAGGATCAAATCAGGCATTCCAGGATGGCTTCTGTAAATCTGGGACTGTCCCTGGGAAATAGGGACTCTTGGAGGGTCTGCAGACTGGCTCAGTTGAACCACCTCTATGTTTTCTGCCTGGATGGCAGCTGCAGGGCCTGGCCCCCTACTGTTCCCTTTCCTTCTAAAGAGAAGCCGCACCAGCGACAGAAGACAGCAAGGCTCCTATTTCCCCCTAGCCACCTAGGTGTGCACATAATAGAAGTTCATTGTGACTAGGAGACATCAGTACCAAACTGACCCACCCACAGATAAGGTGTCTTGGTGCAGACCTTAATCTTCAGCTCTGGGAATTTATACAAATGCGCTCCCCACATGCACTAGGAACTCTACACTGGCTGCTATAACTTATCAGGCTGCACAGTATTTCCTGATTTAATTGCTCTTCTTTACTAATATGAACAAGGCATGAAATCAAGAAACTTCCATCAGCAGAAACAGAATATTATGTTGGCAAACATTACCCGGCAGCGTTAGCCATTCTGGGATGCTGCTCATGGCGAGGGTGTAAACTCTGGAGGTTTCTTCTTTCCTCCAAATTCAGAGGTGGGATGTGTGAGCGTGATGATGGTGATGATAAAGATGATGGGGAGAATAAGATCGCAGGGCGGTTCCTAGTTAAAGCAACACACCAGCACTGCCGCAAACTCCTGTCCCTCGGCCCCAACTCAATTCCACCTATAAAGCAAATGCTGCAAAGGAGCAAAACGACTTGACCGATGCCAAAGGGGAGCCAGTAAAAACGAGGATTTGCACAAGGGTAGGGTCTTCTCTGAATTTGTCAATGAGATTAGGGTTGCATATCGGAGAAGGCAGGGGTGCTGAATTTATTTCATTCTGGGCAAGCAACCTTGAGCTGTGAAAGCTTGGGTGAAAAACAAACAAACCTTAAATCTAAGTGTGTCTGAGTCAGTGCTTGTATATTTGAATTTGCAGAAGACTTCTGATGCTGGTTTGGGAAGTTTCCGGCTGCGTGAGCATGCCTATACAGACCGCACTCTATGAGCTTATACAACAATATGCTGTGTAGAAACACTGGGGTGTGTGAAATTGTATGGAGTCAGCGGCTTATGTGTTCATGTGCAGGAGCCAAACAGCATCGGTATTTGTAACTTTAAGTGATGATATGGAAAAATAAAAATAAAACACACATTTGTGTTAGCCTGAGTGAGATGTGTTTACACACATGCGCGGAATGTGCCCGCCATCGCAATTCTTCTTCTATATATGTAAGAAACCTTCCTGTGATTAAGCAAGAAGTGCTAAATAACCAACAACCCCCATTTAATCTACTCCCTCTCTCTTTCTCTCTCCTTCCCTCCCTTTCTGTTGTGTTTCCACTATCTCTTTATTAGGGGAAAACCGGTTTGCAACACAAACTGAAAAGACAGCAGTGACAAAATCAGTTAGCAAATGCTTCTATATTAACACATTTTCAATAATTTGTCGTTGTCCCCTCAACAAATCGTTGGTGGAAAAATATTTCCTTCAGCCCAGCTGTGCCTGCTACCCAAACACTGATTCCTGGGCTGAAGGCCTGGGGAGCAGAGTGTATCCCAGCTAGGCTGTGATTGTCAAAAGTAAAGAAAAATGAAAGGGGTGAAGAGGCAGCAGGAAGGATAGATAAATAAAAAAGGATTTCACTTGCAACAATGTGGTTAGTGATGAAGGAACATTTATTCTCTAGAGATGTTTAACCTGACGACATCGTTTTTTCTCCTCTAAGCTGCCTTTAAGCTACAGCAATTTTCTGTTCAGGAAGGCCCTGTCATTTCGGAGACACACACCGCTTGGGGTGACCCAAAAGCTTTGCAGGATCCTCAGCTTCCTTCAGACTTCAAACAACATGTGGCGGCATGTGATGCGAGTGTAAATTTTAACAGCAGCTTTGACCCACTCTGCAAATTAGCGCACATTAATCGAGTCACCCGTCGGCTACAGAATCTGCTGCACACATTGCTGGATATCCAGGGTGCTTCATAGTACTGTAGAGCTTGCACCAACTGGGGCAAGCAAGAAGTCTGCCTGCTGCAGCAGCACTGAGGATCCTACCCTCCCCAATTACGCCAAGGGCTGTTTCAAAGCACCAAGCGACTCAGCAGGATGATCACAATCTTTGCCGATTATGCTGCACTGAGAAAAGGATGCCACAATGCTAGCAAGCCCTTTCAGATAGCTTTACCAGCCTTTTTTCTTTCCCCACTAAAGTTATATCAGACTAAGCTGAGCCACAATCTTGTATCTCACCCCTGCACTCCACACCCTTTAAAAAAAATATTACACAATGGAAGTCATTAGAGCAACCTCTTTCTTCCTCCCAACACCCTACTACCTAGACCCAGTAGGAAAAGATAGTGAAGCTGGCGGTTTCTGCATGCCTGGCAAGTATACACCATGCAGAGGAACAGAGGAGTTCCTGAGGGGCAGCTGGGACATTGGCCATGGCTGCCTGTGGCAACTGCAGGAAGCAGTCCACCGCTAGCCCCCAAAGTGCCTAGGAGGGAGTTGGCGCCTCCCAGGCTCTTGGCTAGTCATCGTCCTCCAAACAAATTGTTTTTGGAGACACACAAAGAAATGTTAATATGCTCCAAACAAGCCCAAGAATGGACATGTAACAAGGGTGTCCTTTCTAATGAAACCGAAATAAGAGGCAAATCCTGCCTTTGACTCCGGTCATATCCTTTCAAGAAATAACTGGTTGCCAGGCATGTGTGTGTATATGTGTGTGCATGGAATTATGGGTTCTGATACCATTTTCCATGGGTGGACTCAAGCTTCCTTTTTAGGATGGAAGAAATATGCAAGCCAACATGAGTAGCGGCTAAATTTTATAAACACGCAGGTAAACATTAGTTCAAAATTATATGTGTGTAAGCAGGTAATCACAAAAGCATTGTGCAAAGTATTTAATATGAGAATCCGACTCCTTTGACTTGTTCAGTTGTTATTCTCTCGGTGTGAAAATAACAGTAATTGTGTGGGTCACCTTGTGTTGCTGGATGAGCAAAATGCAATAATTTCGCGTATAAGGGATTAATTAATATTAAAGCAATTCAACTAAAACTTTGGCTTTACTTGGGATTGAATAAATCAAACTTAATGAGCCAAATGTTCAAATTTTATTTGGGCAGTGGTAACACCCAATTTGTTTCATCCCCGCCATTTACAAGTGGCATTCACTGCCAAAAGAATCTGGAAATTCTCATCAGCATCCAGCCTGGTCATTAAGACACACAATAATAACCCTCAGCATCAGCTATAAAACCCAACATTTCCCAGCTATTTCTACACAAACACACAGGCACCATCAATTTATTTTAAACAGATTTCATTATACGTGTGCAATAAATACATACACAAACATATATGCGCAGATGTCTGTTTTAAAGATTTGCTATTTATGTCGTTCCACGCCTGTTTCTTATCTGCACACACAGGGGAATTCCCTCTATCTGAACCTCAGTTTTCTAAAGTTCCCTGTTAATTGAATCCATTTTGTATTCTCCTAATATGCCATATAAGAATTATAACTATTGATAGTATAAATCATGTAAGTATTGTGTCTGGGTCCCTTCACTTCTAAAATGATCCAGTAAAGTAATATATTACACACACTTTTTTTTTTGCATACATTCATTCAGAGGCACACCAGGAGTGTCAAGCGATAAACAACTGAGAGGACTATTGAAGGAGAAGCTGGGTTTTTAAAAATATTGCTTCCAATCTTTAAGTTCAGAAAGAGAAGCTTTGAACACTTAATGGGCCTGTGGGAGAAAAGAGTGTCACTAGAGATTGTATCAGCGGTCCCTATTGCATTTAACATGTGAACTTATACACAGATGTTAAAAATGCATGAATACAGCTGTGTTATGACAAAGCATTTTAGTGACGTCACTGTTGAAACTGAAGTGAAATGTTCAGTTTTTTACTTATGGGTGATGAATCTTGATTAAAGAAAAAATACCTTGCAAAATAATGGGCCTAAAGCTCATGGTCACTGCTACACCGTGTTAGAACAATGGTCCATCTAACTTAATATCCTGCCTTGATTAATGTAAAAAGTACTGTTTGATTCTAAGGAACCAATGGAACAATTATGGAGTGACAGAAATCGGCAGGAACAACCCTACTCTACCTAGGTGATGGATTTGAAGCACCAATAATGGGTAGCAAATTGTCGCATTATTTAATTATTATGGGTGACAGAAGGGAAGGCACTTTCTATCCTAGGTACCAAAACATCTTGAGCTGGCCCTGAAATAGTGCCATCCTGCTGTCCACACCCAGTCTCTTCTGCAAATCAAGACGGAGAGTTAGAGATAAAGTGATTGCGGTTGTGTACCCTGGACTGTCTATTGACCAGTATCTGCTGGTGGGCCTACATAGCATGGTTTAGGCAATCAATTATTGAAATGCAAGTTTTCTACCTGTCTGGGAAGGTTTGTTTATATATGCCCTGCTGCATGGAAAGCAGAGTTTTCAGGCAGCCTACTAAGTGCAAAATGTGGTTCTTGCCTCCTTTAAAATATTAGACAACAGGGCTTGTAAGTGTGCTCTGCCCAAGCCTGGACCAAAACTGGACCATGAGATAAGGGCAAACATGGTGAGGACCTCACACTCAGTCACCATGGCACACCCATCTAGGCCTTAAAAGGATCCAACTGTGGAACAAATTGGGGGCAGGATATGATCAATTACATCATGAACTGCATCGTCTGCATAAGTCCATCCTCCAGTCCCAGTTCTTCTTTTTAAAAATACTATCTTAAACTAATAGGAACTTCAGGCACCGATCATCAACTTCTGCCAAAGATAGGAGGAGGAAAAAAAATGGGCTAAAGCCCCAAACAAAACAGAACAAACCCCCAAAAAGCTAATCCTTCTACACAGCATCTAAAAAATCTGCAACCAAAGTGCGAGAGACTTGGAAAAATCAAACAGGGAATGAGGGAGGCCGAATAAAAGCAAAGAGGCTGGAGAAAGGGCTAGGAAAATGAATCTGTTGAGTGAAACCTCTCCTTCTCCTAAATTCCTCTGTGCCGGCGTTGTGGGCTCTAGCCACTCATTTAATGATCTTGTTCGCAATATTTCTTTGCCCAGTCTAGGGGAAATGCAATAAGCACCAGGCTAAACGTGTCCATGCAGCTTTGCTGAAGAGTTAGCAGGCTGAAGTGCTACGCAGTGCGACCAAAAGCAGAAGCCCAAAGGGATTCCACTAAGAGAATATCCTCTCTGTTTTAATCATCTTAGCCCAGACTGTCTTGTAGTTCAAAACAAGAGAGATTCCCCCAGTGTTCCCCTCAAGCATTCATAAATCCCTCATGCAGCTGATTGGAACGGAAGGATGTATTCTGAACGAGTTAGTCTTCTTTTTTCTTCAGGGATTCCCAAGCACAAGGAGGAAAACACTGAAAACCCCAAATCTCATTTTCTCTCTCTCTGAGACTGCTGGGCATTCCATTCTAGTTCTCTATCCCTGACCTACACATCCGAAGCGCAGAGAGCCCTATGTTTCAAAGGACCCCTTTCTTCTGGACAGCGCTATAAGGAAGAAACAGCCACCTCACTCTGCAAAACTTGAGCAAGTCCTGGACCTGAGCTGTCTTGTCACTGCAGCTTCACAATGCCTTCCCTACAGATCTTTTGAAGAATTAAAACCAAATAACAGCTGCCTCCTTTCTCTTGACTAAGACCTTGGAACAAACCAGCAAGAGACCCCTCCGCCCCCACCAAGGTGGTTGGCCTCATAGGCCACTTAATGCCAGCGGTTAGGATGCCATGAATTTTTAAAACTCCTTCAAGCGCAAATGGAAGGGTTAGCACAGCTGGGAGATGGGGATTTCCGATGCTGCAAAGAGGTTTTTGAAGCAACGGCTTCCTTTCCTCTGGAGATCCTAGGCAAGGAAACATGTGCAGCTCCAGGACCACAGTGATGGGAGTGAAAGGAAGTGCAGTGGTGGTGATACTACAGGCGTGCCAAACCCCCCTCTCCCCACCTCCCCACCCCCCGGGAGAAGTTAAGGAACTAGACTCACATTGCAGCGAGATTCTTCAGCTAAGGGAGACACGCCTGGGATTCAGCTGGCTGGAAATTGGGTTGCAGCACTTTGGAGGGCCAAGTCGAGACAGACAGATTTATATTTTAAATTACTTCACACATATACATACAGAACATCCAACCGTACCGGAGGCGTAAAATTCGACCGCAATAGAAAGGCAACTGGGACACAGGGAGGCTGGGATGAACCCTAACAAAAAAGCCATGCATATGCCATTGGATGACACAGATTGTATTCAGGTTAACAATACACATCAAAAAGAAATTTCACGCGCATGGTCTCTGTGTGCCATGCATTCACCCGTTGTCTCTAAGAACGCATTTCCGAAAGTTGGACCTAGATATATCTTCAATGACAATATTAAAGCCCGGGAAAAGTGCGATCTCCTTGATCTTAAGCTTGCATCTGATTGCTACCACGCCAGCACCTCTGCAGCCAGACAGCACACAGGTGCTACCCTGAACCGTTAACAACTCCTGTGACAACTGAGAAAGCAAAACGGACGTGCCTTTCGGGAGGATGGGGGGAAAGGGGGGTGGAGGCGATTAAAGCCCTGACCTTTAGATCTGGGGATTCCAACCACGTGTGAAGCAGGTAGGTATAAAGAGGCGGACTTACCTGCTGGAGGTAGAGGAAGGCCGGGGGGCAAGGTAGAGAGTGTGGGAGCAAGGCTGAGTTGGAGACCAGGAGGCAGCCTGAGTTAGCCATCGAGCAGAGCATGTGTTGCCGGCAAGCCCAGGAGCGGCTATGCTGGCAGCTCCGTCTGCTCCCAGACCCTCTGCTTCTTCCCTTTACAGTACTTGCTTTTTCTCCGTGGTTTTTCTTTTGGCAGCTCCCCCGTGCGGAGCTATTTAAGAGGGCTCCATTGGAGGAGCTGCATGCTGTGTCTCCAGCTCAAGCAGGGAAGGAGCAGCGTGCAGGCTGAGAGTCACTTGGTGCCATTAGACGAAGCTGCTGAATGAATGCATGGTCCGCAAAGGGTGTGTGTGTGTATGTGTGCGCGCATGGGGGGGGGGGTGGAGAGAGAGAGAGAGAGAGAGAGAGAGCAGAGGAGGGGGGAGAGGGTTGAGAGGCGGGGGAGTCCCCTGTGCATTCAGACATCAAACAGCTCACTGCAAAACCAAGAAAAGCCGGAACAGCTGAGCCTGCACTTAACCCCTCACCTGCTGCAACTCTGTCTCTTGCCCTGTGATAAATAGGCCACCAAGCAGGCTCTGACACTTAACCGGGGTACCTGGCTCAGGTCCGCTGCCTAATCTTGCATCAGCCCAGAGAAAATACAGAGTTATCGTCAGCGGTTCCAGGGACAATAATTTCAAGACCCACAACGAGGGAATTATGCTGCTGTGGCATCCGCACTTCCAAAATATGTCTCTCTCTGCTCCCTGCAACATTCCTGGGTATAGGGAGCATCTCTGTAACACAGGGTGCCCAGCAAAGAAACCCTGGGATAAAGTCTACAGTCTCTCTCCCCCCCCTACACATGCAGGCAAGACAGACCCAGTGTCCAAATACCAGAGAGAGGTAAGCGAGACCTAGATTCTCACACATATAGATGCCTGCACGCAAAGGCCTTATATGCCCTCTGCCCAGACATGGACTTGCACACCTACAGGCACGCACACATTGTTGCATGCCAGGCCTGCACAGATGGAAGCCAGCTGACCTCTCCTGAAATATGAGCAGAATTTGGCAGGAGATGCATTTGCTGGATTATTCCTGAGTGCTGGGTAGCTTGTCCCATAGGAGCGCAAATAGATCCCAGCTCACTGCACAGAGCCTGTTCCCAGCAGCTTTTGAAGGAACAGGAAGGCATTGCCTTCTACCTCTCCGGAACAAGGCCTGTGCTGTCTGGGATCTTCTCGTCAAAGGCATGGGTCCTTAGGGGCTGCGTTCATAGGCTGCTGTTTAGTTAGGTCAGAGTGTGGCAGTTGCTCCCCAATTCTTTGTGATTGGGTTTGCTTGTGATCAGGCTCCAGGAATGCCAATATCTCCAGCCTTTACTCTAAGCAAAGTGGCTTAATGTTGCCCACACCCTCTGAAACCTGAAATGTAGTTGGCATATGCCCTATTCAATAGCTGTGGTAGAGAAAACAGGATGCAGCACTACACTATCCATTTGACTGCATGGGCCCCTCTCTTTTTTGCTGGGTTTTGAAACAAGGGGACCTAAAGAAGCTGCTAGTGATATGGAAGACGTTTCAGGGTTACCTGCTCCCCTCTTTGCCCCACTGAATTATGTACAAGCCATGGGGGTGCAAGAAAAGAATACCAATGTGTGTATTTTAGCACTGCCAAATTATGGGGGTTCCCCCCCTAAAATATGGTATTCTGGTCAGAATGCTTCTAAGCACACACAGAGCACCTTTCTATTCCAGGGACAGCTCCCCCCCGCAAAATACCCAAGGTAAAGGGAAATTGACATCTGTTTCTAAACGCCATTTTAGAAAAGAGAATTTTTTAAAAAGCTGTGAAATTCATACCCAGTGCTCTGTCCTGTGATATGCAAAGGTGCGGGATGCCCATCTCACAAAAACTGCACCGAAGGCAGGATGCCTGCCCTGTGTAGCTTCTCCCCATCGTTCGCTGTGCCGCTGGTGCTGTACAGATTGCACCTGTTAGAATTTTCCTTTCAATGCAACACCTCTTGGACAGGAAGCCCTGCACTTTAAGATCTGCATTGAAACGTGAAGCCAACACAGGCACATGGCACTGCAATGGGTGAATCTAAATCTAGAAGAAATTCTCCCGTCGGTGTAACTTGCACACATTTCCCTCTAACTTTACATCCTCCTTGTTTGAGAGCTCGTGTGTGTGTGTGTGTGTGTGTTTATGGGGTGGGGGTGGGAGTATGAAATTCTTCTAAGGCTTGTAGGATTCTGGGGGAATGGCAACCCTAAATCACGCGTGGCTTCTCTGCCCTCATTCCCTCCCCTGCCCATTAACCCTGCATTACACACATATGTACGGACATGCATAAATGAACCACTACAAATGATATACAAATTCTCCTGGCTACTTGTCAGAGGATGCTACAGACCAGCAGCTCATCAAATAGTTACATGCACAAGGTTGCAAACAAATTGCTATCTGCATCCACCCCCTATCATTTTCTTATCATGCCACTACAGTTGCACATCCTGATAGTAGTGTCCATTAGCTGAGAGTCCATTTATGGGGGTAGCCTGCTGTGAAGCCTCTGCTACTGATCAGTGATTTCACAGTAAAGTTTAGTATTGTCACAGCTATAGGAAGGGAGCTGAGGCATCGTGTGAAAGTCTGAGGAGGATGTGCATCTCCCCACTCTGACCACTGGTATGCAGCTTGTAAACATTTCACAACTGAGCTTGCATTTGGGGAAATAGGCAGTTTGTTCACGTGTTAAGAAGACCCTCTCCAAGACAGCTAGTCATGGATGCCCATTTGTAAATTCGGCTGCATGGATTTATTTATATGTTGGGGTTTCAAGTTAGCCCCACCACAAGGGAACGTAGTAAGAAGCAACATGTAACACGCAACTTACTAAAAGGTATAAAACACCAGTGAAAAGTATAAAATGTTGTTAGTTCACAAATTTAAATGATTTCAGTGGGCTTGAAACCTCATCATAAAATGTCAGTCCAAAAACAACGTTATCGTGGTGTTCAGCAGCATACACTGCAAGCGTTCTGGTTCAGATTCAGATTCTTGGGATGCCTCTAGAGCAGGAATTTTCAACCTTTTCAGACCCAGGACCCACTTTTAACCAAAACATGGATTTGGAGACCCATTCCTTTCTCTTTATCATATATTTGCATGGTGGTAGTGCTCCTGTTGCAACCCGTCTTGGATCAGGGAAGTCTCTAAGAAAATCAGCATGGACTTGTGGCCCTGAGGGTGGCCCTGAGGTAGCAGCATTTTTCTCCATTGTTTACAGACCTAGGAAAGGACAGAGCTCTTGTGCTCAGATCCTGAGGTAGCAGCCTGTCTCTCGGGTGCCTACAGATTTCAGGAAGGCCAAGGCTTTTTATGCCTATTCTACAGATGTGCCTCGCCTTGAAGGACCCCTGGCTTTTAGGCCAGTCCCGCATCTCCACTCAACCCAGCTTCCCCAACTGCTTTCTGCCAAAGCACTGGAGGGCCCAGGGTAGACGTGCCAGTCAGCTGCAAAGCCACCTGTGCTAGGCTTCGCTTGCTGTGCGGCATAAGCGTGAATCCCATGTTCAGTTCAGCCAGAATGTGGGGTACACTGCAATTGGGCTGCCTTCCAAGGCTCAAAGGCAGAATTTTCCCTGCCAGGCAGAGATGCTTCTAAGTGAGTTTTATTGGGTGATTCTTCCTGGTGCAGCAGTCATCGGGAAAATGCAGAGTGTAAGACCGGGGGCTTGAATTCTTCTCAGTTCTGTCTACATACACACACTCCATCAAGAAAATGCATTTCTACTTCTCTTTGATGCACTGTGGGGTCCTGGGGGAACACAACTCTCCCCCACAAAAGCTCTCTGTAAGTGCCACATGGCACTGATGTGGTGGAAATTGTGCTGGGTGCGGCTGCCTTTCGCAGCTTTCGGACAAACAGGGCGCAGGCACTTACAGATTTACAATATGAACAGAGTCTGCCACAAACCTCGGCACCTCGGCATATCTTCTCAGGAAATGGTTCAGAATAGCAACCTTATTGAAGAGCTGTCTGAAGCTCCTTAGCAGCTTACGTCGTGAGGCAAAGGAGAGATTTATGGGTGTTGCCCCAGGTCTCCCAGTGAAAAAAGTATATATGCTAAGAGACCCAGAGAGCAGAAGGCAAGTCAAGGGTTGAACAGACAGGAATCGGGCAAATGGTCCTTCAAACTGGCTGGCTGCTTAGGTTACAGAGCTGGCTGTTTCTAGGTTAGCATATACCCCTATGTGTTAATTCCTGGCAGCAACAAAAAAGGAAAAACTCAACAAAAAGATAATTCTGTCTGGTTCCGCAGTGAGTCTGGCCTTACTTTCGATCACCTTCCCACGCTAACTGTAGAGCTATCTGCAAAGTCTCAGGATATAATGCACAAAATGGTGCTGTGATCATTCTAAAAGACAAAGAAAATGAAGGGCAACTTTCCCAAGAAGGGGAGCATATCTGTCAGTATTATGAAAACACACTCCCTTCTGCCTAGCTCAGGAAAGCTTTGTGGAAAAATGGAACCAATGATATAGCAGATGGTAGAAGATCCACAAGTAGAATTGTGTGCCATCTATGATGCTTATACTAAGGGGCTGGCCATACATTACGCAATCCACTTGGTGTGTTTTTTAAGATTCACCAGCTACTAAACGAAAGGACAGCCAGCATGATGCTTCCCCTCACTGCAAGATGCTTGCACAGAACCAACAGAATGGTTGAGTTGGAAGGGAACCTGAGGACCATCTAGTCCAACCTCCTGCAAGGCAGGAATATGCCGCTGTCCCATATGGGGATGAAACCTACAACCTTGGCGTTATCAGCACCACACTCTAACTGACTGAGCTATCTGTTGGAATCCAATTACCACATGTCCCAGTAAGCAAGGTCCATGATGAAGGGTGATGAGAGCTGTAGTCTAGTGACATCAGGAGAACCACTACATTGGCTATCCCTGCCCTAAAGCAAAACCTTAGAATTACAATACCCATCCATGCCCAGGGGTTATTAAATCTGAGCTTGCCTTGGTAAAGACCAAAATATTTGTTCTCAACATGACCCTATCCCTCCCCTCCAGAGGGAGGGAACAAAGTCTTCTGACTTTAGTCTGAACTTGAGGTACTGAGCACTACTGTGGGGGGGGGGGTAAACTCCTATGCTTGTCTACAGTTGAGGAGAGGGCTGGGATATATACTGTACCCACTGGACTATGCCTTAGAATGCCCAGAATGCATCAGTAAGACTCATAGTTCTCCAAGTGCTTTTGAGGTTTGGTGCCCAACCAGAGAGAATCCCTGCCATTCTCCCTTGCTTCTCCAGGAACTAAAGAAAGGAGTGGGGAGGCTCTCCTTGATTTTGTGCTCTGGTGAGAGCAGAAGATTGACTCGCTAGCAGCAGGCTCACAAGTGTATTTGTGGATCCTTGTCCATGCCCCCAACCCCACACTTTAACTGAGCTTTTAACAACAAATCCAAATCATGCCTTTGCTGCCATCCCTGTGTTCCCACTGGATGGCAAAGGGATCCACCCTGCCGGTAAGCAGGAATCCTGTGGCAGCACTGTAGCCAAGGAATCTGCTAGGACTCAGAGTTCTAGACATGTGTACAACTCAAGATAAATATATGGTCATTTTCTGACACCTCACACTAATACTAATACAACACAATGTCAAAGGCACATAAGAACAGTGCAGTTGGCAGCAAGTGGACCTGAGAATCTGACGGGGGACACAATAATTCTGATAAAACAAAAATACTGTATACAGTTTTGTATTTGCAAGTGTGTGTGTTTGTGCATTAAACGTAGCAGCCTTTCTTAGGGTGGAACCTCTAAACTACATTCTTGAGAAGGGAGCAGTCAGAAACAATATGCCCAAACTAAGAGAAGAAGAGAAAGAGAACAAACTCTGATGGTGCCCAATAAAAGCAAGTTAAGGGATGTAAATGAGGGACGAGGGTGGTGCTGTGGGTTAAACCATAGAGTCTAGGACCTGCCAATCAGAAGGTCGGCGGTTCGAATCCCCATGACGGGGTGAGCTCCCGTTGCTCAGTCCCTGCTCCTGCCAACCTAGCAGTTCGAAAGCACGTCAAAATGCAAGTAGATAAATAGGTACCACTCCGGCAGGAAGGTGCACTGCTCTGGTTCGCCAAAAGCTGTACACTGGCTCCCTCGGCCAATAAAGTGAGATGAGCGCTGCAACCCCAGAGTCGGCCACGACTGGCCCTAATGGTCAGGGGTCCCTTTACCTTTTAAGGGATGTAAATAGTTCCCCTTCCTTCCTCAAGCCCCTGGAATGACCACTCTGGCGGCCTGTTTTGCTCTTGCCTCTGCTTATCCTTCTCTTCATGTAAAGTGTAACACAGGGAGGACAAATGAGACTGAATGAGAGGGAAATTAAAAGAAGGCAAAATGGAAGAAGCTGCCTTGTTTTCAGTGCAAGCTCATCTGTTCTCCTCTTCCCACCCTTAGTTCAAGCCCTTTCCCTCTCTTCTAAACCTCAATCCTAAAATTACTTATTATCCGATCACTATAGACTCACTTGCCCTGCAATCTGCCATCATGTACTTATTTATTTATCACTGGGATTTATACCCCCCTTAAGGTCACAGGCTGGGTTACATCAATAAAAGCAAAATTACAAACAAACCCAAACAAATTGTACACAAAGATATCAAGTTGTAAGCATTTGGTATCTAGAATCAGCTTATAAATTTACGATCTGATAAAAAATGATTTCTGGTGATCACACATTCTTGTTGCTCCTTTGCCAGGCTACGACTTCCCACACTTTCATTCTTCTCTTGCCATGCTCTTTGGAAGAGCACCCATGTTTATACAGTCACGCCCCGACCAAGTCTTTTTTCTGCTCCTTCGCTGCCCAAAAGCGGTGGCCCAAAAGCTGCATCCCAGGATCCCACCATGCAAGGTGAAATGTTGGGATGGGCAAGCAGAAAGTCTGCTCTTCATGAAAGGTGGTGGAAGGGGTGTTGAGTGCTGAATAGACCCCTTAAAGGGCCTTGTTTCAGTCCTACTATGCTGCTCCTAAGGGGAAAACGGTTTACCTTGAGGGCTACTTTGGGAAAGATTCATTCGTTCATTCATTCATTTTCTGCTGTTCACCCTAAGGTCCTAGGGCAAGTTGCAACATTAAAAAACACCATTAAAACTGTGCAAATCAAGTTACAACCATAAAAATAAGGCAGGTCCCAAAAATACATATCTCAAGTGTCAAAAGCCAGGGTAAAAAAAACAACCTCTGGAAGCTGTATCATGAAGGTGCCAGACACACCTCTGTGGGGAGGGCGTTCCACAGCTTAGGGGCCACCACAGAGAATGTCCTCCCCCAGGACACACACACAGTCTCTGAGGGCAGAGAAACTCCTAAGAGGGCCCCCTCTGCCGATCTCAGCACCCAAGAAGGTCTATAGGGAAGGAGGCAGTCATTCAGATATTGGGGTCATGACCCATTTCCCAAATTTTGGTCGCCAGCTGTTGTTGGACTACAATTCCCATCATCCCTAGCTAGCACAACCAGTGGTCAGGGATGATGGGAACTATAGTCCAAAAAAAACCAGGTGGGGACACAAGTTTGGGAAACCCTGATTTAGGGGCTTTAAACATCAATGTGTGCCCCTTGAATTGGGCCAGGAAATGAACGGGCAACCAGTGCAGCTCTCTTAGTACAGCAGATGACCGTGGCAGCTTGCATATTCCCCCATATTTCTCTTTTAAGTGAAGATAGTGGTGCCAGGGAACCAGGACAGTATGATGATTTGGGTGCAAGTGGCTCACTTCAGACGGGCTCTACCACACACCCTAATTCTGTGCCACTTACGTGACGCATTTCTAGTTGTGAAGCGTGCGGTAGAACCCACTTTGGAGATTGTGCACAGCTGCACGTGTGGCAAGAGGTGTACAGCACCCACCGTACAACTGGCAAGGTTTCCTAGGGGAGGTTTCTTGGGTTGCACACTCCTTGGGTTGCTAGTGCAGTTGTGCTGTCCCAGCACATTATGGTGCCGCAGCTGTTGCTAAGTTATGCTAAATATTAACAGTAAGTATATTTTACAGCAACCACTCTACAACAGAAAAAAAACCAAAACCATTCTAGGGAAATTGTTCACTGCTAGAAATCTTTATCAAAATCTACCACCTGCCAATCGGCAGCTAAGATTTCCAAGGGGGCTGTGTCCCTCTAGCTTATTTTTTTGTACAACACATGCGACTTTCGTATCTTTCATGTACTTAACTGGATCCTATCTTCTCCACAAACTGGCTTACTTTAAACCACACGTGTTTCTGATTGTTGCTGGGAACTTAACTTGCTTGGCCGGCACTGATGGCCGGCACTTTCCCCTGTGGAAAGCTGAAAAGCGAGCAAGGTCCAGGGACACAAATGCTTTACACATGCACCAATATTCAGATATGCTTTGCTAGCTTTCACATGCATACAGCCCTCTCCCTTTATACAGGGTTGGCGTTTTGTCCATGTTTAGACACTGGGATATTTAGACACTGTGCTGTAGAATCAGTGTGGTGCTACACTGCAGAAAAGTACATCTGGAAAAGGGGTGAGAAACTTGTTCACATTCAGATGCAGCCTTCCCATTTATATTCCCAAATTGCTTACTTGGTTGCATTTAACATGATTTAAATGTACAATGGGTGCCAAGCTGCTGAAAGTGTAAATTACACTTATTTCATAACATTTTAACTCTGAAATTGTTGCCTCCAAATGTGGAAAACTGAGGCAGGTTGTATAAAACTTATATACAGACTTAGAAATCACTTTTTTAAAAAACGAAGGATTGGTGGGGTGTCTTTTTACTTGCCTCTTTATGACAGTTTAAAAAACAAACAAAACTGGTCACATTTCCCCCTGCTAGTGGAAGCTGAGATGATTCTAACAAAGGTTGCACAGCACAGAGACACATGTGTCCATATGTTACCCCTTCCTTTCTTCCTTTTTAGAGAGACAGAAAGTTGCAAGCCTACAAATTCTGTGACTAATTAAGGCTACATCTGCCTGCGAGCATATGCACCTGGATCGTGGGGTAGAACACCTTGTGATGGCAAGGAGCCAATAGAGGGTAGCCTCCTCTCAAGACCATGAAGAGCATAGCATGACCTTGGCTGCAAAGGGCACTTCCAGTCACAACTCTGGGGGGCAGCCAGGACATAGGACAGGTGGCTTCTCAGCAGGCAGGTTGGCTTTGAGCAGCAATTATCTCTTAGTTGGCAGAGTGGAGCATGGTTCGGAGCCTGGGACTCAGCAGTCACCCTAGCTGCTTGGTGAAGGGGATGTGAGAGGTGACAAGATCTGTGGAGAGTTCCCCCATAGAACAGAAATGAGGTCTCCTAGGGACCACTGGGCAACAAAGGTTTTCTTTGGGATTCCTCCATACTTGGTTGGCTCAGCATGCTGGCTTACATCCCTCACACCCAGAGTACTCAGAGAATTGACTCTGGCTAATCAGTTTCTTACCTTCAAACTGCCTGCTTCTTCATTAAAGAATTAAATGTGCATAAGGCCCATCATAGCAGTTTGCTGGGTGTTGGTTTAACCAGAGAGTGCAGTTGGGATCTATTTCTAACAATGCAAAAACAGGTGGGGTGTAGCTTTGGGGCAGGCATCTCAAGGAAGGAGATGAGCAGGGATGTGTAGAAGTGGAAAGGGCACAAAAAGGATGCCCTGGCTGGGTGCCCAGGTGGTGCCATAATATATATCTAGGAACCAAGGAAGTCACCTTATATAAAGTGAGGCTATTGGCCCATCTAGTTCAGTATTATCTCCTCTGAGCTGCAGGAGCTCTCTGCACTTTCAGGCAGGGCTATCTCTGTCTGGAGATCCCAGGCTTGACCCTGAAGCCCTCTGCATGAAACCATGCATTCTACCACGAAGCTGTGGAGCTTCCCTTCCTGCCGCCCGCAGCCACAGAGTTATATTCCGAGTTATTCATATGTCTGTTACTGACAGAGCAACAAAATTAAATAAAATTGCCACCTTTTTAATCAATACTGGTTCTTTCTCTTAAGCTGCCTGGCTCAAAAACCTTTCTTGCCTGCTGCTGCAGTCACCTGAAATTCAGACTGCACACACACAGACATGTCTCAAAACATCAGGAATAAATAGAAGTGCTTTAGAAGAACTACAGTGGGTCAGGGATAGAGGCGGGACAGCAGCAGTTTTAGCAGAGTAGGAGAAATGAAGGCTAAAGCTGAGAGACCTTTAAGGAACTAGGATGAGGATAGTTTTAGAGGTCTGCAGGTTACTGAAGGCCACGACCCAGTGACTTGGACAGTGAGCCAGATGGAAATGGGTGAACTGAGTCACAGCTGCACCACCTACAGAAGCTGGTCCAGCAACTAGGGCACATCAGAATAATGAGTCCTTTGAACCTGAGAACCCCAAGATAAGGCCCTCAGGGACTGCAGCCTCCAAGCCAGACCCCACTGAGAAACCAAAATCCTTGCCCTCAGATGCACCATGTACCAAACCTAGCCATCATCACAGCTAGCATATGCAGCAAGAGATGAAACAGAGCTGTATTTCTGGTCAAGACCCAAGCCAGAAAGATGCCCCTCTATGCATTCCCACTACCCAGCAACAGTGGAAGGGGCCAGGGCGAGGCACTTAGACTCAGGAACTTTATGGGGAACCCTGGGGGCCTCCAGATGTTGTTCCAACTCCAAATCCCATCAACCTCAGCCAGCAAGCCCAATGGTCAGGGATGGTACAAGTTCTAAACCAGCAACATGGATAGCTCAATTGGTTAGAGCATGATGCTGATAATTACTAAGGTTGCAGGTTCGATCCTCGTATAGGACAGCTGAATATTCCTGCCTTGCAGGGGGCTGGACTAGATGATCCTCAGGTTCCCTTCCAACTCTACAATTCTATGACTACCTGGAGGGCCGCAATTTAGCAACCCCTGATATAAGGACTCAGATAGGACCTGCTACTTTTTGGAACAAGTTGTCTCTTCCCTGAGACCTGCCTGGAGTTTTCAAGGGCATCTCTCTCTCTCTCTGACCACTCTCATTTTCTGTTTCTTGACCTTGAAGTGGGTACATGACAGTCCCCTGTTCCGGCTACCTCTTTCAGACCACTGCCAGACCTGCTTCCTCCAGATTCCAGCATGGGTTCATCTTTCCCCAGAAACTAGACGCTGACTGGCTTCAGTGGGAGAAAAACCGAAATGCTTTCTTATAAATGATGTGCAGGGTGGAAGAAAAGCTTCCTTAGAATTCTTGCTTGCTAAGGCAGCATAAATGTTTAATTCACAAATCAAGTGGCAGCTCAGCAGGGGGCAAAGTGGATTTTTCCTCACACATAAGAGTATCATTTCTCCTGCAGGTTGAGCTGCGAAAGGCAGTAACCGTTTCACAACTCAGGTCTTGGGAAAGGATCTATGCAAAAAGAAAGAAAGAAAGAAAGAAAGAAAGAAAGAAAGAAAGAAAGAAAGAAAGAAAGAAAGAAAGAAAGAAAGAAGTCCCTATTTTGTGTGTAAAGTCAACTTCCTCTTTCAAAATCATTCTGAAATATTTCCCACCCACCCCCCAAAAGCTGAATAAGCGCACATAGGCTTGAGATGAGTCTCCCTGCTTTTTCTTGACTCAGCTCATACACAGGCACCCGAGAAAAAGTGCATATGAAGCCGAGGATAAATCTGTCACTACGGAAGCATATAATTAACCTGCAAGACTCATTGCCACCAGGATGGGTCAAGAACAGAGATTACCGGGGATGGGGTGGGGGGTGGGACTAGACAGACCTGGAGCTGAGCAAACAAAGCTCCACTGCAGTGAAGCAAAGCCTATTTACAAGTTTACTCAGAAGTAAGATCCAAGGAGTTCTCAGGTAAGTGCTGATAGCAGCATAATACTGCAGCCCTAGCAATCACAGTCTTTAAGTCCTTCCCACATTACATGCAGACTTATTGGGGTGTCTGAAAGCTCATACTACTTGAGAACTATGAGCAACGTCTGGCCAGTCTATTAATACTGGGGGCCAAACTAGGCATGATGGCAGTATTAGATCTTCCTGTGTTATTAAAAACAAATGAAACGACAGCCACTTCTCTCTCTCTCTCTCTCTCTCTCTCTCTCTCTCTCTCTCTCTCTGTGTGTGTGTTTGTGTGTGATTTTAATCTTGGGGCTCATCTACACTCACCTGTTTCCCCACACTTTCTAGGAACAGGTCCATGCCCACCTGGTCTGTGTCCGAGATTCCCCTTGGAGTCCCTTCCAACTCAACAATCCTACAATTTTAATGCTGAATCAGAACAAAGGTTTTCTGTGGATTGCCTGCTCCGATTCAGCGGGCAAGAGTGGGTTTTCAAAGGGGAAATTGTGGGGCTGGTGGGGGAGTGCTCAGACACAGACCTGAAAAGCCCCGACCTGTGCCTGGAAATGCAGAGCAAACGTAAGTGTGGATGAGCCCTTCAAAACAATGAAGAAGGGAAGCATTAACCCCTTTCCCTGCCCCAATGCAATGGTCCTGACATACCCATATCATAGCAGCTAATGTACACAAGCACTGGGCAGCTTATTGGGGCAATGCAGAGCTCACTGGCGTTCCAGAAATCTGAACCAAGATTGCTTTGCTTTTTTCATTTGGAATAAATTCTGCACTTCATCCTCTCTTTTGTGCAGGAGTTGATACTACATGGTCCCGGTGGTTACTTGTAGTCTGGAAGGCCAGGAAGCTCTGATCAAATGCTCCAGAAAAATGAGTTACTACGACCAAACTAAGGAGGAGGATATAAATCTTCTGGCTTTCAACATGGGGCCATTTGGATGAGTGCTTCCTGGGGCAGATTAGCCCCCATCTGCCCAAAACATGGGAAGTCTGGCACCAAGCTTTGAAGCAATCAGGTGCTGCCACTGTGGGAGACAGGATAATAGGTTGGATGGTTTTTTGGGAATGAACCAGGCAGGTAATTCCTACCTTCCTGATCTCACCCTTGCAAGCAGGTTTCCAATGATAAGAGCCAGCTGGCTGTCTCCAATGTAGCTCAAATATCCAGAAACCCCAACTTTTAAAAAAATTGCTAGTTCCTTTCAAAGCAATGGAGCTTAGGATACAGCTTCACTGATTTTGTGTGTGCTTGTGTGTAATATATGGGCGTATTTTATTTTATTTTAAAAAAATGAAAAGTCAGCTTTCAAGATGCAAAAAGCCCCTTGGAAAATTCCCTGACTTAGCGACCTTCCTTTTCACCCCCATACCTGTCCGCAGCCCTGCTGCTTCAACACCATTTTTAAGGGATCTTTCATCTTCATTACACAACGCTTGCCAATCAGGGATGCAGTAGAGAACATATTGATATTATAGTGCCACATAACCACCAGATGTGTGTTATGCAAAGAAATCACTAAGGGTAAAATAACCTTTCCCATTGCCCCCCCTCACTAAAGTGGGAGAAAAGGGGACTGTATCCCTGATGCTTGCACAACTGGGCTGATGCTGCCTATATTCTTAAGTTGCACAGCTGGTTTCATTTACCACCAGATCTGCACTCAAGTCATCACATTTCCTCTTTCTGAAGAGGCTGGTTCTACCAATATAGGTAGAACTGGTGCAAATTTTCAAAATCCCATAGTTGCTGCCAGTCTAGGGAGGACCGAAGTGTGCCTCTTACTACATTTCATGGACTGAGCATAAGCCCTACCACCTCTCTGGGTCCTTTTCATCTTTTCGCATCTCTCTTCTAGAGCATGAGACTGTGAATCTCAGGATTTTGGATTCGAGCCCCACACTGGGCAAATGCAGGGGGTTGGACTAGATGATCCTCATGGTCCCTTCCAACTCTACCAATCTATTATTCTAATGCACATAGAGGGGATGATAAGTTAAAGCAAGAAGGAGTACTAAAGAGGGGGGGTTGGGAGAAGGAATCAGGTGTTCCAGTTTAGCCAAGATATAGTTTAGCTAAAAAGTGGAATGAGACACAAGGAAACCGTGGTTGGTAGAGAACTGAAATAGCGTGGACCTGAGCCCTCAATTTCTGAAGCAAATACTAAAGTATATGCATCTCTCTCTCTCTCTCTCTCTCTCTCCATCATCTTCCTTTAAGCCTTTAGAACCTGCTATAGATGGGAGAGGTGCCTTGTTGCAAAATATTGCAAATTTCACTTCTACTTGCAAAAATAATGGAAAAGTAATTAACAAGGCTCTTCTTGGTGGCGGGGCAAGCAGTTGGGGAAAAAGGAAAATGCACAGCTTTTGAAGAAGGAAAAAGGAAAGAAGCCTGTGGAATGGAGGAGGGGTGCTTTGCTGCAGGAGTATGAATACATGTAAGAGATAACAACGCTGGTCTTTGGCTCAGTTTGTGTTTGCCATAGCTGCAGTCTTATGCACACTTATCTGGGAGTAAGTTCCATTAAACTTAATGGGATTTAATTCTGAGCGGGCATGAACAGGGTTGCACTGCAGAGGGCTAGACAAGCCCTTTAGCATATTTGAGTTTGAGTTGTAGAGTGGAAGATGGCTTCGCCTCTAAGGAAACAGCAATAACAGCAACTATAAACAAAATAGGTTGTGCAGGGAGATATTGTGCCACTAGTAGAACTGCAGGAATGTTCTGTTAGATGGCCACAACATTTCAGCGACCATCACCCACACAAAACTCACAACTGCCATGGAGATTATGGTTTGTGTGACAAGAAACAGAAGCACCCCCTTAGGAAAGGCTTACTCACAATAACTGAGTAATAGAGGCTGTGTACACACCATGCATTTAAAGTGCATTTGAAACACATTTCCCAGCCCCCTCCCCCCCAAAAGATCAAAGGTTGTATTGGTACCCTCTATTTTGCCTTGGTCAGACCACACCTGAAATATTGTGTCCAGTTCTGGGCACCACAATTTAAGAAGGATGTTGACAAATGGAACATGTGCAGAGGAGGGCAATCAAGTTGATCAAGGGTCTATAAACAAACCTTATGAGGAGCGGTTGAGTGAGTTGGGAATATTTAGCTGGAAAAGAGGACTGAGAGGAGATATAATAGCCATCTTCAAATATCTGAAGGGCTGTCACATGGAAGATGGAGCAAGCTTGTTTTCTCTTGCTTTGGGTAGGACTCAAACCAATGGCTTCCGCCCCTTCTTCCCTCTGCTCCTACCCAGATAATAGCTAGAGTTCCTAGCACTTGGGCCTTAAAAACCTTAGATTCGATGCCTCCATCTAACAACAAGGGAAATCTCAGAAAATTTAAACAGTGAAGAACACATGCTACTAATTTTCGAAGCTTGGCCTCTGGTGCTGTGAACAGCCAGCTTGCAGCCAAACCCACTGAAAAATTCCTAGGTTTCACCCTCACTTTTTACTCCCATTTCCTCCCCGCCACTTATGCTCCGGTAATTGAACTGGGATACTTGTGCAGAACCTTCTCTCACATCAGTCAGAGAAAGACAGATCCAATACATATACTCAAAGCAACTTTCCACATTTGGTGGTTCTGACGAGCCAAGTAGTTAAATAAGCCACTTTTTGCGTGTGTGCTTTCATCAGCAAAGCAGTGGAAGAATGGTTTCCTATCCATAACCCTTTCATTAAATAATATATATATATATTAGTGAAGTGGTTAGTGTCAAGGCTCTGGCTAATTGGAGACAAGCACAGGCTGAATCACCTCTGACTATGTATTGTCTGTGCAAATGTACTTGCAAGGACTTGTTGTGATCCTAAATGAGAACCAAGCTCCGGGAAACATTTCAGGAGAATATACTGAGCACAAATCAAGCTCTGAGGCAATGCAGGAATGCCTATTGGAAGTGGGATGGTAGCGGAGGAAATTTAGGGGTGGAGGGGGTTGAGGCTGGCACTGCAGGACTGTGTTCTGCAACGACCACAGACAGATACGCACAGCATAGGGTAATTTTAAACAGTGGACTTAATGGGCTTGTGAGCTGTCTAATTATTACTTCAAAATAATGCTGCGTTGGGTGGCCCTCCTGCAAGTTCAGCTCCCTTCTCTTCAAAATCTTGCCCTGACGGCACCACTCTTTGCACGGTCACTTCAAAGGCGTTTTGATTTGAGTCAAAGGGTAATTCAAGATCACCACTTGTTGCACCCGACTTCCTGCACACCTCAACTCATTTCTAAGCACGTCCCTTTCTGCTTCTCATCTCTTTTATTGCTGTACCACTCTGACACCCAGCTTTGGTTTGTGGAGATGTTCAGATCTCTGCTGTTATCATTCTAAAAGGGATAGTTCCTTAGCTATTTGCTGCAGAATGTCCTAGGCACTGTGGTCAATGGTGACCACAGATAGCAACAGCTGCCAAACGACAGCCAAACGGCTGTAGTTCCGTCATCGGCTTGGAATCAGAGCTGGTGGTGCAGGTGGTAATTCAACAGGCTTATCCAGACACATAATTGCTCATGGGAGCAGTCTACCTGTATGAGAGGTAAGAGGTAAGGGACTGGGCTCATGGATGACAGCTTCTCCTTTTCCATGATTAAATAATAATAATCTGTCTGTCTCCTCATTTTGTTTTGCCATAAAGGAGAAGAGACCTGCTGCCAGTCCCCTTCTCTTGATGCAGGCCACTTGCAGTTATTTGCGCTTATAACCCAGCTGCAAGAAGATCTGCACCACCCTGGAGAAAATGTTGTAAGTTAGCCATACTACAGTTCGAAGCCATTGGCTTTCACTGAATCAGTCCCTGAGGGTCTGGCCAAGCCTGGGGTTCCTGAGTAGCTGAAACAATCACCCACCTTCCTAACCCTGCCGTCCAAGGTGTTGTTAGGGGACGGCTCAGGGGACCTGAGCTCCAAGTCTCTGGGCTGGGCTTCAGCTCTCCTGCCCCTTCACTCACCTAGGTGTGTTTGTATGCTGGCTAGGTGCCCTTCCTCCTGCCATCTAAAGGTGCTTCCAGACTGTTCTTTCCCCATGGGATTCAATCACATGGCAGCAAATTCAAACCGAACAGTCAAGGTGGATTTAGGCCTCTTTTGCAAAGCTGGACTTTTTTCAATAAGTGGGGAAATGCACTGAAGAGTATGGGGCATAGATTGCTTGATGGGGTGTTGTATAACCAACGCTCAATAGCTGGCTTTGTCTAACCTCCCTACAAGGTTTGAGCAAACCAATCAGGATGGAAGCTCAATGAGTGGATTTCCTGAAAGCACCCCTAATTTGCCCAGAGACGTTCTATACATTTATGCATTTTTGTCATGGGCCCGTACGATGCACCTGATTGTTCCTCTGGTCCATGGCTTGTCAGGGAAGAGCACAGGGGGAGAAGGGTTTTCTGACGCTGATTATCCTATATACCATCAGAATTACTCACAGCTTTTAAAACCATACTGTCCAATCCCATTCAGCTAGCTGAGAGAACCTGTCCCTATCCACAGCTCAGCTTCATTCCTAAACTCCTAGGGAAAATCATATCGGACCCCAGGACCTATAACAGTCCACCAAGATGAAAAAATAAAGGACTTTTGGGAATTCACATTGCCAATGAAGTTTTATAATAAAGAAAGGAAAAGTCTTGCTTTATGTTTTGTTCATAACTAACATATGCATAACATATCAAGGGTAAGAAATGGGCATGTGTATAGTCAAAATACTTTTTTAAAGTTCAGAAGCTGTGGGTTGATCTTTCCTGCCTCTCACTACTGAGCTTTTTAGACATGTGGCTAATTCTGTGCATGCATACCTGAGTATAAAATGCAAAGTGAGAATCAGCCCTGAGGGGCATCTTGCAATCCTTCTTTGTAGCAAGATCTCCCTGTCTCTCATTTTCATCACTGATCAAAAAGTGTGCTTCCTGCACACTCATGCCCCCACCCTTCAAACTGGCATGAGGGAGGCACACAGGTCTAGTTTATGTAATTTATTTCTTCTCATACAAACAGCCCTGGCCTTCTGCAATATGCATTAATGTGGACGATCCTAATGTGTGACCTAAATACAGTCGTACCTTGGTTCTTGAACAGAATGTGTTCCAGGAGTCCGTTCAACTCCTGGAACCATTCGAAATCCAAGGCACGGCTTCCGATTGGCTGCAGGAGCGTCCTGCAGCCAATCGGAAGCTGCGTCGGATGTTCGGCTTTCGAAAATCGTTCGAAAACCAGAACACTCACTTGCAGGATTCGATCAGTCGGGAGCCAATTTGTTCTGGAGCCAAGGCATTTGAGATCCAAGGTATGGCTGTAATCCCCAGTACCTTCAAATATAATTCCTGTGGTTGTTTCAGCTGCTGAGATAGTGGAAGGTGCTGCCAGTTACAGCTGTATACATGGATCACATATTAGCCTTGAATACACAAGCTTGGAGAGGAAGGTCCAGCATTGTTTGTACAGGGTAAGAAAATTGTTGTGAATCAGATGGCAGCTCCCCCCCGTCTTTTCTTTTAAATTGGGCCTATGAGAACACCCATTTTTCAAAAGCACACAAGCCACTTCTATTCATTATAGTGCTGTTACCAAGCCTAGGCAGGGACTGCCTTTTCCAGTCTTCTTTGCACATGCTCCATTACCATTCTTAATTCATATTGCACTTTCACAGTCCAATTGCCATTTTTTTTCCAGCCAGCCAGGGAAACTGTGAGTCAGGCTCACGTGTTCAGGGACTGGGCAGCAATAGTGCTGGTCATTCTCTTGGACTGCAAATGCATTTCATGGCCCCATCTTTTAAAGTAGATTTGCCAAGCTGGTGCCCTTCCGATATTTTAGGCTACAACTCCCATCAGACCCAGGCAGCTTGCTGTTGCTGATGAGAGTTGCAGTGCAGTCCAAAAGGCTGGCTGAAGACTGATGAAGACTGCTTTGAACCTAGCCTGGATATCGGAGGGCAAAGTTTCCTACAGCAAAGGGTTAGTGTATGATGACCTTTCCTAGTTTGGGTCTACAAGTACCATTTGAAGTAAAACAGAAATTCAGATTCATTTCGCTGAAGTCGCTTAAACAAATGTCATACAGCTAGTATGTAAAAAGAGCCCCGCAGGATCAGACCACAGATCCAACTAGTTCAGCATTGTGCTCTCACTGTAGCCAACCAGATGTCTGTGGGAAGCTCGAAGGACCAGAACACAACAGCCCCGTCCCATTGTTCTCCAGCAGAATTGTATTCAGATTTATGTGGCCTCTAATACTGAAGGTAAACATACAGCCGTCATGCTTAGTAGCTATTGGTAGCCTTATCCTTCATGAATTCATCTAACGCTCTTTCAAAGTCATCTAAGTAGGTGGCTATCACTGACTCCTGTGAGATTGAATCTCATAGCATAACTATGAGTTCTGTGATTTTCCGATTTTCAGCTTCACTGCATGTCCCTGAGTTCTAGCATTTTGAGAGCAAGAGAAGCTTCTCTGTTTCCACCTTCTCTGCACCATGTAAAATCTTCTATTATGTCCCGCTTTGCTTGCCTTTCTTTCTAAATTAAAATACCCTAATGTTGTAAACTTTCCTCCTAAGGGGAGTTGCTCTAGCAATCATTTTGGTCGCCCTCTTCTGCACCTTTTCCAGTCCTACATTAAGTCTTATTTGAGGTGTGACGACCAAACAGCATTTCAAGTGCAGTCGCACTACATATTTGGATAAATGCTTTATCATATTGGCAGTTTTGTTTTCGATTCATTTTCTAGGGCTCCCCAGAATGGAATCTACCTTTGCGGTATCAGCCACACACACTGGTTTGATATTTTTATCGAGCAACCTCAAAATCCATTTCTTGTTGGTCACTGCCAGTTACCGCCTGCCATAGCAAAAAACACCCCTCCTTTAGATACTAATCATCTGCATATGCTAATTCATCTAAATCTATATGCAAATTTAATTTCCCCCCCATTGATTAGCATTAAGACGAAAAGATGCTGGGAGGCAAGTGAAACAAAGTCTTACAAATAATTCTTGATTCTTGTTCAAGATCTAACCCTACTGCCTTGACTGCAGGTTCTTCCAGATGGTTACTGTTTTGCCCTGCAATTACAACGGTTTGGGGAGTCTTGAGCAAAGCCCACCTCCTCAAAAGATTGGACTTTTAGCAATAAGGAAAGTGATGGGGAAATGCACAGGAAAGTGTGGGGTGACACTTTCGATAGTCGTCCCTCAAACAAATCAGGATCAACGCTCAATAAACAGCTCATCTGGAAGCACCCTGCTACTGAGCTGGACCACAGAAACGTAAAATCAAACACTCTAGTTTGTCTGGGCAATAAGTTGGGGGAAGAGGAAAGGACAGCAGCTTCCTTCCACACAGTACTCTCATAAGAATTTGGAACTGCCAAGCATAGATAGAGAAACACCTCCAACAAAGCTCTTGGAATAAGGCATTGGCTTTCCCAGGAAATGTTAAGACAAGTTAACACCTGCCACTGGGGCACTAAGGTCCAGCGCCATTCATCTTCAATCTACACTCCATTCCCAGCCAGGCCCTCATTCACCCCAACAACGTGCAGTCAAGGCTGAAGTGTATTCTTGGGTTTCATAATTGTTTCCTTCTTCACCTGGCTGAGCGTTCAGTAGTATCCTGTAGATTTAAAAGGAGGATGCTGACGGCTTAAAGGACTAGCGCTCAGAGAGGCCCTTTCCACATATAATCCAGCTGCTCGGCACCTTTTTTTCAGTGGCAGACTGCCCCCCTTGCACTGCACGTATTCCAGTTTTGCATGAGGGCAGTGGTGCAGAAGAGAAAGCCAGAGAAGACATGGAGTTCTGCTTGGAACAGAACACACAATGAATTAGGGGGCCTCAGATTTCATTCCGTGCAGACTAATCTGTCGGGAATTCAGGCACAATGATAACGAAAGGTACAGGGAAGTAAGTGGCAGGGCTGCTGAAAGATCCTGTAAGTTGTCCTAACCTCCACTCACAAGACACACTCCCAGGATAGCAGGCGATGGTTCACCTGTAATGCCAGCATATTCCACTTTTCCAAGTAACACGTACAAATAGAGTTGGCTCTTGCCCGGCCGACAGAGATCTACTGCTTCAGCTGCCATCGGCTGTGATTCCAGAGAAGAACAGGGTGGAGAGACAAGGTGCCAAAGAACCCTGCAGAGCCACACACCTTCAGTTAGGCCCTGGCCCCTTAGTGGCTTTTTAAGCATAAAAACCAAAGAATTCACCTTGCTAACAACAACACTTTGAAGAATATCCTCTGGACAGATTAACCAAGAGTCCACCCAGAGCTCATAGCAAAACCCTAGAATTGGGGAGGGGGGTGGAACAGGAAAATAAATGCAAAGGCCCGTTCCCACCAGCCAATGAGGAAGTAGCAAAACCCCTTGCTTGCCAACACCCACCTCCAAACAGCCAGCAAAACTCTGGAAACTAGCAACAACACGTAAACGAGGCAACCGGGACTCGCCCAAAGCAGGGACCTACCCAGAAATACATCATCATGCTGGCAGCCGGGATGTCCACAGAGCCACAGAGAGGTGGTCCGGCCCAGGCCGCTGGGTGTCTCCCCGGACCCCCGGCTCTCTCCGTCCTGGGATGCTGACCGGGGTTCCCTCCTTTCACAGGCGCGGTCCCGTTGACACCAGATGCAGGCCACCGCGTGCCTCCTCGGAGACTGCCATGGGCAAATGACGTGCCAACTTGGTGAAGGAATCGCAGGTGGGGGTTGGGGGTTTGGTGGCTTCCAGGAGGGCAGCAGCTGAGACGAGGGAGTAAGACCCTGACAACAGGAGGTTGGGTTTTCTGTGGGGTTAACCACGAAAACACCAGCCCCTTGGAGGGAAAAAGGAGGGAAGAAAGCCAGACCTGTTCTTCCCACAGAGGTCCTGGAGCAGGGCGGGCAGGCGGGCAGGCGGGCGGGCAGGCTGGCTGGCTGGCAGCACAGGGTTTTCTGGCCGGATGTGAGAGAAGAGGCGCCTCAGCTCACGGACAAGCGGGCTCACTTGACAGGTTGCCGTGGATGGGATGGGTGGGGGTGGAGGCTCTGTGCCGTGGGGATGCGTGTTATGTATGTGCGTGTTTGTGTGTGTGAGAGAGAGAGAGAGAGAGAAAGAGAGAGAGAGAAAGAGAGAGGCAGCTGGGAGCGGAGGCTCCCGCCGCTCTGACACTCTGCAGTGTATGTCCTGCCTCAGCATTTTCTAAGCTACCCTGTCAATAAGGAAACTGGCCGCTCATGTAATTAACCTGTGAGGTGCCAGCTTCCTCCCTGCTGGTGCTGAGCCTCCAGGCATTCTTGCTGCTCTCTGGCCCTTGGCTTGTTACCATAAGCAGGTCTTGCCGTGATTAAGGAGGACAAGGGCAGCTGGTGACACAGACAGCCCCTGTTTTAAAGGGCAGCGAGCCTCCAGGCTGACAAGAGATTCAGTTCTCCCAACTCCAAGGTTATAGAAAATAAAGGCCTCGAGGCCTAACTAAAATCAGACACTCGTTGTGTCAACTGTGCGGGGAAGTCTGTGTCCCCAAAAGCTTGCTAGCTAAGCTGATTTCCGAAAGGACCTGATCTTGTATCTTCTTGCTAATTTTGTTGGTGCCATGCTCACAGCTGCAGGGAGGTTTTGCGAGGCTTCCTACCCAAACAGGGTGTTCGTTTTATCGCTGACGGGGAGAGCACATCTCTCTACTAGGCTGGGGTTTCTGATTATGGCTATGAGGCGGGAAATGGGGTTACCTGGGCATCAAAGGCTGCGGAGTACTGGCTAACTCTCCTGTGCTTTGCCCATATGGTTCAATCCACGCTAAGTTCTTGGACTATGCAAGGGCTTCAGACTCAGGGGCAGTTGCATGCCAGAAGGACCCAAGAAAGGTTAGTGGGAGCTGTACATCAGCACCCAAATGGCCTCTTGTGTGCCGCGGCGCCCTCTACTGTTAGCAACCTCATGCCCAAGACACTCCTCCAAACCAGAAAATGGAGGCTGCACTCTCGGCCAGCCTTAGTAACCTTCATTCTCTTGGCAAAGCACCCACTGTCTGCCGGAGCCCAGTGCCCATTCTTTGGCAGCCCTTATTCTGGAGAGAACTCCCAGTGACTTTTAAAGGAGAACTCTCATGTGATGGCCCATTTAACTTCTTTTCTTCTCTTTTTCCCAAGACACAGGGTGTCTCTGGACTGAAGAGCAGTGAAGAGACAGGGAAGCCCAGTTTCCAGCTTCTCCTGATGACCCAAGAGCAGGACTAGATGCTACAAAACGCACCACCTCCCTTTCTGCCCTTCATTGTGACACCACACCATGAGTTTACCCACCTTCTCATTGCTGGCTGCTAGTGACCACAAAATGCATTGCATAAGGACACTGCAACATGCATTATGCTATATGACAGGCATAGGCAAACTCAGCCCTCCAGATGTTTTGGGACTACAATTCTCATCATCCCTGACCACTGGTCCTGTTAGGTAGGGATCGTGGGAGTTGTAGACCAAAAAACATCTGGAGGGCTGAGTTTTCCTATGCCTGCTATATGAGATGCTAACAGGAAGAAAGGAGACACAGAAATGGAGCAGCATCAACGTCATCTGTGCAAAATTTAGCTCCATCTGCGCTGACGGTGAGCAAGCTGAACACTGGGGCCTTGGATGATTCCATTGCCCCTAGAACGCCAAGCTAATGTATTTGGACATCAGGCCACATTATTCCTCTGTCCACAAAGGAGGGGAAAATTAAACAGGGCCCCAGAAATGGTACAAAATGCCTTAAGTGAATGAAGCCCCACCTGATTTTCTCAATAGCATACACAATGTCCCGCTCAAGTGTGCTGAATTTCTGCTGCTCCTGCCAAGCCCAGGAGGAGTGAAGCCCCCCCCCAACCTGCCTCTTATATGCACATGTGAAGAGGACTTGAACTGTGTGCTTCAGAGAGGAGGGTGAGACTCTAAAAAAGGGCAGGGGCTTCTATCCCTTTAAGATTTCACATATCCCATTGGCACAGCTCTGTCCCCCCCAACATAGCATGATGGCAATGGGGGACTTGCACCTGTTAAACCCCACTTCCCCCTTCAAATCTCTCCAAGGGGGAGAGGGCCTGGTCCTTTTGGGAATACAATCATCAAGCCAAGTGCTCTGCTGCGTAGCCTTTGATTTGCTTCTCCGTTAATTCATACAATGATTTGATTGGTCTATGGCACAGCTGCTGTTTTACATTATTGGATTATACCCCAGTGTGCAATTCTCCAGAGTTCAGCACAGTGAATAGCTATTCTTGCCCTTCCTAAATTACGGATCAGGGGCTGACATTAACCCCTCCATCAGCTACAATGTCAGAAGGATGCTGGTGTTCTGCATGGAAGGCAGGGCAGTTACTGACAGCTGGGTGCTTACAAGCCAAGACCTTGACTGCTCAGTGATGGCTGTCCCAGTGACACCAAAGCCTGAGACTCTGTGGCACGTGTGTGCCTCTTGCCCCTGTTCTCCATCCTTGGGCACAGGCTTCTCAGGCTGTGTACTTTTGGGGGCATGAATAACTCCAGCAAGAACGTGGCACGGTGATAAATGACTTTGTCCAACATGAACACACACAATCCATCTGCAATTAACACACTAGGAAATCGCATACACCTGTTTGGCACCAGGCTGGACTGTCATCTTGGTTAACGACCCTGAATGGTGCCAATCAAAAGATCAGGCGAGAAGCTCACACTAAACTAGCAAATGAATCGAGTTTTGCTACAGACCTCGAGCAAACTCCTCAGCTTCTCCAGGGTACATTGCCCCAGAGTTAACCTCCCGCAGGGCTCTGCTGTTCATGTTGGGGTGGTTATGTGACTGTAAGAAGGAGCTATGGTACAGTTGTGGAGATGCTGAGGGCCAGGGCTTTTTTGCAACTGGAACCCACTAGAACTCAGTTCTGGCATCTCTAGGAGAACAAGGCTTGGGTGTGCTGCAGGCTCCGTGGTAAGTGCGCGCCTTGTAAACATTTGCCAATGCCTTAGAGCTGGGGTGAGGAAATTCAGATGGCAAGAATACTGCGTCTGATGTTTTACATGACTGGGAGAAGGAGAAGGACTTACACAACTGCCTTGTGTAACTGTGGAGTATGGGATTGGGAACTGGGGAGTAGTGGTGCCATTCAGATTTTGAACCACTGTACTCATCATTTTGGAACATTGGCTGGGGCTGATGGGAGCTGAGAGTGCCAAGAGGGCACCAAGCTGGCAATGCTTGCTCAAGTAGAAATCTTGCCTCTGCCATGAATACATTAGGTGACCTTGCACAAGCTGTTATTCTCAACCTCTCCCAAGAGCTTATATAGTAGTAGTAACAAGAACAATCCTAGCCTACCCTATGGGGTGGTTGTAGAATTACTGAAATAATTATACAGAAGTAATATAATAATCATCACCATCATCCCAATTCTCAACTATCCACTTTAAAACAAAGCAAAAGTAAAGCCACACATCTCATCTCTACCACCCTGGTTGATCTTGGGGATGACTATCACTGTAATGAAGTGGTGGGCAGCCTATGATCCTGAGCTGTTATCTGTTTGTTTGTGAGATTTATACATTGCTTTTTGAAGAAATCCACCACAAAGCGGCTACAACACTTAAGAATACAAATCCATTTCACAAAACATTTCAAAACATGTACTGTGGAATTCAAATTGGAGCTTAGGAGATGGTTCTGCCAGCACAAGAATTTCTGCTTGTCAGATGGAACCATCTCCCTTCTCCTTCCTCGGGGGGGGGGCGGTGTCTCCTGACCCCCACCAAGTTGTTCTGGGGAATGTGGGAGGCATGTGGGAGTGAGGAGAAGAGAGGGGAAAGCCCCATGGTGCTAGCGCGACTCATTCGTCATTTATCTTAAAGTACCAGCAAAAATATTGTGTGAGTTTAATCCCTCCTCATTTTCCAAAGACTGATCTGGCGTTGTAGCTACGTACATTTGTAAGCTATGAGCCAGGAAGCCCATGAGTCAAACCCCACCTCAGTTGTGAACTCACTTAGGTGACTTCAGACAGCCATTCCTCAGTCCTCATTTGTGATACAAGTATGCCTAATAACACAGGTCTACCTTACATCAATTATTATTAATAGGTGTTTCCAGACTGTCACTAATTTGGGTGGGATTCAACCACACACCAGCATATTCAGTTTGCACATTTATAGTTAAGTAGGAACTCTCGTGCAACAAACTTGCATCCCAAAAAATTCTGACTTTTTGTGGTAAGGAAAGTGATGGGAAAGTGTACCGGAAAATGTGGGATGACACTTGCTTTTAAGCAGCCTCATCTAACCTCGCTGCAAACCAACTCAATTAAATGCTCAAAAAACAGCCGACATTTTCTAATCTCCCTACAAATAAGGAAAGCAGGATGAATGCTCATTGAACAAGTCATCTGGAAGCAATGATGACGACGAAGACAACGATGATCAATTATCATCATTAATTTACTACCACCACAACATTACCAAGTGTTAGCTTCACTTCCAGGCTCTGAGATACTAGCACTGTAGATAAGATTTAGCAGATTCAGCAGATGGCAGCTGACCAAACGCTCTTCTCTTTTGAGATTAAATATGAACCTACGTGGACCTTTCTCCTGTGTGCATCTGCTAGAGAACAATGATCTTGTCATCTTATGCCTTTCCTAAGTGAATTATGCCTGAGCAAACCAAAGTGGTCCCTAGACTCACACTTGGGTGAAGAGGGGGCCTCCCCTCAACAGCCTCTCCTTCTCCCCCCACCCCCAGGCTTCTGTGCCAAGGAAAGGAAGTTCTTGTGTTACCTTTGGAATCAGCCAAGCTTCCCCCGTGGTGCTCAGTCACTTTGGGCTCTCTAAGAAAGAGAAGAGAAGGAAGAATTGAAATCAATTATTGTTATGGCTAACACACCCACGGTCGATGCCATTTGCTTGCTGACTGGCAACATTCTTTCCGAACATGTGTTATTATCTTCCTAGGAGATTCCGGAAACCTGCCCAGGCTTCAGAAACAGAGCGGCAATATGATCCATGCTCCTGTTTGTACAGGTCAACCAAGGAGCCAGCTGCTGGTCAGAGGGAACTGAATGAAGCCTGCTGTGTTCTGGTTTAAACCTCTTTATTACAAATGCATGATCCTACATTTTTTTCCTGAATGAGCTCAGAGGAGCTATTTAATTTCACAACCACACTGCTGCAAAGCTAAGCTGTGGTAGGTCGTTTACTTACCCAGAAGATGCAATGCTTTTATGTTAAAGCAGTCTCCAGCTGTTTTTGGACTACAACTCCCATCATCCCTAGCTAGCAGAACCAGTGGTCAGGGACTACAGTGGGAACTGTAGTACAAAAAAAACAAAAACAAAAAAACCACAGCTGGAATCCCAAGTTTGGGAAACACTGTGTTAAAGGCTCAAGTTTCCCATGTGCTAATATCCTCACGACCATAAGCAGTCCCAAGCCATCTTGAGGCCATGCCTGTGCATTGCTGCTTCCGATGACCCCAATTCCCTTTCTTCAACAACTCAGGCATGCCATACGTAAATGCTGATTCTTGTCAAAAGGCTATTTTCTAGTTGAAATCAGTCATTACAGTTATTTGGGTGGGATGCAAGGCCGGGGGCAATAAGGGAACTTCAGATCTACAGGAAGGCATAGAAGTTAAGCATCTTGACTGAGGAATGCTAACAAAGCGCTCTCTGCATCTCAGGCAGGGCCGGCCCAAGACATTTTGGCACCTGAGGTGAACCACAAAATGGTGTTCCCCTGCCTTCCAGGGAAGAAAGGGTGAGTGAAGATCTACATTAGGAACAAGGGGGGAATGAAGAGCTACATCGGGATCTGCTGCCCCTGTGTTTCCTGCTGTCTGAGGCAACTGCCTCAACTTGCCTCATGGGTGGGCCAGTCCTGCCCTCTAGTTTTCTGCTTCTTGCAATCCATTCAACTCTGTGAACACCTCTGTGCCGAAGGGAGATACAAGTACAAATTAAGCGAATGGATTAGTTTTTGGAAGAGATGTGCTCCCAGCTGAAGCACAAACATATGAACAGGCTTTACTGGAGCAACAAATCCTTTGCATCTGCTACTGAGCTCTGGAGTTTTGCTTCCTCAGAGCCACAGTTGCTTTGGGAGAAGGTCCTCTTTGCAAATTGTTGCTGAGGATAAGTTCTGACTCTCGCCCGCTCCTTGCACTCATAGCCAACGCCACCTTTTAAGGATTCCTGGGTGCTCTGACTGTGTGACATACGGTATGGAGATCAATTATGGAAATTCCTGCCTCTGTGAACCCAATTCAGGGAGAATCACAGCTCATTAGGCCGGGGTTCGCTTCCATTAATGCCGTGATAATATCCGCCCCCATCACTGTGGCTTCCCTGGAAATCGCCCAGAAAGCTCTCCTCTGCAACTCAGCCTGGCAGTAACATGGCCACTACAAAGAAACTCCGTGCTGCCCTCATTCTGCAAAAAACCCACTTGCTAAATGAATACCCTGGGCCCCCTGTGGCTGAGATGCAGGTCTCAGATCTATCCCATGGGTGCGTGTGCTGAGATCAGTCATCTCCCTGCGCTGCCATAAGCGAATCCTGGCAGTGGAGTGTTTAGGGACCCAGACATATTGACAAGACCCTAGGGAAATAAATAATAGAAGGGGGTGAGATGGCAGTGCCAATAACAATTTATTACCAAATCTTCACGTCTACCAAGGCAGGCACCTTTGCACACTCAATGGCCAGCCATCCTTCAAAAATCTTACCAGCCAGGTTAGCTCGTGTGAGGGGTAGAGTGCGACTAAGTACTACATCATCATGTGAGCAGGCAGAATTTTGTGCAACACAGAGTTCCAGTTCACTCTTGCACGATCAAGTAAGGCAGGGATTAAGAGAGTAGAAAACAACAACCCCAAATCAACAACAACTGCAGTATCTGCAACATCCATGACAGCGGAATCAACAAAGAAAAAGGAAATTTGCTGGACAATTGCAGGCAGCTAATGCAATACAGTTCAGTGTCACACACATTGCTGCTTATAATCAGAGCAAGAAATTCAACATCTTCCTCCTGCCACAGGACAGCAGTCAGTGATGAACGGTGTCAGCTACTGACAGGGTCTCCACCCAAGGTCCTGAGCACTCCCTCCCTTGTGATTCCTAGCTAATTCTTTCCTTTGAAATTAGCCAGTGCTTTTACTCGGGTTGGGAGAAAGGGCAGTTTGGAGATGGAAAAGGCCACCCAGATAAAGAGGATCATGGTGAGAAGACTGCTGGTTATTGGTGCTTCTTGAGCATGCAGAGTTGTAGATAGAATACACACAACAAACTTCATGCAAGATAGGAGGTGAGAGAAGCACCTGAAGACCAGTCTTATTTAGCACAAGTTTTTTTTAATATTATTATTACTACTACTACAAAGTGATTTCTCCTTATCCTGCAGTATACCCTCTCTCTTCCAGATTCTTTGTTATTTCTAATATTTCATTCTTGTTTGCTATATATTGTGGAAAGTTGTTAACTATGCATTTGGGCGCTTCTTAAAATTTTGCAAAGTTTGCATGATGGTTCCTGAGATCAAGCAGGTTTTTGTCTATGTTTGGGTGCCGTTTTGAATCCAGATGAACCTTTCTAAATGGTGCTGATTTTAACCACTGATTTCAAAACTGCACTGATTTTTTTTTTTTGGTCGTTGTTCCTTAGAATTTCCAAGCAACACCAGGTTATCAGTCTGCTTGTCTCTTAAATCAAAACATTTCCAAGGAAGACATAGGTACACTTTATAACTTTCCCAAGTGGCAAAACCCATGTAGAGGATTTGACCATGGTCACAGGGGAGAATCCATGGCAGGGTTTAGTACCAAATTCAAGCCTCTAGATCAGGGGTAGGCAACCTAAGGCCTGTGGGCCGGATGCGGCCCAATTGCCTTCCCAATCTGGCCCATGGACGGTCCAGGAATCAGTGTGTTTTTACATGAGTAGAATGTGTGCTTTTATTTAAAATGCATCTCTGGGTTATTTGTGGGGCATAGGAATTCGTTCATTCCCCCTCCCCCCAATAAATATAGCCTGGCCCACCACATGGTCTGAGGGACGGTGGACCGGCCCCAGGCTGAAAAGGGTTGCTGATCTAGATCTAGAGGTGGGGAACAGGTTAGCCACCCCTGCTCCAGATTTAAAAATTCCTATACACTGGACCATTCCTACCTGCAAAGGCATTTCCCTAGGCTGGATTTGTTCCACCAGTGCGCCAATGGAGCCCTGACCTCCCTGCCACTCCTCCCCGCCCCATCCTGTCCAGGTAAATTGAAGCAACTCAATGGTTCCACACTGGCTGCTACTGTGCCTAGCAGGGGGCAACATTAGAGCTTTATTTATTTCAGTAATTTCTACTTTGCCTGTCCACTCCAACTGTGCACTCAGACACTTAGAACATTCCACAAAACAACAAATATTTTAAAAACACAGCACATATATATCTCTATATAAATATGTACCACCATCACCGCATGGGCAGCAGCTTTGAGTGAACCAAAGACCCTCCAAGTAAACTATGTCCACTTCCCCATTCCCTTCCCTCTCTATTAGGCTTTTCAAGTACTCCTGTTATGTCCCACATCCTGTCTCCTCCTCCTTTGCGACTCCAAAATTAATGTTGCTGTTTAATTAAATTCATTAGCTCAGATTATCTGGCTATATAACCTGCCCCCTACCTCTTCCCTATTTTCTGTCCCTCTCCATGCACAAGCAACAGTGGAGAGTTTCTTTATGGGCCATTAAAAGCGTAATGTTTAATTTATCGGCGCATTCTCAGGTGGGTGGGTTGGCTGGTCCCAATGTCAACACTTTTAATTAAATGAGAAGAGCTTTTGCACAGGGAAAGGGGGCCATGTTTCCAGCAGCTAATCAGAGAACCGCTGGGGTGAGGGCTCTGCACAGGCAACATAGGCAAACATTGCTCTTCACGCTAGTTGTGCATGACACGTAGGGAGGAGAAAATCCAGTGGATTAAAGCCAGCAGGAGAGGCCCTACTTGCAATACCTTACCCTAGGGATGGGGTGGTGGGGCACATTAAGGGGTCTTCTCCGTGGTGAGGAAGAAGGAATGGCCTCCACTCTGAGATGCTGCTTGGACCTACATTATTTGCTTTCCATTGGCAGGTCAAAGGGCACCTCTTTCTCCAGGCCTTGAAGGCACAATTACCGTATTTTTTGCTCTATAAGACTCACTTTTTCCCCTCCTAAAAAGTAAGGGGAAATGTGTGTGTGTCTTATGGGGCGAATGCAGGCTGCACAGCTATCACAGAAGCTAGAACAGCAAAAGGGATTGCTGCTTTCACTGCGCAGCGATCCCTCCTGCTGTTCTGGCTTTTGAGATTCAGAATATTTTTTTTCTTGTTTTCCTCTTCCAAAAACTAGGTGCGTCTTGTGGTCTGGTGCGTCTTATAGAGTGAAAAACACGGTAAGTAGTCTTAACTGAAAGGGGTCAACTCCTTCCACGGAATGGTGTTCAATGTTTCGGTATGAATTATGTGAATTTTAGAATGCCCCTCCCACATATATATCCTGCCCAGGGACCATGTGGTCATAAATGTAGTAATAATTAGTACACTAGCCCAGCTTGTCCTGTTAGGGTACTTTGGCCAGCAGCCACCTTGCGATGGAGGGCGAGGAAGCCGGATTGTCATCATACACTGCAATTGGGTTTTTTTCTTGCACAGGTATCCCATTCATTTGCTGGCTGTAACCCTTTAGAGCCCTTTCTGGCTTGGAACCAGCAGACCTCAGAGACCATTTTGTGTTCTGCAGGGCAACCTCTGTGTCCAGACCACATGAGGTGTGGAATCTGTGGGGAAGATGTAAGGCCTTTTTTCCAGCCTCTCTACTGAGGTTCGTCGTTTATTTGTTCAGAGAGGATGCAAAACCCTTCTCTTCTGAAAGGCTTGTGGACACTGGCAGGGTGGTGGGGGCACTGTGTTCTTGCATTGCTTCTATTGTTGATTGTATGGTGCGTATTAACTTCTTCTTGCTTATTTTCTGTAGGAAGCTGCCTTGAGCTTTGGAGATTTGAGGTACACATTTCTGAAAGGTCACCAGTTTCACAGAAAGCAGAAGCGGCCTCCTCTCCAAAAAAGGGGAAAGTAGAGGCTATCTTTGTCTCTCATAACATTATAATCTGGAGTCACCCACAGCAGTTTACTGGCAGCAGACTCAAGGCAGATAGAGGAAAGTTCTTTTTCACATCAGTGAACTCATGCAAGGTTCTGCCACCTGGCTCCAATGGCTGCTTGTGGGTTTTCCAGGGGCATCTGGCTAGATGCTGCTAGAATGCTGGGCAAGATGAACCTTTGGTCTGATCCAGCAGCACTGTGTAGGAACGTGCACATACGTTGGACACCAGTTATTTCAGAAAAAAACCCAGTGAATAAGCTTGCAAGGCTAATATGAACATAAAACCACCTGCCAATACTTCGCTTTCAAGGGTACAGATGGGGAGCTAGCATGGCAAAGCGGTCAAACCAGCCAGGCCCAAATAAATGGATTTTCTCCTTCACGTGTTGGCATCACATTCTAGCGCACCCCAGAATGATGGTGGCTTCGTAAAAACACTGTTCCTCACTCCAGACATTACAGGCAGGGTGGCCAGAGTTGTGGGGGCAGTGGAAAGGACACAGGATGGATGGAGATATTTGGAGCATTCCCTTGCTATTAATGCAGCATCTAATATCTGGGCAAGAGAAAGCTGCCTCTTGATGCCACGACAACGTCCTGAACTAGAAGCACTTGGCTTAGCCCTGGTAGTTCTGTAACCTTCCGTCTAGGCTCCTCTATGCAAATTTCAATTCTCAGGCTTGGATTCCTTACCCGCAAAGTCCTGGAATGGGTGCAGGCAAGAAGGGAAAGCCAAGGAAATGACATGCTAAACCATCTCTCTGGGGTCATGACCCCATGCCTGTGCCAGTACCGTGCCACCCAGCAAATGCCCTTGCAGAATCGACAGGCACGGACCTTTCCTCTGCCCTTGGGTTCTTCTCCCCAAATGGGCAGACTTCTGTTGCTGTTGCAGGCACTCCAGGAAAAGGCTGGCAGAGAGAGCCAGGCAGAATTGCTGCAGTTGTCCCTGGCAGAGGCTGCTCCCTGACACACTGGGCAACTGGGACTTGCTCCCAAATAGAACAAAGTGCCCTACTCAGATAATGGGGCTTCCTTCCTTCGGCCGCTTCTCCAATGATTCCCTTTAAAGCTAATCTCGGAGGCTTCCAATCCTCACACCGCTCCCTTCTGACATGGATCCACTTCAATTACAAAGCTAAATAAGAACCAGGAAATATTAGAAATTGAGGGTGGGGAGGAAGGGGGTGGAAAGAAAAAAGGGGGAAAGGGGAAAAACCACACACAAAGCAAGTTTGCTGGGGCTGGCCGTTGGCTCGCCGAGCTGGAGAACAGAGCAGTGATGGCTCTGTGCCGCTCACTAAAAGCATGAGTGTCACTAAATCAATAATTCATTTACTTTAATGAGATAAGTACTTTGAAAACTAATTGCAAACCTGCTCCATTTACTCCAACCCCGGTTATAGGCCTTAATGTAAATCGCACAAGTGCCGCTAGAGGAAAGAGCTGGGGGAATCATGTGTCATCTTTCTCCCCTCTTCTAAGAAAGAGAAATATCCATCATACACAAGAGAGAGCCTCTAAGTAACCGCTTCAATCAATCAAGGTGTCTGTCAGAGCTCCCATCCTTCCTTTGCGTGCACACCCCAAGCTCACCCCAATGCACCATCCGTGCCTCAGAGAAGTATCTGAAGTGCCCAATAAAAAGCGAGGCCCTCAAATATGCCCACTGCACGGTCGGAAGGAGAGGTGCTTAGCTCATGAGAATCAAGGGTGATCAGTGCGCTACACCAGTCCTCTGGGCACAGCAGGACAATGTGTTTGAGAGGATGGTGGCATTGTTGAGTGGCCCCGCTCTTAACTAGCTCACCTAATTAACAAGATTGTTTGTGCAACAGGCATGGCTCACTGCATCAACAGAAGTATCATTTCCAGATCAAGGGAAGTAATAGTCCCACTCTATTCTGCCTTGGTCAGACCACACCTAGAGTACTGTGTCCAGTTCTGGGCACCACAATTTAAGGAGGATATTGACAAGCTGGAACGTGCAGAGGACGGCAACCAAGATGATCAAGGGTCTGGAAAACAACTCTTATGGGGAGCAGTTGAGGGAGCTGGGTATGTTCAGCCTGGAAAAGAGAAGACAGAGGGGAGATACGATAGCCATCTTTAAACCTCTCAAGGGCTGTCACATGGAGGATGGAGCAAGCTTGTTTTCTCCTGCTCCGGAGAGTAGGACTTGAACCAATGGATTCAAGTGGAAAGAAAGGAGATTCCGATTAAACATCAGGAAAAGGTTTCTGACAGTAAGAGCTGTTCAGCAATGTAATAGACTCCCTTGGAAGGTGATGGACTTTTCTTCACTGGAGGTTTTTAAGCAGAGGCTGGAAGCCCATCAGCCATGGATGCTTCAGCTGAGATTTCTGTATTGTTCCAACTCTACAATTCTATGATTCTATGATTCAGTGCACAGGCTGCTGGAGAAGGGATGGGGAACCTGCGGCACTCCAGATGTTGTTGGACTACAGCTTCTATCTCTCTTGCTCGCTGGCCAGGCTTGCTGGGGCTGATGGCATCTGGTGGTCACAAGTTCTGCATCCTTGCTGTGGTCACAAGCCTCAGGGCCCACCGCCCAGCTCCTGACAGCTGCAGTTTTCAGCCTTTGCTATCTTCGGGACACATCAGGTGGTCGTGTGCATGATTCATCCACATGCTAAGCTCACACACCAGCTTTTGGTACACCTCTGTGTTTGCTAAGCCCAGCTGAGTGCGAGGTAGCAGCATGCAACACATCACTGCAGGCTGATGTACCTGGAAGTCATCATGGAGGTAGATGGAAACTGTAGATGCCACGGGCTACAGCTGCCATGGAGAAGGTCAGGAGAACAGGTCTTCAGAGGAGGAAAAATCCCTTAACATTTGAACTATCAAGAGTGGCAGGATGCCTTATATAGCAAAGCTAAGCAGATGCCGGGAAACAGCCAACACCCTCCGATCCACTAGCTAGCTTGGAGAGATAAAAGTCTGGCAAGTTCTGGCCATGGGCAATTTATTAGTTTCTTGTTAAAGAGCCTAATAAATTTCATACTGCCTGCATGCCATTTTTAGAATTTGAGAAAGGTGGAGGGCGGACAAATGAATGGATGATGTAGCAAAAAGGTTAGCCAGACAGAAATGGTTTTGTGTAACAAAGAATTGCACTAAGGATGGATATGTGCTTCAATTTGTATTATAATTTTCAAAGTTTGCATATTACATTAATTATAGATCAAATCCTTGAAGAATTCTGTTGGCAAGGACCTCATTTTGATCTAATGAGACATATGCTGGTAGACCGTGTTTTATCATATATATATCGCTATAGACAGAGATAGATATAGAAGTGTATACCTATAAAATGCAAATGTTGTCTTGCAGTGTTAATCCTTAAAAAAACACCCCCCAAAACCCTTACAGGCACATGATATATTTGCATGAGTTTTGCATGCTCACTTTTTTTTCTAATGCATGTTGGTCTCCACAATGGATGAAGATGCTTGGTGGGGTCTTGCAGTGGCTGAAGGTCGAAGCTTTTCCCTTGTCTTGCCTCACTCTCTGACATACAGGTGTGGTAATGTTTACCTATTTTTTTGGAGTCATAAGCATTACTGAGATAATGTACAAGTATTCCGAATGCTTTGAAAGAGCCACATAAACGCTATGGGGATGAGCAGGGTCCTCCACTGCTGAAATTCCTCCCGCAATCAGTAGCTTGCAGGGAGAGTTCTTGTGGTGTTTGCAAGAGCACTGAGCAAAGCGAGAGGGCACAGATTGGACCTTAAGTATATATTGCTATTCCACCTGTTATTAAAGTTCAGAGGTGAGTATGGACTCTTATGTAGTCCAAACGTCACCACAGACCACACACAAGAGGAAATTACTAGCAGGCTCTTGAAAAATCACAAAAACTATACAGTGGTACCTCAGGTAAAGAACTTAATTCGTTCTGGAGGTCCGTTCTTAACCTGTAACTGTTCTTAACCTGAGGTACCACTTTAGCTAATGGGGCCTCCCACTGCCGCCGCGCGATTTCTGTTGTCATCCTGAAGCAAAGTTCTTAATCCGAGGTACAATTTCTGGCTTAGTGGAGTCTGTAACCTGAAGAGTCTGTAACCCGAGGTACCACTGTGTTTTGTGGGGGCAAGGACAATGCAAAAACAGTCCAATGAATTCTAAACATGCTCAGTGGTTACAGACTACTGGCTGATTGTGGTGGGTAAAGGTAAAGGGACCCCTGACCATTAGGTCCAGTTGTGACCGACTCTAGGGTTGCGGCGCTCATCTTGCTTTATTGGCTGAGGGAGCTGGCATACAGCTTCTGGGTCATGCAGCCAGCATGGCAAAGCCGCTTCTGGCGAACCAGAGCAGCGCACGGAAACGCCGTTTACCTTCCCGCCGGAGCGGTACCTATTTATCAACTTGCACTTTGACGTGCTTTCGAACTGCTAGGTTGGCAGGAGCAGGGACCGAGCAATGGGAGGTCACCCCGTCGTGGGGATTCAAACTGCCAACCTTCTGATCATCAAGTCCTAGGCTCTGTGGTTTAACCCACGGCGCTACCCGCGTCCCTGATTGTGGTGGGTAGGTGGGGGTAAAATGGAATGTAGAATTCTGAAAGAGGGCAAGGCTGGCTGGCTAGGACACTGAGCAAACTTCATCCTTTGTTATGTAAGGCTCTGAATCTCAGGGTTGTGGGTAAAAGATTCCTGCATTGCGGGACGTTGTACCAGATGACCCTTCCAACTCTACAATTCTACGATTCTATATATTATTATTTCTAAGAATACTTCTTTCATTAATCAAGCCACTGAAAGTCAACTGTGATACTGGCATATGTGTTACCAGAAATGACCCCCTCATATTTTATGGGTTAGCTCCTCTGAGAGGAGCTAACCTTTTCTCTGTGGCTTTCTTGGGGATTTCCTCATTGAACAAAATTGCATATTATATGAAACCACAGTTCTGAAGCGCTACAATCCCAATTGTTCCCTCTGAGCACTGTAGGCTTCATTAGCAGAAAGCAATATTTTTAGCTTAAGTCACAGGAAACAATTTCAGATTGCGGGGGCACATTTTCAAGGAAAGAAGAATGCATCACAAGTTTCTAGTGTTCCAGCCCTGTACGCCATAAAATTAATCCAAGGAGAAAGCAGGCTTGAGATGGTCACTAAGTCCTTAATTCTAGGCACTCGTTCAAGTGTGCATGCAAACATCAGCTCTGTTTCAGATTCCTCATACCAGTGCCTGAGAAAACGCTGGATTTTTTCAGATTTGTCAGAAATATTTAGAATTATTAATAGAATCATGGCACCCAGTGGTTTGCCAGTTCATGCAGGTTCAACAAGCCTTTAAAACAGAATGGTCCTTAGGGTTCATATTGCTTAAGAAGTAAAACAACCACTACCCAGCATGGCATTTAAGGGTGAGGTAAGAAAGAACCAACATTAGCAAACAGAGTAAAACATAAAATACAAAACTTATAAGTCCTTACCAAAGTGTGAAAAGGCTACAGAACAGGACCCTGGATTTCACTGATCCCTAATCCACTGCAATCATGCTCATGGGACAAGAATCCATGAATCTCACAATGCCATATGTCCTTTAACTCACTTTCAGAGGCTCACCCTCGACCTGCCACTCCTTACTGGCATTATAGAAGAGATCGATTTTATTTGTGTGTGGCACAATGGCTATTTAAAAACATAGCAGCAGTACAGATACTTACAGCCACAAATTAGCAGCAGATAGGGTCTCCTGCTAGGACAGACACCAGAGAAGCCAGGACAAAACATAGCACTGATAATATACAACACTAATAATAATCAATACAAACAAAGATTAACAACAACGGCCTGGATGGCTCCGTTGGTGAGAGCGTAGTGCTGACAACGCCAAGGTTGCAGGTTTGATCCCCATATGGGACAACTGCATATTCCTGCATGGCAGGGCATTGGACTAGATGATCCTCAGGGTCCCTTCCAACTCCATGATTATATGATATAGAGCAAGATACTATTTTAGATGGTCCTAAAATAAACACACACTAAAACTGCAAGATACACAGGCTGCAACCCAGAAAACTGGTCAAAACTGTGATCCTTTGACTGGATGCAGCTTGAAACTGGCACATCAATTCTATGTGTGTGCGAGTGTGAGCACACACACAAACATGTGGTGGAGAAGACACCTGTGTGTGGGTATGTAGCTAGAGGTTCATTCCTCAGATGAGTTTTTCTCTGCTGGATATAAACCTGGCACCCAATCCTGCACTGCACTCTGCCCACACATTCAGAATCTATTCAGCTGTCAAGGCAAGACAGAAACCAGGTGATATTCATTTGACAGAGTAGGAGTAAAAATCCGGTGAGCCCAGAGCTGGGGAGGGAAACCTGATGTACTGCCCAGATTCTGACACTGACGCCAAAGCTTTTTTCTGACTGGAGGCTTAATGAGAAGAGAAAGTCCATATAGGCCCTTCGAGGGGTTCATCTATCGGCTCAGCACTTGAAATGGAAAGAAAAGGAGCCCCACCTAGTCGTTCACCTCATCTCACCTCACACTTTCCATTTCTTCTGCTAGGGAACAATGGAAAAGGATTGGGGCTGTTGAAAAGAACTTGTTTAACCTCGGACGATTCGATTCACAATACTGAGACCCACACACTACCCCTAAAGCACTTTTAAAGCACCTCTTGTGTTCCCCTCTCATAGAGCTACACGCTACAGTACCCATGATTCATTGGGGGAAGACATGTGCTTTAAATGTGCATTCCATGAGCTTTAAATGTATGGTATGGATCTGCCCTCTTTCTGCACGCTTAGAGTATCCCCACTTGAGACGGGGGCACTATTGGGAATAAGTTCAGGACAGGAGGAAAAATGGGGTGTGGTAGCCTGAAAAATACTGTGTGTGTGTGTGTGTGTGTGTGTGCGCGCGCTTGAGATTGCAAGGACTCCAACAGAAAGGGGGTGATAACTTGGTGGGTTGGGGGAAATGATTTGGTGATCATTATTTAAGGGATTCATCCCCCGCCCTTCAGCAAGTTCTCCAGGGCGCCTTAACAAAGAATTAAAATGATAGCGAAACCACCATAAAACCAAAACATTAAAACAATGCAGTTCAGAAGAGTGACATAAAACCATCCAGGAAAGCTAAAAGAAAACAGCACCAAAAAGTTATCAGCAGAGATTAAACGGGTCACATTCCAAGGCTACGGTACTTGGCTGCTACGGGCAATGTTACAGCTGTGCTGGGCTCCCTGGTGGTCTTTGAGATGAGCACATGATAGTACACCTAAACCTGGAATGGCCAGGATCTTGTTGAAACCGTCCTCTGAGCCATTGAATGTGACTTCTGCTTTTGCACGCAAGATGCCCAGGACTGGCAAAAAGTGCAGGACTTCTGCACCCTGGCAACGAGGAGTAAGTTATTCTGCAAGCAGCAGCCCCAGATGCTCCATAGATCTCCTTGCTGCTGCTCCATCTCAGGGGAAAGGGGTGGGGTGAGAAAATCAATGGGTAATAACAACTCAATTAATCACACGGGGTGTGGCAGGGGATGGGGGTAAATTGATTAGGATCCTCAATAAGGTCGGTGTGGCTGTCTACTCTGAGGGCAAGGCCTCTTCATCATCACTTTATCTACGAGAGGTGTTGACGAGTGAGGGGCTGTGATTTTAGTGCCATTTGCAATTGCAACCATGAAGGAACAGGAGCTGTGCCTCTTCCCCTAAATGTGAATAGAGATCTCTATTCCCCAACACACTCCTTGCAGTGCGCCTACCATCAGACCAATGCTGCACAACAACTCCTTTCGATTGGGGTGGGTGGGAATACAGACCTTGTGCATTTGCCCGAGATATCTTACTATGCATACAAATATGCTACGGTACACAGCAAAAGGAAAGCATGCAGGGCTGGATGTATGTGTGGTTGTTTTCTGGGCTTGATGGGACCCGTGTGCCAGATTTCTCATCAGCTTCGTCGTTCTGTTTCCCTCAGAGACTGGCTCTGGGTCTGCACTCAGCAATATAAGGAAACTGCACAGGGTGAAAATTCTGGTTGTCCTAATAAAGGTATTTCTCTAATATGTGTTTTGGAATACTGCAAAGCTGTATCACAGAAGACTCGAGTCGTAACATTTTGCAGCTAATAGACTTGTGAGTCTGGCACTGGTAAAACAGTTCCAGAAAGCGCTGAGAAGGCAAAAGTGATTAGGGAAAAAATGATATTAAGGAATGCGTATTTCAGAAACAGGCAGATTATAAAAATGCACGATGCAAGGCAGCCAGCAAGGGATTTTTCCCCCACAGTGCGATCCCTGAGGAGTCCAGCAAAACAACAACAGTATTTCCAGTAATTTTCTCCACAGGTGAGGGAAGAGCCATTCCACAGTGACTGACCAAAAAAAAATCTAGTTTGTAGAATTTCCTTCACAACATTTTGAGGCAGCAAGCAATACACCCTCAAACGAACCTGGATGCAAATAATGATTTTATTTTTATTTTTTAATCTTACATGTATGTTTTTAGTGGGGGGCAGAGTAAGAAAGCATACAAAACTCTAAACCAGAAAAATTTGATTCTGAAATTCTATGAAATCACGTAGATTAATAATATTGACACACATGAGCAAAGAAATATAAATCTACACCATAGTTAGAAATGGCATATTTTAATCTCAAATCCATAATCCCTGCCTGCTATAACTGTGCACTTATATGATTCTGCACAAGAGAAACAAGGCAAAATTAGGTACCTGGTGCAAGCTTCAGCATCCTGTGCATCTCAGTTTTTAGTTTTAATCAAGTTTCTAGACCTTATTATAGCTGTGAAAATAGGCCTGAGAACGAAATGAAACCTGGTTAAATCTGAGAAGCTATAGTAGGGCTAAATACGGTTTCCTTCAGCCAGGGGGGCACTTGAGTTCTCTGCTTCTCTCCAATTGAATTTCCTTTTAGAAATGGAAGCCACCATTCTCAAGATGTTAGTAGCCTGTTGTTTTTTATCACACCTAGATATGGGTGACAAAAATGCACGAGCACCTGCTCTCCCTGACTACTGACATCACAGTATTTCTGGCAGAAAAGTGATGGCTGGAAAAGCCCATGGAGGAACCTGAGATTTACAGAGTTATTACAAGAAGCTTGGTGTGAGCAGAAACCCCAGGCCCAGACTCCCATGTTTGCTGCCCATCTCATTTACATGCAGCCAACAGAACTCAGTAATTTGATCTTCATCTTTGGCATCACCACTTACCATGTGCTTGTATCAGGGGCAGTCAATGCTATGAACTCTACGTGTTGTAGACTACAACTCTCATCAGCCCCAGCCAACATGGATAATGGTCAGGGATGATGGGAGTTGAAGTCCAAGAACATCTGAACGTTTCCATGTTGGCTACCCCTACTCTATATGGACAGGTTGCTAAGAGGTCAACATAATCAAATATATATGCATGAGCCATACCCTCCAACATTTCTCCAATGAAAATAAGGACACCCTATGTACATAGACCTTCGTTTTCTGGGCTAAAACAAGGAGCTTGAACTTTCTTACTCATTTCCCTTATACACTCTAAGGCAGGCATGGCCAAACTTGGCCCTCCAGCTGTTTTGGGACTACAATTCCCATCATCCCTGACCACTGGTCTTGTTAGCTAGGGATGATGGGAGTTGTAGCCCCAAAACAGCTGGAGAGCCAAGTTTGGCCATGCCTGCTCTAAGGCTACAGTCCTTTACCCAATTACCCGAGAGCAAACCACACAGAATTCAATGGGATTTACTTATTAATAGATGCAAAATTGCACGGTTTATTACAATAGCCTGGCATACTAGCAGAAAGCATAAGCATCTTATAGAAAGGGGAGTTTTTCAAACCACTAGGAAAATGAAATATATTTTCATTTCTGATTCTATTATTTTATATAAAAAAAGGCTCTTCACTCACAATACTTTAAAAGGAAAAAAAAAGTGTTATCATAGAAATTCCCTGTAGGCTTAATTTACCTGCTACCTGCTACCTTAGGACCAAACTGAAGCACACATGCCCATCCCAAGACATTTGATGAAATGTGCAGAATGGGTAGGATTGTATTCACATGCAATCGTAAAGCAGACTTTTCTTTTGTTTGTTTCTTTCTGCTAGCAAAAGAAATTAGCAAAATATTTGGGTGAATGACTGTATTGCTGCAAACATGTCATGTTTAAGAGACAGAAAAAGAAGTATTTGCTAGTGGTGACTAGGGAGAGAGAAAACACACCATTCATGTCCAGCATTATGCAAAAGCTTGCACTTCTAATGATGCCTTCTGTGAGAATACCAGGGAACGAAGCACAAACAATTTTTCTGACGAAAGAATTTGATTCAGGCTGTGCCCCCCCCCCACCCTTGCGAGAAAAGTATCTATAACAGATTGTGCAAAGCAAACAAGACAAACAAGCAAGCAAACAAACCTTGCCAATCCGGACACCAATCTGCAACTGTTGTCTTCCTGGTTTTATTTGTTCCCTGAGCACAGATAAACAGGGCATTCTCAACCTCTTACTGGCATAAGGCATGGCAGAGTGGGAGTAGTTGGGGATGGGAAAGGGCTTTTATCAGAAAGACAAATCTGTTGTAAAATTGATTGGAATAGCTTAAAACACACACACACACAACACAACCAACACAACAGCCCAGAGTGTGCAGGGATTTGGCTGAGAGCGAGGATTCTGAAAGTGCTGCAGGATCCAAGACACAGAGGATGTATAAAACGCACAGAAAACTTCCATGCAGAAATCTTTCACCCTTAAGGGATTCAGTGATGCATTGCTATAAAGAGGGAGTGGGTGGGGGGAAATGAAGGGGAAATGAAGGGGCTGCTTTTTATTTTTTATTTTTGCTCTCTGTGCCTTAATTTCATCTCAGAATGAAGAAGTACAAGAGCAAATTGAAATAGCTACCGGTATTTCAGCCCAATACAGCTGCTGTCTTCAAATTGGCATCAGGTTTGTTTTACTGGATATGTTCTGTTTCCTTCTATTTAGCGCCTTGGTGGTGGTGGTGGTGGTGGGGGAACCCTACTGTGCATGTATAAGTGCATTTAAATAGCAGCCCCTGCCACTAAATTGTGTTTATTCTTTTTTCAGAAACAGCACTTCACTGTTGTTCCGACTCTTTTTATTTGGTGATCCACCCTTGTCCTGTTTCTGCAGTGCTACTGCCTTAATGCAAGTATACTAGAGTTTTCTCCTCCCCAACTCACCCCCACAAACAGTAGCATAGCTTTGGTCCATATTGGGCACATGCACACCCCTATCTATATCCTCTTACATTTCTAAATGCAAAGGTTCTGGCAGGAAAAACAAAGTATACTGCAATGTGCAGAAAGCGAAAGTTGATGACTCATGACAGCTGCACTGGGAATCACCACCAGAGGTGTAGAATTCCTTCAAGAATTCAAAGCATACGTCATCTTCTGCAGCTTAAAAATATTGACCCTCCAGTTCATAATAACAGCGGAGATAAGAAAATTCCAGCACTGTCTTCCTTGGAGATATAGGCAGCCCCACTGTGCTGCAGTTACCATGGTTGTAGCAATCATTATGCATTGCGCTCAGCCCTGTAAATCTGCTATCCCGGCATTCCTCTTTCCCTAGCCTTGCTGAAATGGCCTGAGCCATTAGTTTGGTGTAGTATACAGTTGATGCTCGAGTTGTGAACGTGTTCCGTGCAGGATGCATGTTCGCAACCCGCAGCGTTCACAACCCACAGCGGCACGTCTGCGCACGCATGGGTTGCGATTCAGAGCTTCTGCGCATGCGCAACCACCGAAACCTGGAAGTAACCCGTTCCAGTACTTTCGGGTTTCGGCGGGTCCGTAACCCGAAAAAATGCAACCTGAAGCATCTGTAACCCGAGGTATGACCTTATCTGGATTGCTTCAGGTTGCCCACCCAGGAGAGTCCAGCAAAACACCTGTGGAAAGAAAGTAGACAAAGAAATGCAGACAGGCTGAAGGGTGATAGCTTGGTGATACGCAGAGATCGCCTTTTCCCAGATGAAGGAAAAACAGCAGTTTTGGGAGCTTTAGATCACCAAGTGGAACCAGATGGGCCTTGTGAAGTCACCTGACTTCCCAGGCTAGGAGGATTATGGGTAAAAGGGTGAATAATCCAGTTGGAATGATTCCGTCCTCTCACCAGGACTGTGTGCAGCATGTGTGTTTGATCCATATGTGTGAATGTGTGCAGTACCTGACGATTGAACTCTGTTGCTCACTTCATTTGCCTCGACAGGCTAATCTCTCAAAATGCTAGGAGCAGAGGAACCAGCCTCAGTGCAGATTATCAGATTGGAGGATCCTGAGAAGCACATACAGAAACACTTCCTCTTTTAAGGCAGAGGAACAGGTTGGGAGGGCATTATGAAAAGGTTGCTACCATTCAATCCCAAGCGCAGAAGAGAGAACACTGGAAAGTGTTTCCTCCAGCTGTGTGCAATGCAAATCAACTAAGCATTCTGGTTCAAAATAGCTGGTCAGTCTTTCTATCACTCTATTTTCAAAAAAAGGACTGGGTAAATCCCAGGTGTCTGGAAAGTGAAGCCAGTGCCAAGGAATTTTAAATATAGTATTCAAACATGTGCAGTCGGGAGTGTTGGTGCAGGCTCATAAAAATGTAACTAGAAACTTTAATTATCTTTCCAAATCTGGACTATTCCTTAGTATCCTGGCACGTGCACAGCGATTAGCCATACAGATCCTCTGTGATCTGGCTGCAGAGCTGAAAGACACCTTCCATTTGGAATTTGCCAGAGCTGGGAACATGAATTTGCCAAGAGCTTCAGGGGTCAGAAAGAGAGATGGTAAAGAATTTCAAAGACTTAAGAGGAAAAGGATATGTTTACAGTGGTACCTCTGGATGCGAAAGAGATCCGTTCCGGAGCCCCATTCGCATCCAGAAGTGAACGCAACCCGTGTCCGCGTGGGTCGTGATTCGCTGCTTCTGCGCATGCGCGTGATGTCATTTTGACCATCTGCGCATGCGCGAGCGGCAAAACCCGGAAGTGAGTCACCGCAGCATACAACCCAGAAATACTTATCCTGAAGCTACTTCAACCCGAGGTATGACTGTAGTTTCAAACTGCTTCAAGCACAAGGAGAGGAGGGATAGAAATGTCTGAAATGAAAGTAAATGCATACATCGACCTATCTGCGTATGGTTTTCTAGAGTAGGACTGTTCATGGGTACAGATAAAACAACAAATTTCAGAGGCTTGCTGGAAGCAGGAACATAATTGATAGTCGTCCCTGAACAAGAGGACTATCCGTTGCCCTAAGTAACAGAAAAGCAAGTTAAAATTAACTATTAGAAACAATTATTCAAACCTGTAAGAATAGCTGAGCAGAGGAAGAAAATTCCCAAGAGAGGTTGTGGTATTTTTAATAATGGAGGTTTTTCAGGGGACAGGGTATGTGTGATTAATAATTGCTCAGGGATGGTCTGAAATTTTATTAAACCTGCCTCAGGGCAAGAAGATGGACTAAGTGATTTTTGAAGTTGTCTCAAATTACTGCTTTATCATTCATTCCACAGCCATCACCTGAGCTTCCATCATTGTTGTGCGTTTGAAGACTGCTAGATTCCCTAAGCAGTCCCTCTTGGCAAAGCAAAAATAAAATAAAATAATAATTTGATGTCAGCTGCCACTGTTATCCACAGGGGCGGGCCTCTTTCTTAGGACACACAGGCTTAACTCACAACTACTTCTCTCTTGCACACATTGTGCTGTGACAGTATTGCACTGTCAGTTTCAGGATAGGCTACCATGGGAGCAAAATGGTGTTGAAGCAGCAAGGAATGTCACATTTCCCTGGGGTGGTGACATGAGCTTCTCCCTCCATAGCAATAATTGCAATCTGCCCTTGGAGCTGCACAGATCAGAGAGGTAAGTTGGTTAACATTGACGACTTCTCTCCGGGATTAGGTTTCTATTGAGTATGGGGGCTGCGGTGACAGCAATATCTGCCCTGCCTTTCATTTCAGCCCTGGTTTCCTTGTTGGAATCTTGGGTGTTCATTAGATGCTGCCCCTCCTTCTCCAAAGTGAGAAGTAGAAACTCTTTACCTCTTCAACCAGTGAGAGTAAAGGACCCATCGCCTCTGGTGTCAGAATATCTGGATGAAAAGCACAATGTGGGGAAAAAAAATGACCTGCAGGCAAATTACAGGAAGAGAGTTAGAGCTGTGGTGCATTTGCCAATCCTGCAAGCCCCAATTCACACACACAAACACCCTTAGTATTCCCTGGCAGTGGGGCACAGCTCGCCCATCTAGAGCCACAGCACTACCGCAAAGTAGCATATTTTATCTTGATGTGTCAGGATTTATATAAAAAGGGGATAGTTCAGCTCTAAATGTAATGAGTTAGAAGAACAGCCCTCCAGTGGCTTCCTCCAGCGAGCATGGCGTCAATAACATTGATTGCTAAAAATAACTAATAACCCAGGCCTGGCCCCAGCTGAGAGCTGCTCAGAGCAGGGCCATAAAAATCACTGCATGCGTTTGCTGCAAACAGGTGTGCTCCCCAGACGGCAATGAGAATCCGGGCTCACAGGTTGCAGCGTGGGAGGAGGTATGTGCACTCCAAAGCGGGAAGCACCACTGGTATAAGGATGGCCCAATCGGGTGTTTTGTCCCTGTCCAGGAAAGCACAAAGTCAGCAGAGGAGGAGGAGGAGGAGGAGGAGGAGGAGGAGTATGGGAATGTTTTGTAGAAATGACAGTCTGGCTCTATCACAGTTTGACAACAGTCATTGCAAATGGAAGGCTAGGAGACATAGTGTTGCTAGGTATTGGGCAGATAGTGACCCAGGTGTTGCTGAAAACACCTAGATATGGGATTTATAAAAGGCAAATGTTTGAGGAATATGGTGGATATGCCTGCTCTGCATGGAAGTGTGTCCAATAGGCCAATGGGTTTATACAGGTAAATAGGAGGAAGTTACAGCTAGAAAGGTATGTACTAGAGAGAGAAATTGGAGTGGTACATCTGTATGTGCTTATTCCAAGTAGATGTTGTTTAGGTGAATTTTAGATGCCTACAGGAAAGGACTCTGGGAACGTGGCGAATTCTAGCTATGGCTAGACAAGGCGTGTTGCATAGTGAAGAGGGATAACTTTTAGTTCCCCAGGGTGAGAAAATTGCAAGAAGCCTGGAACTTGGAAAAGTAGCACAGGAAAAAAAAAGTTTGGCAATCCTTGATGTATTCTGGGAGATGTGGTGAGAAAAGAAGCCAGACATTTGGCAGGAATTCTTTTTGTCTGCATAAAATGAATAACGGTGTATTTGCACAACCAAATACATGACTTTTTTTTTTTACTGTAAACTGAATTTTTGTCAGCTACATCTTGGCAAACGCTAGTCTGCACTTGGGTCTTATGCATGATGTAACCCTTATTTAGATCACAGACTAAACTAACCCACTTCTGGAAACCTTGCTGCCTGAAGATGTTTGGAGATTTTTGAGCACACACAAGATTCAGATGCATGTCAATTCCCCAACTGCGAGACAATCATGGGAGACACCTTACAGAAGGGAGAAATAGGCATGTGAGCCTACCTGGAGGCTGGCTACGCAGCATACATCTGCAATAGAACAAGAAATTCAATGAGGGCATCCAACCCCAGGTACCAAGACTCACATGAAGAATGGGTCTTTGCCAAGGGGTAGCTTGACAAGGAACAAACTGGGTCTACAGAAGGACTCCAGCATGTTCTTTCATGAAAAGCCAATGCATTAAACTTGGAGCAGGCCGATGACTGAGTACGAGAAGCAAATCTGTCGACTTGCCATTTTTTTGAAAGTTTGCCACTATTATATGTCAAGTGATTGCATCTGAGAGCCTCTACGGTAGGTCAGAGAATAAAAAAATAACATTAAAAAGTTGGATCACTTGGAACACTGAACACCAGGGTCATGCAAAACAAAAAAGAAAAAAATAGCAAAATGACACACATTCTGCACAAAGAAAGAAAAAAAACCTGTAAAACCTATGCAAAGGAAGCAAATTTTTATGCGTCTCCTGGCAGCCATGATGGAAGAGAGAAAGGGAATTATGGACTGCAGTAAAACTTGTAATGACTGGAAGCCTTGCTCAACTTCCTCACTGGCATCCAAGTTCATCAGGTACTGCCTACACTCTTGCAAAGCTACCTGCATAGTTATGAGAGCAACAGCACTGCTTTTAAAACTACAACAACATAAAAGCTGAAATGAACAAGGAGCTTGAATTCAATGCTCAGCACCATGTTGTGAACTTTTTGCCCTGGCCCACACTGTCTCCTACAGTGGCCTACAAGGTGGAGGTTTTGTCCCAGTGACTAAATTTTCTTTGGATGGTCAGAGGGTAGTGGTTTAGCCCTCATGCTTTCCATGTCATTCAGGTGCTACCAATGTGTCATGCATGGACTGTGCATCTGAATCAAGCTCAGTGCTAGGGGGGCTGGCAGGTGAGGCAGTGGCCTATGGCCCAGGCGTTCTGAGGGGTCCACAGACCCACGGGCAACTCTCCCCTCTAGAACCCCAGCCCAATACATTAGGTGAGCAAATAGGCGGTGGTCAGAGCCCAGCCATTTGAAATAAAGTGATTCAAAAGGCAACATGGTTGCAGTAGGGCAGTTCAGCTGACTGATTGGCTGCAGTTAGGGGCAATGTTTCTCAAGCTTGGGTCCCCAGTTGTTGTGGGACTACAACCCCCTAAACCCCTAGCTAGCAGTATCAGTGGTCAGGGATGATGGGAGTTGTAGTGCAACAAGAGCTTGGGGCCCAAGCTTGAGAAACACTCAAACCCAAACTTCTTCATCCTTTCCCCAGATGGGCAGGTACTATTCTCTTCACTGTGGCAAAGTCCTGTGACTTTCTGCTGAGAAAGTCCAGTGGGATCTGCTCTTCTCTCCCCAGCATTCTTCTCCCCCTGGACGCCATTAAAAGGGGGCTGGGGAGGACATACAAGTGTGTGTGTAAGTGTGTGTGCATGCGGGAGGAGAAATCCAATGGCAATAAAAACACTAGGCTGCAGCTCGAGAAAGAGAGAGTTATTTGGTTTTCTGAAAACGAGGCTAACTTAATAGGGGAGGAATAAAGTGCTTTAAAATTAACAACATAAATGTCAGCTCTGATGGCTAGGATATTAAACTATACAGCTATTTGAGTACCTTTTGCAAAGATCGTCTCTCTCAAAAGCTTAAGTGCTATGGCAGAGGAAACAAAGAGGAGGGTGTATGCATATTGCTCCCCGCTCTATGAAATAAACCTTCCTTACTGCCTGGTTGCATCCACTCACTTTGGGGGGGGGTGAGGGGGTGCCATGTAGAAGAAATGCCTCGATGTGGTGGTATGTGCTCATCAGTTGGACCAGCCCCATCACATACAGCCTGCCCAAGCCATTGCCATAAATGCATGTCCTATGTGGCAAATGGCCAGTGGCCCCTATGTGTGGAATCATCATCACATGAAGGGTGCCTTTGTTCCATGGGGCTGCTGCAACTAATGAGCTGGCCCTTAGCCAGAACCCCTGAGACGTCTAGATGAACCTCACCCTTCTGCAAATGGAGCAGTCAGATTCTACATAATCAGACAACATAATGCATTTAAGGCAGTTTTACAGAACTCCTTCCAATTATTCCAATTTGATAATTTTTGCAGAAGTAAGAATTCAGGGGGATGTGGGCAGGGTTGTCAAAAGGAATAATAGAATCTTGGAAGGGAATCCCAAGGGTCATCTAGTCCCAGCCCCTGCAATGAAGGAATCTCAGCTAAAGCATCCGTGACAGATGGCCACACAATCTCTGCTTAAAAACCTCCAAGGAAGGAGAGCCCACCATCTCTTGTGGGACTCTGCTCCACTGCTGAACAGCTCTTACTGACAGAAAGTTTTTCCGAACGTTTAGTCGGAATCTCCTTTCAATGCATGGAGAACTGGTGTGGGCAGGAAATATATCTGGGAAGGAAAAGATTGGGAGCCAAAGAGATGGCCAAGAGGAAGTCTCCAGCCCATCAGCGCATTAGCTGACGCTCTGCGTGTACCTGTGTGTGATGTGTGTGTGCCATATGTGTGCAAGTATGTCTGCATTGGAGCATGTGTGAGTGCTCTGTGTGTGCATGCTGCTTTGTATGTGTACATGCGAACACATGTGCAATGTGTATTGTATGTTTCTATGGTACATGTATATGAGCGGGAGTTGGGGTGACCCTGCCCGCTGCCAGCTCTGGAGATGCCCACTTTTGTTTGGGATGCCACCTTCTCATCCAGGGGCTGTCCCTGTTTGGCTATGAGCGTTGAGCGCCCCAGTCGTCCTGTCACACAGTGCATCTGCTATCCTACTTTTGTTCCTCTCCAAGGAGCAGTCCTGACATTTTCCTCATTGCAACATTTGGAAAGATGGACTGCTGTAGCACTCGGGTGGAAGAAACTGTACCTGAGGAAATTATCGGATCTAGAGCACTGAAAGATGCCATTTCTGGGTATGAAGGTATCAATCCCTGGCTCATATATGTTGATGTTTTCCTCTCCACTGACATGTGGCATAATATGTCTGTATCTATGCAGGTCTAACTAGCCTCCTGTCAAGGATCACACAAGTGTGTGTCTGCATGTTTCTTCCCTCTGCAGCTAAAAGCTGCTTTGAGGGAGGCAATTTGAATCAGAGCTTGTGAGGCGGTGTGAAAAGGGTTAGGTCTCTGATGTACGGCAGCTCCAAATCAAATTGTCCCTACCCTAAAGTTGCTTTTAAGAGAAGAAAATCACAGGACTCTGGTAGCACTCAGGCAAGAGCAGTCTAGAGCTGGGGATCTGGTTTGCAGCCTCACTGCCAGTTCAAGCCCCAATCTTTCCGAGCAAATTATTTATTTAAATCCATCAAGTCGATGTGGCGTTAAGGTACAAATGCATGCTGCAAGTTGTGTGACAGAAGGAAGATGGCTGTTCACCCAATAGTCTAGGGGACAGACTGCCCAGTTAATTGCTCTATGCCAGTGTTTCCCAACCTTGTGCCTCCAGCTGTTTTTGAACTACAACTCCCATCATCCCTGACTAGCAAGACCAGTGGCAAGGGATGATGGGAATTGTAGTCCAAAAACAGCTGGAGGCACAAGGTTGGGAAACACTGCTCTATGCTAACAGTCAGGGTCAGTTCTTGGCCACAAAAATTCCTTTAACCATATTTTTAAGGGGTGGGGACATTAATATAAACCAGGCTGCAAACATAAAGCCACAGCAGTTCATGTATTCCCAGCATATAGGAAGATCATGCCACGACCTCCTTCTCCTCCTCAACTTCCCTACACCTGGAACAGTCATTCCACGAGAGTACACCTGATGGGGGAAGAAGAGGGATGCCAGGCCACTCCATCCAAGCAACTGAGATGCCAGCAATTTTTGATTTCCCCCTCTTTTAAGCCTTTCCATCCCAGCTGGTCATTGGAAGAACATGTTACTAAGATCTGATGCTCATGGTTGTATATTTCCACTTCCCTCCGCACAATCTGTTCTCCCCCTCCCTCCCTTTCTCTTCTGCAATGTCTTTTTTTAGTTTGTACACCTGAGGGCAGTGACTCTCTTGTTTTCATTGATCTGCAAGTCACTTTTTGTGGTTGAATAGCAGGGCAAGAACTATTTAAATAAATAAACACGCTTCGGACACAGATGAAATGGCCCTGGCATTCACACCGAAGAAGCACAGGGGTGAAAGGGAACAAAGGGGAATTTAGTCTACCATCAGGCAAAAGTCAGGGCCATTCAACTACTTAATGTCACCTCTTCATCAACTAACCAACCTGTGCTCTCAGGACTACAATATGCCTCAAGCAGGCAGAAGAAAGAGGACTTCAACGAGGCATGACAAGCTATAGACATTAAAGGGGGGATGGAAGGCAAGAACCCAAGGTATCGTAACACGTATAAACAAACCACCACTGATGCTAACCTAGGTCCTAATGGTCACAGCAAAAATTCAGTAAACTCACACTCTCCAAAGAAGCACTTCATCAATTCTGCAGTTGCTCATAGGCTCTAATTCCATCTCAAACATAGTAACTATGAAGTTGAGGAACAACACTGAGTACAAACATTCCCATACCCAGCAAACACCATGCTAAAACATGGCGTATTTTCCAGGTTTGTTAATGAACTCTAGGGACATAGCACATCCACACCAAACATTTAAAGCACACAGTTTTTACTCAAAGCATATTGGGAACTGTAGTTTGTTAAGTGTGCTGGGAATTGTAGCTCCGTGAGGGGGTGAACAGCAGTTCCCATGTACTTTAAATGTATGGTGCAGATGTGAACTAAGATACAGTTCTCTGGTTCAGAAGTAATGGGGAACTCTGGCTTAAGGCACGCCAGGATCTTAGCACCAAAGTCAACACATAGTGGGAGAAAGAGAGAACAAGTGGGAGGGTAGGAGCAGATGGCCGCAAGGGCCATGGCTGCATAAACAAAAGTTTTGAAGTTTGGACGACTGCCTAAACATGGCAGGCATATTTTTAGAGGATCTGAAGTATTTCAAAAGTTAGAGTAAGGTATGAAAAGTGGCAACTGTTTGTGGCACAGCTTGAAGTATTATGCTACATCTTATAGAACACTTTTCTGTATGGGAAGACCAACAAGTTGCTCATACTACAGTAGCTGGTGCCCATATTCACTCTCTTTTTAGTTAAATGATGGGATGATGACCACTGTCTTTTCTATGCGAATGAGAACAAGTTTCGGTGTGAGTCTGTGTGCAAAAGATGGAGAGAGAAACCATAGGTGCTTCCAGATGGGTGCTTATTATGGGATCAATGCTCCTTCTGCAATAAATATTTTTTGCAGCATTGACGCAATGTCATCAGAAAAAAAAATGTCAGCCCCTATCCTACTCTCCCCCGCCATTTAATCTGTGTTTACCCCTTCCAGGGGGGAACTCTGATGCCAACAATCCACATGTGATATTCCAAAAACCTGTTTGCAAATTAAGCCCCCATCTGAAGCACCCTATAGAAGTTTGTGTACACATGGTCCTAGGATGGAGATCATTTGTATGTGAACACGTTTAGATTATGTACAACTTTGGTGTGCTGCTTTGGCTGATGTACCTGCACAGGAGAAAGAGAGGCGACTCGGCAATCACAGTTATTTGTAAGTAATCCCTAATTAACAAGCCTCCCTTACTTGGAGGGCTGGAGTTATTCCAGGCATAAGCTAAAACACTTTCCGTTCTTTCCCTTTTCAGTTACTACTTTGTGGAGGGATTGGGGAAGGCACCACAGTGAATTAGAGGAGACTTTTGTTGCATTTAATATCAATTTATTTTTCAGACTTGCTGACATAGCAGGATTGCACCGCTTGGAATTTATGATCCTTTGGGAAGCGCAGGCGCAAAGGGCCTATTGGGGGTGTAGCAAAAAAAATAAATCCCCTGCTACTAGCAGAAAAATATCAGATAGACCAGGAATAGAGGAGTGGCAATGCTCTTCTGAATAGACCAACTGGGGAAATACTCTTATCAGTGGGGCTAAGCAAGGGGGCTTGGTTTGTGTCGGCTTTCAGGACTCCATTTCTCTTAGAATGAGAAAATCCCAGATACGAAGTCATCTGTCTAGCCCAGTATCCCACCACCTGTTGGGAGTTAAATGAGTATCTTATAACCAATTTCAGCTTGGGTTTCTTAGCTTGTGTGTGTCAGATTAGCCTCAACCAGAGCCAGGGCCTTTTCAACTCTGGCTCCGACCTGGTGGAACGCTCTGTCTCATGAGACCAGGGCCCTGCAGAATCTGATTTCTTTCCCCAGGGCCTGTAAGACAGAGTTGTTCCGCCTGGCCTTTGGCTTGGAATCAGTTTGATTCCCTCCCCCTCTTTCTTTTTCTTTCTCCTCCTGTGATGAGGCTGCATTTTAATGTTTTAATGTTGTATTTTAATTTTCTTTTTTAAGTTGTATTTAAATCTACTTGTTTTTATTATTGGTTGTTAGCTGCCCTGAGCCCAGTCTTGGCTGGGGAGGGCGGGGTATAATTTATTATTATTATTATTATTAGTAGTAGTAGTAGTAGTAGTAGTAGTATTGTTTGATTTGGTTGTGCACTTTTTGGTGTTTTGTTTGTTCTTCATGAACCCTTTTGTATTTTTTTTCATGTTGTAAGTTGCCTTGCACATGGTTTTGGCTATGGAAATGTCATGGTTTTGGCATACAGGGGAAACAATGAAGTGAAATCATAGAATTGTGGAGTTGGAAGGGACCCCCAGAGTCATCTAGTCCCATTCCTTGCAATGCAGGAATCTTCTGCCCAACATGGGGCTCAAGCCCATGACGATGAGATTAAAAGTCTCATGCTCTACTGACTGAGCTGTGCTGATGAAATGAAATTGTCAGATGGCAAAGGTGGTTGCTCACGAGTAACCAGGCAGGACTCTGACCTGTCTTTTACAGGTTTTATTTAGGTGCAAAACTATTTACAGTGCAGAACCCCAAAATTCATGTCTGCCTCAATCGCTAGCAGAATCCGGGAGTGCTTGTTTCCTAGACCTCCCCCAGCAGAAAAGTCTCTTTATGCCCAGCCTTTTCCTTCCCTCTTTGCGCTTTAGACTTATGCGCAGGGTGGGCGACTGAATGGGCGTGCTTCCCTTCTGGCCAGCTTTGCCAGGAGCGGTGTTGAGGCTCCCACCAACATCCTCTGGTCCTTTCACCTCTTCCCCACTGGGGTTGGGTTTTCCTCATCACCGGAAGAGGAACTGCTTTGCAAGATTTTCGGAGGCTCCCTGTAACACAACTGCCCCTCTGTTTCCCGCCCCTGTTCTGATGGCAGTTCCCTGACAGAAATCAAACACACATGTTCAAAATAAGCCCTCTAGGTGTCCAAACATGGACTTGGCATTTATATAGCAAAAAAATCAACTGGAGCAAATGTGGTGAGGTCCTCAGACCATTGCATAATACCGTATTTACTCTAATGTAATGCACACCTTTTTTGGCGAAATTACATCGCATAAATTAGGGTGTGCATTAGACCTGAAGGTGCTTTTACATTCGCCAGAAAATACTTCTTTGGTTTCAAGGTTTTGAAAATTGAGGTGCGGATTAGATTCGATGGCGCATTAGATTCACATAAACACAATAATTGGTGGGTGTTTATCCTTCCAGAAGATCCTTTTGTGGATACAGTGGAACCTCTGGTTACGTACCGTCCTCCTTACAAACGCTTCAAGTAATGAGCTCCACTAACCCAGAAGTAGGTGCTCCCGGTAGCGAACTCTGCACAGGGATGCGAGAGGAAGTCGCGCGGCAGCAGGAGGCCCCATTAGCGAAAGCGCGCCTCAGGTTAAGAATGGTTTGGGGTTAAGAATGGACCTCCGGAACGAATTAAGTTCGTAACCGGAGATACCACTGTATTGCAAAAAAAGAAGAAGGGGGGTTATTGAATGTGGAAGCAATTAAACCAACACTAAGAATTGAGCTCACCCTTACAGCAACTGTGTAACATGGTGACAGATACCTGCTACCTCTGTCTAGCTCCAAATTTCCATGAGCACTACTATTGGGCTCAACATGTAGTTGCTCCCCACCTTCACTGCCGCCCCCCCTGCAGCCCATTCAAGCACCCCCTTGCTATCCTACAAACTGTAGGACAGTCTGAGGTGTTGCAGACTGAAGCCATGTCCACACCCCTCAGTGCTGCATTTGAACAAGCATGCTAAAATAAAAACCCAGGCGACAAACATTAAGCATTGTAGGCCCCATATTAAGAAGCAGTTTCTTTGCTGGTTGAGTCAGTTGGCTGCACATAGAGACCGTGGCATCAGTCTCTAAGCTGCTCAGCCAGGTAGTAGTGGTGGATGAAGCAGGTTGAGCCTAGACGGATGGTTGAAAGCAGCCTCCTACTCCCACTTCAAGTTGCCTAGTAAAGCCCTGATGCAGCTCCTCGCTACTCCCTCTGCAGCCAAAAAGCCACTAATCAAAGAGCCATTATTACATATCCCCAAGGGAGCTTTATACAAAGTGATGTGTAACCCAAATGGCTGCTGTAAACAGAGTTTTAAAAAGGGCAGTGTGCAAACTATAGCCTCCCCAAGGATAAAGAAAATTATCTCTCTATTTCTCTACCTCACCACCTTAGTGCTCTATTAATTATTATCTATTACCCATTACTTGCTCTGCATGCTACCCGCAGGTCTGTGAGGAACGCCTTCCAAGCCAGCGATGCCACAGGAAGACGGGACGCTGTGGACAGCCATACACAAAATTTGCATGGAGGAAAGTTATTACAGAAGCCACATTGAAGCTCCAACACCGTCCAAACTGCAGGGCTATCAGAAAGAGGTGTGGTGGATACAGGGAAGTGCACTCACACACAGGTTGCTTGAGCTTCATTGTGCTCCAACATACCTGGTTACCAGATCATCCTTCTGCACCTGCCTGCATCTCGGAGAAAGGTCTCCAGCAAAAAAAAAAAGTTTGGAAGAAGGGGCTAGTATAACTTCCTATGCCTCCGGTTTTCCCCAAACAATAGGGAATCAGGAATTCAGGTTCTTCCCACTGATCCATAAAACCAGATTCTGTCTCTGCCTCATCTATAGCATAGCAGAGGAGGACAAACACAATTTTTTATTTAGGCTGGCAGAAGACTAGTTCAATAGGTTGAGAGTGAAAGATCCTCTAAGGAAACAAGATAATATCCTAGGAAAGCCCAGGTTGTTTTAGAGGTGTGTGTGTGTGCATGTGCTAGAAGGTTTGAGCTTGAAAAGAAAAAGGTTACAGTGGAAAACAGTATCATCCATTTTGGGCTAAGTGTGAGGGAGATGCCATAGGTTATGAAAGATGACTCTTATACCAGAGACAACGGGTTAAATATAGTCTAGAAGCATGTATTTTTTATTCTGTTCTGCTGTGCAACTTGCCCAACCTTTCCCCCTTATTTTATTGTTTTTAACCCACCTACCTTCAAGGAAGTTCTTCTTGAGTTCATTACAACTGGACATCCAGTGCTGTGTTATGAAAGGGTGGAGAACTTGAAGTGAACTCAACTTTAGGGTGCTCTGCCCATGTGGAAATGCACCACATCTCTTAGCAACACAGAACGTGCTCATCCAACAAGCTGGACTATTTGTGCACTTGGCACCTAGAAACGTCAGAGTAAAACAGCCCAGGGTTCCAAAGCCTATGTCAAATGGATAAAGGTGCAAAGCCTGTGATCTTCTTCAAAAAGCAAATAAACCAAGAACCAGGGGAACTCAAAGCAACAGGAATACACTATAAGAAGAACTGGAAAAAGGTCTGCGAATCCTGTGCACATCTACTCATAAGTAAATCCCATTGCTTCCGGGTACATGCTTATATCATTCTTAAGCCCTTTTTTAATTTAATGGGACTTACCTCTGAGAAAACATGCATAGGATTATGCTGTAATTCTGTGACCCTGCAGGATGATAATGACTGCACTCGTATTGCGCACTTCAAAGTTAAGGCAGCATATTGGCACAAGAAAGATGCCTGGGAACATTCTTCTCATGCAGAATTGCTCCCAGAAGCCCATTCAGTTTGCATGGGAGCTCTTCAAACATCAGAGTCTCCCCTCAACTGATAGATTTCAGTGTCCTCAACTTCCAGTCAAGACTCCACCTGCCCCCTCCCTGTTCTCACCTCGCTCTGCTCACGCCAGTTCTCTGCTCAATGGTAATCCTAACCAATTCCAGCCTGCTGGCATTACAAGCACATCAAAGCTATGCACTCAAAATCCAGGTCACTCTTCAAAGAGGGAGACCCTTGCGTGATGCCCTTTCCTGCACCTCAGGGTTCCCGTATACCCCAAAACCGTCATGTTGCCATGGAAATCATCCCCGTTCCCAGTGGCTGGATTAACTTCATTTCCTCCCAGTCTGATAACTTCCCTTCCCCTACCTGCCCATTCCAGCAAAAGCATCATACATCTATTTGCCTCTCTTTCACTCACAACTCTCAAATGTGTGGATTGCCCTGTGTTCAAAATGGGAGCTCACAGGGCAAGAAAACGGTGGGTGTAAAGACGCTGAGGAAGGTCTGTCAGAAATACTGGTGGGGGTGAGCAAAACTCTCACACAAAATCCTCTCCACTGGCCCAGTAGCTAATACAGTAGCAATATGAAGATGACACACGGCTCTACTTATTTACATCTGCAGGCGGAGTGGATGTGCCTTTGTATTGGACTGGATGAGAGCCAACAAACCAAAGCTCCGTCCAGATTAAGACAGGTGGTTCCCTAGACCAGACCCAAGTTGGAAGTGACCATGAGGGTCATCTAGTCCAACCTACTGCAATGCAGGCCAAAGGTGGGGCCTTGAACCCACAACTCTGAGATTAAGAGTCTCATGTTCTACCAACTGAGCTATCCTGCAAGCTCTTGTATTTTTACACTGGGAACTGCCCTGAGATCTATGGATGAAGGGTGGTATACTACTACTACAACAACAACAACAACAACAACAACAACAACAACGCATGCATACCAGCTTCAAGGTCCTGGGACTCCCTAACAACAACAACGCATGCATACCAGCTTCAATGTACTGGGACTCCCTAACCTGAGCTGAATGCTCACATACCAGCTCATAAGGGGGAGGGGACTGTTGGGAAAGGGAGAATGGTTATCCCTGGTTGTTTCCCCAAAACACACCTCCCCACTCCTCCAAACTTTCTTGTGGTTTTCTCACCTTGGGTAGGCCCATTCCTTTATTGTGGAAACATTACAGTTATGCTCATTTTGCTGCACAACTCTGTCATTTTCCTGCTACCTCATACAGCTGGGGACATGTGAAGTGGTCAACTGGGGGAAGGTTCCTCTCTGTGGGTAATGAGGCAAACTAATTAAAGCTTTACGAGAAGCCTACTAGTGCTTTGGAAGGGGGAAAAACTGGGAGCAGGGAGTTCACATCCAGGAAGCCAGCAAGTAAAAGCTGGCTTGCTCCAGTTTTGGGGAACAGCAGGGGCTGTCTGGGTTCTAAAGTCCCTGAGGGGTGCATAGCATCTTACATAGCTAGTTACCACAGCTTGAAACCAATTAAATCCACACTAGCATGCTAACAGGAGTTAGCTCAGTTGGTAGAGCATGAGGCTGTTAATCTCAAGGCTGTGGGTTCGAGGCCCCACACTGGGCAAAAAAATCCTGAATTGCAGGGAGTTGCATGGTCCCTTCCAACTCCACAATTCTATGATTCTACCAGCTCCTGTTGCCCATATCAGGTGGGGTAGGGCAGGCCACATCCCAAACTTCAATGAGCACAACAATGCCTAAAGGATCAGCAGCCTAAAGCATTTAAAGGATAGCCAATGTGGTATAGTGGCTAGAATGTTGGACCAGGGTTCAATCACCACCCAGCCATGAAGCTCACCTTGGGTCTGTCACAGTCTCTCAGTCTAACCTCAAAGGGTTGTTGTGTGGATAAAGGGTAGTGTGTGTGTGTGTGTGTGTGTGTGTGTGTGTGTGTATGGCACCTTGAGATCCTTGTTGCTAGAAAGGCAGGCTATAATTGTAAGGAAGAAAATTTATGCAAAGGTGCCACTGTGGCAAGCAGCACAAGTTGCAAGGATGAGAAGCAAGAGACTCCTCAATTTGACCTGCAAGAACTGGCAAGAAAAAGCAGACAAAGGGGAAAGGGCTTAAGTGAGGTTCAAGGAGAGGCAAACATGGCAGCAATGCATCCTCCACTGCCCATCCTGAGCTAGACCTATGACACAAGCGCAGGAGAACAAAAGGGTGGAAGAATTGTAGAGTTGGAAGGGACCATGAGGATCATCTGGTCCAACCTCCTGCAATGCAGGAATCTTTCACCCAACGTGGGGCTTGGACCTAAGACCCTGAGATTAAGAGACTTATGCTCTAGAAGAGAGATGTGAAAAGATGGAAATGACCCAAAGAGGTGGTGGGGCTTAAGCTCAGTCCACAAAATGTAGTAAAAAGCACATTTCGGTCCTTCCTAGACAAACACGACCTCAGCTGTGGAGCAACATCCAAATGTGAGTCAGAGGAAATCTTGCTTATTGTAGGCATGAGACAGCACCACAAAAGCTTTGGCCAGAAGCGCTAATACAATCCATGGATGTCTGTAGAGGAAGCTTCCAAATCCTGACTGGTCACAATCATTAAGAAACCCTTGAAAAGCTAATATAGGCAGCCTGGTACAATTCTCCTAGAAATGAAGCACCACCCCAGGTGTCTATATTAAAATGTAGTCTGGGTCACATTTCCCTCTGGTCTGTTCAGCACAAACCAGTGTGGTAGATTGGCTGGAGTGTCAAGTATGGATTGGGGAAACCTGGGTTCAAATCCCCACTCAACTACGAAGCTCACTAATTCACTTGGTGGCATAAATTTCTCTCAAAGTAACCTACCACACAGCGTTCCTGTGAAGATAAATGGTGGTGATGGTGGGGAGAACCATATAATCTATTCTGAGCTTGGAGGAACAATGGGACAGAAAGCTTAGTTTTATTTTTATCACTCTTTGCTAGGCTAAAACTCTTCTTCCGCTGTAATCTGCCTTAATAGGGAACCTGATTGTTTGAATGCAAAAGAGTATTTCTGAAATTGGAATGAGTGAACTGTCCAAGGAGCTGTGGAGGGAGAATGGAGGAAAACTTATGTGACCATTAGATGGGATCTACCTGCAGTTCTCATAAGGCCAATTCAGGAGCAGCAGGCTCCTCCCCAGACCCACAAGTGCAGAGACAATCCATAATGGACCCAGGACCATACAGAGCTGGCCCATGACTGCTAAGTGCTTTGCAAAAGTCTTCTAAGCTCTTGCCAGAGCAGCTACAGAAAAGGATGCTGCTAAGAAGTTAGGAAATAAGGACTCCGAGTGAACTGGGCAGCGTGTTCAGTGTTGGTCTCCTTGCCGACCATGCAATGCTGCCTCCTCACCGCATGCCATCCCATCATCCATGGGCCAGTGGCAGCCCTGATGCAAGTTGACATCTGGCAAATGAATGGTGGGAGCAATTTTAACCTCCATCACACACACGCTTCAGTAGCAGTCAGGCTATTTGGTCCTGGTTTTTGTATGTTAGCAAGAGGCTGGGAAGTTCCCTAGCAGGGATAGCATTGCAGTTAGATTAGAACTGCAGAACCGGGCAGGGTCTGGTATCTGTGCAAAGTGAAGGGCTCTTGTCCTTGCCACTCTGATAGCTATTTCCTGCAAGAAGCATCTTGTGTAGGCAAGAGGCTTGGTCACAAACAGCCCTACCTCACAGGGTTGTTGTGAGTATAGCATGGGGGAAAACTACTGTACACTGCCTTAAGCTCCTCAGGGGAAGGATGAAGTGCGAATGCTGTTCCCTTCCTCTTAAGACCACGTAAGACAGTGCAATTGTTAAAACAAGTTTTTGTTTCAGCAACGTATTACAGAGGACAAGAGAAAGATAACTTAAGCCTGGCCATCGTCACCAGTTTCCCCTCTCCAATTCCTATCTGCTTCCAATACAGGGAAAGCTAACAGGTGTCTCCTTTTCCACTACAGAGTCTGTGATGCCATCCTTGGCCTGAACAGGTGACTTTGCTCATTTGCTGTAAGCACAGTTGCAGTCTTTAGATCCCTTGCCTTTCTCCCACACAGCCCTGGTTGCTTCCAGCCTCCAATACATTTATTGTACATTCCCTTCTAAATCATGGCTGAAGGCTGGCCTGCTTGCTGGCCCGCTCTCCATTACAGAGAGAGCCCTGCACTGCTGTGGTGCAGTTCCGTTTAGTTTGCAGAAAAAGCAGCGTCTCCGGAGAAACCCACCCAGGAGCTGTCCAGTGCTGAACTCTGGGATGATGGACGATTATGGACCATCTGCACTTTCAGAGCGGGATAGATTTATGAGCCATACAGACAGCTCAAAGAGTGTCCATTACTATAACTCACTGGCCTCTTCAGAAAGATTCTAATCAGGTCTTTTCTGCCACCACTGCAACGTCCAGGTTAAGAACTGGCAAGAAAGAAAATCAATTATGTTTTTTTAATATGCTCTTGGCAACAGCATAGGGCAAGGCGCAGCATAGTGCGCACCCACACACAACTAGTACTTGACCCAGAATATCCTTTTACAGTGGACATCCTCAGTGTGTTTAAAGAATAGCATAAGACCACAAACTTTGCATGCTGCAGCTAAGTGTCTTGCTAGAGCTTTGCAGCTGTTCTGCCACACCCCAAGTTGAGAGAGCTTTGTAGCAGACAGGGACCGCAAATGAGTGGCTGCAGCACGGATGTTAACTCAACAGACAGCAGTTGATATAAGCAAATGGGATCCTGCTTTTGATGTAGGTTGCTGCAGGGATGTTGCCCTGTATGAATGTAAGTTTTTCTCTTCTTTACACCCTTGCAATTTCACATATTAGTCCAAGGAAATAGGTTCTACAGATTGATTGTATTATTTTGAGGAAGCAAAGTAATTTTCTTGACTTGCTTAAAAGCTTATAGTCACGTTACATATGGACAGCCCCTAGAATTATGGAATGTGGTAAATGGCAATACAGCATATGGGTATCCGTACATATTTCTTATCATTTGTGTATTTGAAAACATGGGTATTGAATACATGAGTGCTTAAAAATGAATTTTTTTTAGGGATCGAAGGGGAGAATAGACACACCCAGAGAGTGAATATTGTGTGTGTGTGAATGCATGCATGTATACGTGCATTGATGCGCGCGCGCGCGCGCACACACACACACACACACTGCCACTAACAGAGATCCTTCCTTCCACCTCCACATGCTACAGAAGGTCCAAGCCTCTGAAGGGGGGAACGTGGCATAATGAATAACAAATGGCCAACTCCCTGTACTTCTGTTTGGCATTTTTTAGCAGTGGATTATGGCTGTCATGCGGCAATTAAAAAGGTGTCATAAAATGCTAAGTGTTCATATTTCATGGCTCCTAGTCTCCTCTGCTGCAAGGAGGACTGGGCTGGACTGAGATGAGCTTGCTCTCCTTTGACTTCTTTATGGTGGAACTGAAACGGGGGAAATGATTTTTTCCTCTCACTCACACATCCACCCCACTGGGTAAGCTTTGTGGAGAGCTCATCCAGAAGATACTGAGCCCTGGGCAGATGGAGTGCAAACCTGGTCCAACATTTTCCTTCCCTCAGCCTTTGAGAAACTTGCACTGGAGGAAGCGGCCTGTTGTGTTGTTTGTGCCTGGAGGTCTAACTTCACTTTTGCAAGGGGTTAGTTTTTTCTCCCTCACCCTGTTTCAAGGAAATATTTAGGGTAAAGTTCAAAGAAGTTCATTCCGTCAGCACAAGTGTGCTGGAGCCATTTCCTCTCTCCTCCCATCATGCACAGAATCCCATCTGGGGGTTCTCCCAAACAATGAGAGCGAGATCTGAGGGAGACTCAGGTGGGCACAGGGATAGGGGCGAGAGTTGGAGGAGGAAGAAGAAGAGTTTGGATTTGATATCCCACCTTTCACTCCCCTTCAGGAGTCTCAAAGCAGCTAGCATTCTCCTTTCCCTTCCTCCCCCACAACAAACACTCTGTGAGGTGAGTGGGGCTGAGAGACTTCAAAGAAGTGTGACTGGCCCAAGGTCACCCAGCAGCTGCATGTTGGGAGGAGCGGAGACGCAAACCCGGTTCCCCAGATTACGAGACTACCGCTCTTGACCACTACACCACACTGGCTCGCTGGAGGAGAGAAGGGGAGCTCTGTTGTGCTAGAAGGTGCTACAGCTGCTTCCGGAAGTGGCAGAGAGATATTTCCAAATTTGTCTGGCAGGGCAAAAAGCCCAGAATTAAGTTTAAGATATTAACCGATGCGAAAGAAAGAGGGGGCTTTGCCCTGCCAGACTTAAGGTTGTACTATGAAGCCGCAGCTTTCTGCTGGCTAAAAGACTGGCTACTTCTCGAAGACACTGATGTGTTGGACTTGGAAGGTTTTAACAATGCTTTTGGTTGGCATGCATACTTATGGTATGACAAGGTTAAGATCAATAAGGCCTTTAAGAACCATATTGTCAGAAAGCAGTGTTCAATGTCTGGACAAAATATAAAGACTTATTGGAAAATAAAACTCCAAGGTGGCTCTCACCTCTGGAAGCTAAGGCCCGAAAAAGACCCAATATGGAAGCCGATTGGCCAAAATATTGGGAATTGCTAGAAAAAGATGGAAATAATTGGAAATTGCAGAGTATGGAGAAAATGAAGGATAAAGTGCGAGACTGGTTACATTACGCTCAGATTAAAGAAGTTTTTAAAAATGACAAAAAGTTAGGGTTCCAGGTGGAGAAATCGAAGTTGGAAACAGAATTGTTAGAACCTAAGACTAAGGTACTTTCAAGAATGTATAACTTGCTGTTGAAATGGAACACACAAGACGAAATGGTTAAATCGGCTATGATAAAATGGGCACAGGATATTGGGCATAACATTATGTTTGAGGACTGGGAAAGGTTGTGGACCACTGGGCTGAACTTTACTGCATGTAATGCTTTGAAGGAAAATGTAATGAAAATGATATACAGATGGTACATGACCCCAGTCAAACTTGCCAAAATATACCATTTGTCTGATAATAAATGCTGGAAATGTAAAGAAAATGAAGGAACATTCTTTCACCTCTGGTGGACCTGCCCTAAAGTGAAGGCCTTCTGGGAAATGATATATAATGAGTTGAAAAAGGTATTTAAGTATACCTTTACTAAGAAACCAGAGGCCTTCCTTCTGGGTATGGTCGACCAGAAGGTGTTAAAGAAGGATAGAACATTCTTTATGTACGCAACAACGGCAGCAAGGATACTTATCGCCAAGAACTGGAAAACTCAAGATCTACCCACACTGGAAGAATGGCAGATGCAACTGATGGACTATATGCAACTGGCGGAGATGACTGGCAGAATTCGAGACCTGGGAGAAGAAAGGATTGAAGAAGATTGGAAGAATTGGACTGGAACCTAGCTGACGAGGAAGTTAAGGTAGTAATGATACAGTGGGCTAAAGATCTGGGTCGCAATATCTATTTCGAAGAGTGGGAAAAACTATGGAACCAACATCTCAAATTTACGGCCTGTGTACTATTAAAAGAGAACTTAATGAAAATGTTCTATCGCTGGTATTTGACCCCCGCAAAATTAGCAAGAATGTACGGATCTAGTAAGAAATGTTGGAAGTGCAGGGAAAGGGAGGGAACTTTCTACCACATGTGGTGGGAATGCCAAAAGGTTAAAGGGTTTTGGGAGGAAATATATAATGAAATGAAGAAAATGTTAAAATATACTTTTGTTAAAAGACCGGAGGCGTTCCTGCTAGGTTTGGTGGGAAGGGAGATTAAGAAGGAAGATCATAAGCTATTCCAATATGCAATAACAGCAGCAAGGGTCCTAATAGCTAAAAACTGGAAACTAGAAGGTACGCCGTCATTGGAGGAATGGAGATCGAAATTATTAGAATATGCGGAGATGGACAGGTTGACAGGAAAAATCAGATACATTAAAGACCAGAGGTTTGTCAAAGACTGGGAAAGTTTTACAAAATATCTGGAAAATTTAATTGATGATCAGATAACTCTGGTGGGTTTCAAAGATGCTCTGTAAGGGGTAAAGGGTAATGCCTAAAAGGAAAGGTACAAATGGAAATGTTTCATGGCATTACAAACAAAGAAATGCAGAAACATTATTTATTAGTAGCATGGACGATTCGTGGTAAGACTGAAGGAAGTCATCCTTTTCAGGAATATGTAAAGAATTGTTATGTTTGTTTGTAGTCTGATCTTGTAAATCAATAAAAATTATGCAAAAAAAAAAAAAAAAAAAAAAAAGAAGAAGATTGGAAGAAATTTAAGATTTCTTTACAAAAATATTGTGATTTAGTGGAATGTTAAGAAGGATGCTTGGTTATAAATAATTGGCCATCACTAAATTGGATCGGAATTTGACGATAAGCGAGATTAAGAGAATCAAAAATTTGTTGGAGAATTGTTACATTATATTTAAATCAGTGGTTATAAAATTGCAAATAAGATGATAATTTGCTTGAAAATTTTTTATTAACGATGTAAGTGGGAGCGGGAGACGTGAGGAAGTCTAAAGAAGTTATGAAATTTTGTTAAAACAAAGCAATGCTGTTTATTATCTTTGTATTTCTTTTATAAAAAAACCCTAATAAATTTTTTTTTAAAAAAATAGAAGGTGCTACAGCACAGATTTACATTAGCAAACTGGGTAAGTTGAATCCGGCCCTTAAGATTTTGGTTTTATAGATGCAGCCACAGACAAAGGCTGTTTGAAATCCACACGAAGGCCAAATATACATACAGCATATTCCCCATGTGTTGATAACCGCCCAAACCTGTACATCTCTACTTCAGTTCTGACCTATCATGACTCTCCTGTCCTACTTGAGCCTTCTTTCAAATTCCAAGGACAGTTCCAAATTACCATGATCATAACCAGTGCTATTTTTCTAGAAAAAGAGGTGCCGGAACTCACCATGAACGCTTCCCTTGTTGCAATGGTATAGGTACCCCCCTGAGAGGTGCTGGAGCTGAGTTCCGGCCGGGGGAAAACAAAACTCTGATCATAACCTTTTTGATCACCACACTGTTTTGTTGGAGTGGTTGCTCTGCACAATTCACACAGCCACTGTGCTCACCTGTGCCTTGCTAAGCCCAACCTAGAAGGATCAGGACGGATGCCACTGTTACAACAACAACAACAGCAATGGTAGCAACCAACAGGCCATGCTGGTTGGTTATTTCTCTTCCCTGTTCTTCCCTCACAACCTCCCACAGTAAATGGTGGAAGCTGGTGTCTGAACACAGGCCAATTCCCCTGCCCCAAGCTCAACTGCAAAGACCAGCACAAACAGTGGGGAGCAGTGGCTGAAAGTGTGATACATGAAGGAACTGGTTTGAATCTTATCCAAGCTGTTAACTCATACCAGGTGGCTGCTGGAAAGCTGCCTCAGCTCCTTTCCCTGCCCCACATGCATACATTGCAATATGGGGATAATAATAATATTGGCCTAATTTGCAGGATTATTTTAAGGCTTACTGTGAAATGCTTTGAACCACAACAACAAAACCACTGAATATAAATTCTAGATATTATTATTGTTATAGCTGTGTCCTTTGTTATCTAATTAGGTATAAAATAAGTAAGAACATTATATCTGAGCAAGCCAAACAATTCACAAGTCCCACTTAGTCCACCCTCTAATAAAACACTTGGGGATTTCAGGAAGCACGAGATGAGTTTTCATAATGTGGGTGAGTGGGTGGTACAGTCCTACTCAGGCTTCCACAACCCGGGAAGCTGCTGTTAATGGGCTAGGGCTGGAATGAGCAGAGATCTTGCAATGAAGAGAGCACAGTTGGCAGCAGACTCCGTGATGCCATTAGGTGAGAGCTTGTGCTCAGCACTTTCCTTTTTGAGCTGGAGAAGGAAGTCCATGAAGTCTAGCACTTGCATACATTTATCGAGAACATTTAGTCTAACATATAGGATCTCCACACCTCTAGGTATTACACACTGGTGGCCCAACACAGTGGCAGTGTTGGCACATGATGCTAAGCCAAACCATGGCTTTACTATGAACACACCAATGTGGTGGCTCCTGAGGAGGAAGCCATAGCTGCTTTGCTCCTACCTGGGCTTTTCAGGTCAGTGCAGTGTGCCAGTTATGCCAAGGTTTGGCTTACAATGCTGTCCAAACCAGGGATCATGGTTATGGTCTTTCATTTTAGGACCAGCTTAATTTAGCTGCTGTCCTTGTTGTTGTTTTTTAGTCGTTTAGTCGTGTCTGACTCTTTGTGAATCCATGAACCAGAGCACGCCAGGCACTCCTGTCTTCCACTGCCTCCCGCAGTTTGGTCAAACTCATGTTGGTAGCTTCAAGAACACTGTCCAACCATCTCGTCCTCTGTCGTCCCCTTCTCCTTGTGCCCTCCATCTTTCCCAACATCAGGGTATTTTCCAGGGAGTCTTCTCTTCTCATGAGGTGGCCAAAGTATTGGAGCCTCAGCTTTAGGATCTGTCCTTCCAGTGAGCACTCAGGGCTGATTTCCTTCAGAATGGATAGGTTTCATTTTCTTGCAGTCCATGGGACTCTCAAGAGTCTCCTCCAGCACCGTAATTCAAAAGCATCAATTTTTTGGCGATCAGCCTTCTTTATGGTCCAGCTCTCTTCCATGTATCACTACTGGGAAAACCATAGCTTTAACTCTACGGACCTTTGTTCGCAAGGTGATGTCTCTGTTTTTTAAGATGCTGTCTAGGTTCATCATCACTTTTCTCCCAAGAAGCAGGCGTCTTTTAATTTCGAGACTGCTGTCACCATCTGCAGTGATCATGCAGCCCAAGATAGTAAAATCTCTCACTGCCTCCATTTCTTCCCTTTCTATTTGCCAGGAGCTGATGGGACCAGTGGCCATGATCTTAGTTTTTTTGATGTTGAGCTGCAGACCATATTTTGTGCTCTCCTATTTCACTCTCATTAAGAGGTTCTTTAATTCCTCCACACTTTCTGCCATGAAACTTGTGTCATCTGCATAGCTGCCGTCCTATGGTGACCTAAAAAGTCTGGGGAGGAGCAAAGCAGATGTGAGTTCCTTGCTGGAGCCAGCACATTTGCCTTGTTGCAGCCTTACCATGTTTGAAAACCAGGCAAGTGAAAGCCTCACTGCTCCAAATCTAGGGAGTCCATTCAAGAGAGTTTTTATAAGCCCATGCATGAAAACTCACTTCCCAGAGTCCCTTATGAGTCCAGCCACATTCACAGCAAAGGGTGCAATAAAAAATAAAATAGACCTGGACCTGCAACTGTTGCTGCTGTTAAGTTATGAGCTTTAATACTGAGCTGGTGGGAAAGTTCATTTCTTCTCAAGCTATTAAAAATGTAATGTTGGGAGGGAGTGAAATGAATGTTTGCAAGTCATTTTGAATGTTTTTAAGAACTTTGTTTTGCATTTGGTGAAAATGTAGAAAGGGGGATTTCTAATTAATGATTTGCCAAAACAAGAGGGTGATTTAATACAACTGAACAAAGAATACAAAGGGTTAGGCTGTTTGCTTCCTTTTGTGTGTGTGTGTCCAGCATCTGAAGCAGCCATAGCTACACATGAAGCAAACCCTATTCAAAGGAGTTACTTTTCAACCAAAGAATTTCCTCCCTTGGACATTCCAGGCAAGGACCTGCAAGGAGGTAGGCTGAACCATTTTGTGCAGAGACTGAATCATAAAGATGCCAGACTTTGCCAGCTTGCTTTCTGCCACAGATTCTGCAAGGAATAGTGGCAGTAGCAAATGAGATTGGAGACTATATCTTCCTGGGCCGCAGAGTCAAGCTGTGAATGCTTGTTTAGTAGCTTACGAGAAAAGGCGGAACATTTCTTTTCATTATCAGACTATGCTTCTACAGTTCTCCCTGTTACACATCTGCCCAAACATTTGCTTGCTCAGAAAACTGTGTCCATTCCACAGCAGTGAATGCAGATGTGAGCTCAAGAACAAACAATGGGCAAAAGTTAGACATATTATTTACTGCAGGGCAACTGGAAAATATACTGCAAGGCAGAGACAGCCCCTGAATAATTAACTAACAGAGTCATTAGAGACCAATGAACTCCAAGCTATACTTTGGAGCAGAGTACAGACATGGGTCAGGTGGGATGCTTCAAAAAAGGGAGTGATGGAGTCAGTAACAAGGTTCACACCATTCTGGTGACATGGTTTCTTACTTAAGAAAACAAGTAGGAGCTTCTGCTATGGCCAGCTGCCCCACCGCAAGGTAGCATCATTTATATTTCAAAGCAGGCACAGCGATTCAGGCAATTTCAGCCTTTGGGATTCCGCTTTCAGCACCCAGTTTGCCGGACTGGTCCCCTTACCTACACTTTGGAGTTCCTGCTCTCTTCTAGCTTCATGTGCATGCATGAGACACCTCAAATATAATCACAAATTTATAGAAAAAAATGGTGAGCAATGTCATCAGCCTGACTTTTGCATCTCTGGAAATGGGGAATCAATGGAAGGTACACAATGTGAGTAATCCACACTAGGGTGTGTCACTTTAATCTTAAATGACATGACATCATCTTTTGCACATGATAGGCAAACAAAAGCACAACAAATGGTGATACCCGGCCTCATCCATTTCCCTAGAAGAAAAGAATTTCTCTAGGAAATTTCCCCCTGTTCCCTTATCAAGCAGAATTAGATGCAAGAAAAGCCACATCCTTCTCTAGGACCATTGTGCAGTGCTGAAGAAGGGCCCCCACTGTATCACTTCTTATTCTGTGTAATATTCATCATGCTGGTTTATTTATGGGCCCCCTTATTCGGGAAGGTATTTTTCAGGCCTGGTGAATAAAACATAAGCCTCTGCAGTTTGTCAGAATGCATGCAGCTCCTCTGAAGTTGGCCTGACAAACGGTCTTTGGTTTTCTCTGACGACTGCACTTCGAGAGGAATACATTTGTATTTGGATTCTCAGCACTCGGGGGATATACAAAAACTTTCCCCAATGGAATAAGGGAAATTTTTACAGCTTTCTGGCAAATGGCGATAAACCAAAGCATAAAGCTAGGATTGTATACCAGGGACAAAATGTGCATTGCTGGGGCTGAGAGACTACCAGGGGCTGAAGGAAGGAGGGAGGGAATGACAAAAGGAACTGTTAACAACTCTCTCTCAAAATTCCTCTATGTAAAGAAGAAAAAAACCCTTCAACACCCCACAGCTCCAGCAGAGCCCCGCTGTTCCTAATACAGTGGTATCTCGTGTTACAAATGCTTCAGGTTACAAATGCTTCAGGTTACAAACTCCGCTAATCTGGAAGAGTTACCTCGAGTTGAGAACTTTACCCCAGGATGAAAACGGAAATCATGTGCCAGTGGTGCAGTAGCAGCAAGAGGCCCCCTTAGCGAAAGCACACCTCTGGTTAAGAACAGTTTCAGGTTAAGAACGGACCTCCGGAATGAATTAAGTTCGTAACTAGAGGTACCACTGTACTGGCACAGGCAAGCTTGACTTCTCCTCTTCTGGCACCAGACTTTTGACTTTATTGTTTGCCCCAAACCCAGAACCTGCAGGGTGCGCAGGCAGGGATAGAACAGGTAAACCAATTCCAGTGTTCAGCCCTCAACAACATTTGACAACATCTGACGCCCCTTCCCCAGCCCTCACACTGTCTTTCCAAAAATGGGTAGGCAAGGCTTTGGGAAGGAGGTGGGGGCTCTGAAAGGATCCTAGAGTCCTCCCACCAACCTCCCAAAGCCTAGCTAGAGCTTCCCCAGCTTTGGGAAGTAGGTGGGATGGCTCTAGGACTCTACCAGAGCCTTGTAACTCCCTCCTAAAGCTCAGTAGCCTGCTTTGGGAATGCAACAAGAGGAAGGGGGCATCAAATTTGGGGCTTGCTTCCCAACCCTGCCCCGTGCAATGTGGCAGTGAGTGACCTGTGGGTCCCGTGTCCAAGTACTCCCATGGCCCAATTGATATGGAAAGTTGGGCCACCCAGTATTAGTCACTCCAACCACCTTAACTGGCAGTATTTTAAGACTTATTAAAGCAAATGAAATTATTTTACTTAGGTTGAAGTGGATATAGGATGTGGAACAAATACACTGCAGAATAAACATGCATCTAGGTTATTGCCCCAGAGGTGCACTACCTTCCACTGCAACAGCTTCTGGAAGTTATGTGCTGATTCCAAATGGAAAGCCTCAAAGCTTTGGTTTTGCTTGTCCCCGCTGTCTCTGTGCACTCGGAGATTTCCCAGTGAGGTCTTTGTTCTCCTTTCCTGTAAATCTTTCCTTCCAGGCTTGATACACCCTTGTTTCCTACTGCTTTTGGCCATATTTCTGCCCTTAAAGAGTGAAACCAACTAGACTGTTTGCCTGGGCTCCCACAGCTTCATTGGCATGATCAGAGCTAGGGATTTACTTTGTTGAGCAAGGATTAATTTAACCCAGCCACTGGGAATTGGGATTATTTCCTTGGAAACCATGGTTCTGGGGCGGCAGGTACAGTACTGGGAGCTACAGAGGCCTCCCATGACAAAACAGGGCCATCTGGTGAAATTACTAGACTGAGGACGTAAAGCATACAAGTAAATATCACACAGGACATAGTTGTCCTGCAAAGCCCCCAGCTAAATAATCTCTTCTAAGAGCACACCCATATGGCAGCTTCTACCATGGGAATTTTCCCACCTTGAGTGTTAAATCTGGGTGTGGACAGCCTGAAAGACACCAACTAGCTTTTATTGTAGGGCTTTTCTTTGGCAGAATAATAGTTTGGGGCTGTGCTATTCACAGTGATCCTCCTAGTCCACGTATGTCTTTTAGACTGGCAGAGGTGAGCTATCCCCGTGTGGCCTACTGCTATTATAAGGTACACCAAATTGACAGGGCTTTCAGTGCCCATATACCTGCAATGCTAGTTCCAGGTAAACCATAATTAGTGGCCATTAAACCTAATGGCCACAGAACCTTGGCCAAATCTCACATCACCCAGCCTAACCTCTAATCTATTTCCTCGGGTTATTGTGAAGACACCAGCAAAGAGTTGCAACGCAATACTACAGAATTGTAAACCAGCACCCACGTTGGCAGGATAATACAATTGCTTATCAACATTTATGAATTATATGAACACTTGTATCTTATATAAACACTCAAGAGGGAAGCGGCAGCAAAGCACAAAGCCATTACACTGACTTTATTTTGCAGTTGGCCAGTCAGCTTCCCTCTGAGCAAACCAGCAAACATTGGTTAACTTATGAAAGAACATGCCCTCTAGGAAATCTTTGCACCTGAGCCACTTGCACAAATCTGTCTGACGACTATCAGAAGCTGCTGTGGGTTAATAATATTGGTATGTTTGGCCATGAAGAACCCCATAAGAGTTGAATTAGGAATCATTAGATTACTACTGTGCCCCTACCCTTCCTACATTAAGTGAGGTTAGGCCGATACCCCTTTACAGAGGCTTGATATCACAACCCCATTGAATATATAAGGTGCTGTCAGGCTAGGATTTTGGGTCCCATCCTTCTCATTAGCCATGTTTATCCGCGTTGAGATAGGGTGACAGATAAGGAAAACCAGAGAGAAATGAGAGTCCCTAAAACTGAAAGGGGAAAAAAATTCTCTGGATTCAGACTGGTTCTACAGAACTAAAACAACAAATGCACCCAAATTAAAAAAGAGTCACGCGAGGCAGTCTGTTTTATTGCATCAATTATAGTTGAAAATGCAGGGAAGGTTTTGAATTGCACATCAGTCAAGCACTGCTGTTTAAAGCTAAAGAAATATTAAAAGATTACATGGCAGGTAATTTTAGTGTGGAAAAAACCTGAATGATCACTTAAGACAAACAGTATTCAGGCTGGAACTGGAGCGCTTTTTGACAGATTATAAACAATCTGTCCTTATTGGTGCAATAACTAAAAAAGAAGAAGTTATATATACCCACACTCATATATATAGCCAGACCAAAGGGCATTTTTGCAATATCCAGTACCACTGGGCCAACAGAACCTTTGCATAGCAGAGGGTATGGAGTGCAAGGCAGACTGCTCTGTGAAAGAGTTTTGAGCAAGTCTCTAGGGTCAGTAAGGCACAGCAACTCTAGGCTTTGCCAATAAACACTGCCTTTAAGCCTCCAGCTCAGAGTCCTTCAAACTAAATAGAATTGAAAGTTATATTGCCAAACTGTAGACTATGCCTTTAAATCAAGGGATCTTTTTAATTTTTGTTTTTAAAATCTGCTTCTCCTAATGCATATTTAATCCAAGCTTACCACTGTCTGTGAACTGAGTTACAAAGGTAATCGGTTTCTGGAGTACTGTGTCTAGTTCTGGTTACCACACATTAAGAAGATACGGACAAATCGAAACGGGATGAGATGAGGGCAACAAAAATAGTCCGGGGCCTGGAAAGAAAGCCTTATGGAGAAAGGTATGGAAGACATCCAGTGTATCTAACCTGGAGAAGAGAAGACTGGGTGGCCAGACTTGATAGCTCTTCAAATAACAGAATGGCTGTGACATAGTAGCAGACAAAGATTGATCTCTTGTGTGGCAAGACCACATACTATAGAATCATAGAATGGGAAGGGATCCCGAGGATCATCTATTCCAAACCCCTGCAATGAAGGAATATTCAGTTGCCCCATTCAGGGATCAAACCTGCAACTTTGACATTATTAGCACCATGGTCTAACCAGCTGAGCTATCCAGGCTGACATATCGGGTTCCATGGTCAAGAAGGCGGTTTCTGCACATGCTGTAGAGGGAAATGAGAGGGCAAATGGTAGCCCATCTAGGAGAAGGAAAACCCTTGATCCTAAACTTCCGTTGCCTTGCAGGACATCTTTGGGAGATGAAAGGAGTAAACTCCACACAGATCCCGAGTGGAGTCCCTAAAACAGTAGAATGGTGTCTTGGAGGCCTCCTTCCAGCAACTCCTACAGCCAAGCTGGTGCCAAATGTATTGCTCTGCTTTCCTTTGGACCACATCAGAGAGGCTGAGAGGGGGGTCTTGTCATCTGGGAAGCCCAGGACCTCCACATACACTGCCCAGCTTGCGCCCTGGAGAGGTCACTTCAGTTCTGCCAACACAGTAAAATCAATGCGGTTTGATTTCACCCTTGGAGGCACACTCCGCTGCCTCTTGAGACAGATGGATGCCAACAGCAACATTTTGGCTTTGTTGTTCATTGTTGTTGTTTTTAGTACTAGGGAGAAATTTCTTAATTGTACAATGGAACCTGTTATCAAGGGAGGGGGGAGCTCTTCCATTCTGAAGGTGTTCAAAGCAGAGAGGCTGGGCAGCCATCTAGTCCAGTATTTTCCAAAGTGTTTTCGGACTACAGTTCCCATCATCCCTGACCACTGGTCCTGCTAGCTAGGGATGATGGGAATTGTAGTTAAAAACAACAACCCACACCTGGAAACCAAAGTTTAGGAAACACTGATCTGTTCCAACCCTCTGCAATGCAGGAATCACAGCTATAAGGGTTCGTAGGCAAGGTGTGGGGACAGGGTTGAATATAAGCTCCTGCACATCACCTGATGGACTGTAGGAGTGTGCCTTGCTTAAGGTTTCATATGCCTCCCATCTATCTTTCAAATTTCTGTAGCCTTAGGTCCTACAGGATCTCCTTCAAATGTGATTTTATTATTCTAAGTACTGCACAAATCTTCAATGCACCAGCTAACGTGGATCTAACCCCCTCTCCTCTCCCCCTTCCCCCTTGCACTAACTCCATTTTGCCAGTTGAGGGATTTCTGGCTCCCACCCAAAACCCCTATTATAAAAATCAAACTGTTTAAAAAATGGAAAAAAGAGAGAAGCCAAGAGATTTCCCTGTGCCACCATCTGCTAATTTATAGGGTTATTTGCGTCAGCAGTTTAGAAAGAAGCAAAACCATGTCAGGGATTCTTTTCTTTTTTTTAAAAAAAAAAACCTTCTACAGCAGAAGCATCAAAATATGGTTGCTGGTTTTTATAAAGAGAACTTGCAATCCACATATTTATAAATTAAGAAAATATACATTCACCCCAAAGCAAGTTTTATCAGTATAAGGGGAAACAAAATTGCCTTTTTCAATGAACCGGGGCAACGTGTACCAAAATAAGTTTGCTTTGAGTGATTAGTGGTAGCAGCACCCTCTTTAATGCTAACAGGCATCGGGCCATTAAGGAAGCAATTAGACTGGCCACTGGGAAATATGTGGCTTCCCTATTCTAGGGAGTGAGGGCAAAGGTCCACAGTTCAAATTGCATTGCTCACCATGGCAAGCATCCCAGCCACTGCTCTGATGAGTCTGTCAAGCCCCAACTTCCTTCTTGTCCTAGGCGCTGCGGAGGGGGTAAGGATATCACCCCCCACAATTGTGCTATGCTTCTGAAGGTCATCTGAGAACCATGGAAGCAGAACAATCCCCACTACGAGAGCCGAAATCGGAGCAGGTTACTATTGTCCCTGATCTTATGGAGGATTCTGATGACCAGGTCTGTGGAACAAAATTGGGAGTTCATAACCCACAATGGAAAATGCATGGATCACCCCATATTTGTTAATGTAACACAGAAGAGACGTATTGGGGAATGGGCACAGTTCAGTGGCGAAACGAACGCTTTGCATGTATCCTAGGTTCAATCCTTGGTATTTTAAACATAAATGTTCTCAGATGGCAGGGCTAGGAACAGTGGGTGAGATTAAGATTAAACCACAGACTTATCACAGTGGCCTTTTTCATACCAGGAAAACCCTTAATATGTGGAGCAGGGACTTCAGCCACTGCCTTCACTCTTGACCTCTGTATTTTCATTCCTGCCTCTTCCACATGTTCACTAGTACATATGGTCATCTGTGCTGGATGCTTGAGCTGAGATTCCTGCATTGCTGGGGGTTGGACTAGATGACCCTTGGAGCTCCCTTCCCACTGTAAAATTCTACGATTCTAAGATATGTTGAAAGTGTGATGATATTTATTAATTTAGCATTTCAGGTACTAGGGTGTCCTTGGACGTCATGGGGTGGATAGTAATGCTTTAAACAGCAAACAGGTAAAATGCCCTACAAGACCTACAGGGCTTTTTACCTAACCAGAAGGAAGCATATAACCCTCCAGGCAAGAGGCCTCGGGAGTATTCTATCTCATTTGTCCATAAACACTTTAATAAGATGGCAAGCTTATATCATTAGGAACGAGGAGGTAGGCTGAGCCCCAACCACATGGCTAGATTCAATCGCTGAGCCAAAGATCAGACAGATGGTGCTAAATGCCTAAACCTCCTGAGATGAAGGGAGCAAGCAATGTTTCTGATGTCTAAGTACTGTAATAGCTTTATTGTTGCTGTCTGTCTGAAGAACTTCGGACCAGCTTGTTTCAGTTATTTCAACCACCTTTTCTTCGCACGAACTGGGCCTCCGCCCCACCCACAGTGTGAGATCCTTTGCTTTACATGCCTAACAAATTTCCATGTCTTGCAGCTATGGTTATGGCAGTTTTCCAAGTCTGCATAGTAGTAGCCGCAGAAGTTGCATGGAATTGGGGATGATTGATTAAAGACTGCTTTATGATGGGCAACAATGCAGGAAGCACCGAAGCAGCAAAGATGCAACTGACGTCTTAATAAGGGAAGCAGGTGAGAAAGGATCTGCTAATGCTCCTTATGAGGTTGGTTCTTCCCAATGATGAGTGTCTGGGTACTTAAATTGCTTATCACATGCTAAGAGAAGTTAGTAGATTTGGCAGGTGATTATTTAATGAGACAAAAAGTCTAGGGAGGCTCCTGTGTTGCTCTAGGGCAGGCATAGGCAAACTCGGCCCTCCAGATGTTTTGGGACTACAACTCCCATCATCCCTAGCTAACAGGACCAGTGGTCAGGTATGATGGGAATTGTAGTCCCAAACATCTGGAGGGTCAAGTCTGCCTATGCCTGCTCTAGCGTAGTTGTGTACAAACATAGGGAATTACACACATGGGAGTATTAAAGCTCCAGTGTCTGGTTTTAAGATCAACCAAAATAATCTAGCAATTATGCCATTTGTATAAACACAGGTTTATACAATGACAGCACATCGAGATGTAATCTATTTTTTAACAGGCAAAAGTTTTCTTGCTATAGAAACAGCCAATTTTTGCACCAATACACTAAAATCTGGTTCCGATGCAAAATTCTGACTGTAGACTTTGACTTACCTTGTTCTGGAGTTTGAAGGAGCTCTGCTAAAGGAAGGAGTTCCTAAGGTGAGGAGCCATTTTGGCTAAAGGTGGCTCCACTGGAATAATTTTGCAAGAATTCTGAGGAAATCATAACATTCTGCTTAAGTAACGTCAGTTGCAGAATTACAAAACCTTCAGAGTTCCTCCCTCTCCTTCTGCCTCGTTTCAGTGCAGCATGTAGGATGAACCCAATTTGTATTTATTCACTGGATTTAATCAACAGACTAAATTTATCTGGTTTATCCATTACAAAGCTATTTCCATTTTATGCACACAGTTTAATATTTTATATTCACTTTTTAAATTCACTGCTGCCCGCCCGGGGCATTCAGGATGCTGCAGATGATATTTTCAACAATGCTCTGGCCCAAACACACGGTGTAAACTGCAGCGTAGGTTATGGTTTAAAAGAGCTGGGAGCTCTCCAGGCACAACTGTAATACAAAAATTATTATTACTGTTATTATTCATAATGTCCTTTGCCTTCATTGTTCAGCTCTACTCCCTCACTTGGCTTCCAAGCATTGTGCATTCTACACACCCCTTGCGGAGTTTTTAGAAGAACGATTCAGGACCAAATCCCTCCCAAGGTTTATAAAGATTGCTTTGCTAAGCCCTCTCAGGTGCATGAGATATCTCACAGCTCTGCTTGCAACCTCTTTGTGAAGCTCTTTCGGATTTCTCCATCAAGATGGACAGGGAATCCTGGAGCCTCATGGTGTTTGGACTTAAGCTAGTTTCATATTCTCTCCCCGACCAACTCCACAGATCCCCCAGCTTCTTCATTTGTTCATTAAGGTGTCCATAAAAGTGTGATAAAAATGTATTTTTCAGTGGTTAATGAGTTTCCCAGTTTAATAAGCAACTTGCTTTCCTATTCCCCCCTCCTTGGAGACACCCTGTGCCTCTCTGTAAATAATGCATCCTGCTCTCTCTGGCGTGTGCACTGTCTACTGGGCCAGCACAGCACAAGCCAGGAAAGCAGATCAGATTGTTGTTGCTTGGCTATTGCCCCTTTGCCTCAACATTTTTTGCAAGCATGATTATTTCTAATAGACTTTTTTTTGGCTATACCTGGACTCAAGCTACACACAGCACAACCACCCACAACCCTTACAACACACTGACCATCTGTAAGAAAGCAATACTCTTTCGCTCATGGCCAATGGCTCTTTTCTGAGAGTTCATGTGCACCATTGGGAGATTCCCAAGCAACCCTACAGATGCTGTTGGGCAAAAGGTTTCATCACCCCTGACCATAGGCCATGCTGGCTGGGGCTGATGGGAACTGGATTCCACCAATTTCTAAAGGGCCACAGGTTCCTGCAATAAGGCAATGGTCGCACTTGCATGTGTGGCCACAGTCACTGAGAACCACACTGGTATTCTTGACTGAGTCTCCTATCAATTGGTAGGCATGTTCAAGTCAAGCTCCAGTGATATCCATATCTCTTCCCTTAAGACCAACAGCCTAATCTTCTACTGAGTTGGCATCCTGTGCACGGATCCTTCATTTCCTCTATGCTGCAGGCATGATCCCCACTGCATAAGAAGAACAGAGATATTTTGGAAAGTCAGTGAACCATCAGCCATGGTTTTATGACCTTCAGGATTGGCTGTTGTAACGTGCTCCTTTGCAGGGTTATTTCTGAAGTGCACTCATATGCTTCTGCAGGTGCAGAATGTGTTCCAATGTTTGTTTGTTTTTCACTCAAGCGAACATTTAAAACAGCTACTATAGTCCTATTAAATGGTTCAAGGAAGTCTTCTAGTTTGCTTTATGCCTGATTCTTTTTTTTTTTTAATATTTTGTGTGTGTGGTGGTGGGATGGTGGATTTTAAATAATTCAAATAAAATGCCCTAAACTTACAACACTGACCAAAGAAACAAGTTGTTCCATAATCATAGGATTTTTTCCATCTTTCTCTTCATTCCCAGTATAGCCACTCTCTCCTTCACTCCAGTGTTCCTGGATCCACAAAAGCAATTGTTCTTCAATGGCTGCATCCCTCTTGTCCGTCCTCCCACCCCCCCTCCTCAGATGCTGTCCCCCTTATTCATCTGTTCCCTTCAGCAAACAGGCCAAGCCTCAGATCTCACATTTTCACTAGTATGCCTCTCCCTGCCCCATCCAAACCAAGTCTATCTGTAGCCTGGGTAATGCTGTGTCCCCCAGATGATGTGGCGTCAACACCAAAGTCCATTGTTTGATTAAGAAACAAAACAAATGCCCCTTCCTGGCACATAAGAATGAAAGGAAGAGTCCCAAAATTTACTTCTGAAAAAAGTGAATTTTGCAAACGAAAAGTGTGCTAGCCATATACATTTTGCACAATGATCGCTGATGTGTTTGTAAAACCCTGCCTCCCACAAAATGAAAATGAGGGGCGGGGAAGAAAGCCCTGTTCACTTTTCATCGCTGAAATTTATTATATATTTCACATGGCATTCACTGAGCACTGCATCTTGAAGAGTGAAACAACTGTGGTCAACAGCTTGCGTGTGAGGTGCAATTCCATTATTCCTGAGACTCTGGCTTCATCCGGAGACTCACATCCCAGCCTTGCTGCCCCTCAGTGCTTTGGATGCTCCAGATCAGATGTCTGCTTTCTCTGAAAGCAGCACAGACCCAATTACCGTATTACATATATTTTTTAAAGGACTCTTTTATGTACACCATAAATCAAACAAACAGAGCAAGGACAAACTTCTGATCAACAGCAAAGCTAGACACGGGAGGAGGAAACGACAGAAGAATCTGAGAATATGTGCTAGGGAGCCAGCAAACCACCCAAACTACTTCTCAAAAACAGATCCAAGAACCCTAACTTCAATAGCTGCTTCAAATACAATTAGAAAATGGGTAATACCTCTGGTGGGGCACAGGAGGGCACAAGGAGAAGGGGACGACAGAGGATGAGATGGTTGGATAGTGTCTTCAAAGCTACAAACATGAGTCTGACCAAACTGTGGTAGGCAGTGGAAGACAGAAGTGCCTGGCGTGCTCTTGTCCATGGGGTCACAAAGAGTCGGACACGACTAAACAACAACAACAAACCTCTGGTGGGGGACATGAAATGCTCCTTCTGGGGTGATTTGTCCACCTGTGGTCCCCACCCTGCACTCAGCTCTCACCTGTGACTCCCAGAGGCTGTCAGCATGCAACAGCAGCCACACCCCGGGAATGGCTTCGACTGGCCAGCTATACCAGGTGAGGGTAGTTAATGGGTCTCAAACCCTCAGTGATTTGGGGACTTCCCTGCATGAGAAAACAGGCTCCGGCAGAGTGAGCAGACAAGACCAATAGTGGGTCCAACAGTCAAGAAGGTGGTTACTCCACATGCTGTAGAGCAGGGATCAGCAACCTAAGGCCCATGGGCTGGTAGCGGCCCACGGGGCTCGTCTAATCGGCCCATGTCAACCCCTGCTGCCCCCTGCTGCCCACTCTTACCAACGCGGTGTGGGGACCGACTTCTGGGTTGATGCTCCTCCGACCCGGATGTGCACTGGAAAAAGTGTGTGTGCATGCGTGCGGGACGGAGACGGAGACGCGCCCGTGTGCATACACACATGCTATTTCCTGTGCACATCCAGGTCGGAGTAGCGCTGGAAATAGCGTGTGCGCATGTGCACTTCTCTGACCCAGAAGAGTGCACATGCACACATGCTCCGGCCCATCCTCCGACAGATGGAATGTGGACCAGCCCATTGTCCGGTAAAGCTTGCCAACCCCTGCTGTAGAAGACAAATGAGGAGCAGATGGGGCCCATCAACCTGGGAAGGCAGCCCATCTAGGATCAGAGTTTTCCTTCTCCTAAACTTCTGCTGCCTTGCAGGGTATCTTCAGGAAAAGAGGCAGCTAAGGAGTAAATATTGAATTGGGGGAGTAGAGCCAGGTTTGGAATACAGTGGTACCTCGGGTTACATATGCTTCAGGTTACAGACTCCGCTAACTCAGAAATAGTACCTCGGGTTAAGAACTTTGCTTCAGGATGAGAACAGAAATTGTGTAGCAGCGGCACGGCGGCAGCAGGAAGCCCCATTAGTTAAAGTGGTGCTTCAGGTTAAGAACAGTTTCAGGTTAAGAACGGACCTCCGGAACGAATTAAGTACTTAACCCGAAGTACTACTGTAATGAAAACAAAAAAATCTAAGAGAAAAGGAATCTGATTCAGGCCTACAAAACTGGACTTTACATGTAGGTCCCTGGCAAACCCAGTCTATTGCTCTGACCCTTTCATCTACTGTAATTGGCTTGAAGTGTTGCTTGTCAAGTGGTGAGTCACCTACGGAACATTTCAATCTCTGTGGAAGTGTTGTTTCTACTCTAGTTCTTCCTATGCCCCCTTGAAGAGCTCTGTGTTTTGGCAGCCATTGCTGGAGCTCCCTAAAAAGAGAAGGTCAAGGAGTTGCTTGGTTCCCTGGAGTGGCCGAGGTCAGGGTCCTAATCCCAAAGGAAGCTCATTCGTGCCAATCTGGAGAACGCTGTGTTTTTTCTGCATATGGGTTATCAAAAAAGAGGCCAACTGTATATTTTTTCTGCAAGAAGCAATTCCAATACAGCGGCGCTGGATGGTGCAGATGACCAGGTGGACTGTAAGCACCATAAACACCAGAGAGAATCAAGATAAACTGCAGTCACAGCTATAACACAGTGCTACTGAAATTGCTTCGCTATGTAGCATTGTACCAGGGCACTGCTTTCAACAAAGCAGCCTCTGATATAACACCAGCTTACCAGCCAGTACAGCACTGCTCGCCAACCAGCATAACCAGAAGAGCGATTCTCGAGCAAAAGCAGATCTAGTTATTACCGCTGCAGCGTGCAATCAGCACTACAGCAAATTTAACCAGACAAAGGGGGGAGGAGGAGGAGAAGAAGAAGGAAAGCATCTTTTCCAGTCAATAATTAAGCCTAATTTTCATAATAAACTAAACCAGGGGCGAAGGGGTGCAGGGCACATGGCAAGCTTCTGCTTTGGAAGCCAGTTGCTACGGTGTATTATTATATTGTTCTGCTGCTGCATCGCAATCTATCAAAGTCAGTGTCCCCAGAGCAAGAGAAATCAAAACATCATGAATAAAGTGCAACTTTAAAACTCCTCTCATCTGACAGAGCTTGTGCAGAGCCTCCTAACGTGCAGCCCTTTTATTGATGCTCTCCTCTAATAAAGTCGATGCTGGCCTAGCTTCCATGCGTACAGCACATTTGCTCAATTAGAAGGGAACAAATAAGGCAGCAAGCCAACATGGTCTAGGTAAACACCGTGGAAAGCAAGGGAGCTCTGCAGCTTCTACATTTGTAGCAGTGCTGGCTCCTCCAGGGCTTTGCAAGCTGATGGACAAAATGCTACCAAGGGCCCTGCCCCAGTGATTTTGCATCACACATGTCTGCTTCCCTGCCCCACTCCGCCCATTCACCCCCCTGCACTTTGTACTGGGCATATCTAAGACCCAAATTAGAAATGTTTGCTATGTGACTGTCTCTCCCAAGCATTAAAAAAGAAGAAGAATAGCAGCAGGGGCTAATCCTTCCATCCCAACATGGTAAACATATAATCTAGTTTGGGTTTCACATGAAAGGTACAAGCTAAGAAAGGAAGGGCAGAGGGCACTGAACATAGTAGTAACAACAAAAACAACAATTTTATTATTTATACCCCATTCCATCTTACTGGTTTGCCTCACCCACTCTGGGAGACTACCAACATAATAAAAACACAGCAAAAACCAAACATTAAAAACTTCCCAATACAGGGCTGTTCTTCATTTGTCTTCGGAAAGTTGTTATTTATCTGTTTGACATCTGATGGGAGGATGTTCCACAGGGAGGGTACCACTACTGAGAAGGCCCTCTGCCTGGTGAATAATAATAATAATACCACGCCCATTTGGCTGGGTTTCCCCAGCCACTCTGGGCTGCTTACAGCATATTTAAAAACATAATAAAAACACGAAGTATTAAAAACCTCCTGATACAGGGCTGCCTTCAGATGTCTTCTAAAAGTTCTGTAATTCTTTACACTTCTCGGGAGTTAGGGAAGACTCTCAAAGGAGGACCTCAGTGTCCAGGCTGAATGGGTGGAGATGCTCCTTCAGGTATACAGTGCAGGTATCCAGAATTAAAACACTCCTATCCCCTGCTATTTCAATTGGTTGTCTCTCCTTCTGTGGACCTATGCTCAAAGCCTAAGGGACGCACACTTTCTCTCTCTCTCTGGGACCAGCACATTTATCCTGAAGAGTCAAAACTCCACAATCACAAGAGCTAGAAACATACATTTCTTACAAATATAAATTAAAAATATATCAATTTTATAAGGGTGGGTATCACACTCACATCTTGACCCGGGCAGATGAAATGAAGAATGGCCCTGCAGTGTATTTTAAAAATCCAAAGAAAGAGACATGTCAATATGGGGGAAAGTTCATGGAAAATCGGGGGCTGCCCTATTGGCTCAACAACATAATCAATCGTTTGGGGAAGGGTGGAGGAAAGAGAAACATGGGAAATTGCTTCTCTGCCTTCAGAGTGTGGCAGTCAGTGACCACACAAACGTTAAGACTGATCAACCCAAACCCTATTCCTTTCTAGTCTTTTGGCCACTGATAGAAAAGCAAAGTGGGTTGATTAGGGAAAGAACTCAGCTTAGTGGGCCTCCTTGAACACCAACTGGCAGACTTAGATATCTGCTGGCAGGGATTGCATACCAAGCCACGGCAAACTGGGCAAAGAAAGGGGTGCCTGAACTTTGTCTGGAGAGAGCTTTAATTTGGTGGTAGTTTGAGAAAACAGAGGGAAAATGGAATACTTCAGTAAATGTAATGATCACTTCCTAAATCTCTGCAAGAAACCCTGTGCACAATACACCCCCCCAATCATTCTTAGCTGCCTATTTCACTTCTCCATTACTAATTCCCAGTTCTGACTCAGAATAGTCTGTCCTTACTCTCCCCTTCCACATTCCAACTCAGAAGTTGCCCCTCAGTCGCGAAACCACAGTGTCATGGTCAGGTCTACGGGCAATCGAAGTCCCGGCTGAGGATGTCGCGACTGGGGGCAAGATGGCGGGGTGGGAGCAGGAACGAGAGTCCAGAAGCCAGGGGTCCAAGGGTCGAGAAGCAAGGAGTCACAAAGTCAAGGGTCCGAGGGTCGAGAAGCAAGGAGGCAAGAAGCCGAGGTCCGAGGATCAGGAAGCAAGAAGCCAAACGCATCAAGGCAGGAAACAAGTTGCTGTGGCAAAGAACCGAAGGGAAATGCTGACCTTATATCCCTTCCTGGCTCTTGCCACCAGGTACAGTGAGTTACCAAGTGGTCTCACCTGTGTGGCTGCGCCTTGCCTCTGCAGAACAAACTTAGGAAGGCCCCAGTCCTGCGAAGCCCTACTGGTCACAGGGCCTGGCTCCTGCATGCACTCCTGACACACAGTCTCTACCCGACCTCAACCCGGTTGTGCATTGGAAGGATGCTACTGTATTTTTCATCCTAAACCATAGGAGCTTTCCCCCCTTCTCCCATTCCAAATCCTGGGCTCCTGCAATGTTCCTCTCCTTTTAACCCCACGGTGTCCATTTGCCAGATCCTATCAGCTCCGTCTGTCCCAGGTTTTGCTGCTTCAGCAGAGTGGTTTTCTGAAACAGAGGCTTCTGCTTATGGCATAGGGGCCTTTCCTGCAACCTCCCCTCCCCTAATTGACACCATAAATCTAAGAGGGGCAAGGGAATCCCCTCTTCCTCACCACACTTTGGTATCTCACAGTTGCCTCCCTCTGGCCAAGCAGAGACTGGCTTCCCTCTCCTCTCTTCTCCCCACTCACCCCCCCCCCCGGCCACCACTCGTATGTTTAAGCAAGACATTCCTTGTATCGTGAGCCAGTCCCACTGGGGTTGTTTAATTTGCAATCCCCTCTCTAGCGGAATCCGTCTCTGGCTGCTGCAGCAATAATACGTCTGCATCATCAGATCGCAGAGCAAGGGTGCGCAGGGATTGTTCCCACAGCCCCTCCACCAATGATATCAGGGGTATGTCGGCTTACAGCCCCCGCACTGAACCAGCGCTTTAGTAGAATTCTCTCTCAAGCTATTGCCCGAGAGGTTAATATTCTGCTGTGAACAAACCGACTCAATTAAATTAACACTGGCCCCAGCGTCCCCTGCCTCCTGCCTGTTTGCTCAATTATCTCGCCCCAGATGAGCCAGCGAGACTGCAGTGCTGCTGATCTAGAGATGGAGAGTAGCGAAGCGCCACAAAGGAGGAGCAGGTGGGGCAAGCAAGCATTTTGCCCTTCATGATGGCCCTTCCCCACTGGGACCTTCCATTCCACTACCTCGTATTCCCGGGAGCCTGCTCGCTTGCCGATGAACTTGGAAATGACAGTTTCGAAATACCAAAAGGGTGGCCGCTGCAGCAAAAATGAAATAAAGCACCTTAAAGACTAACCGATTCACTGTGGAATAGGTTATTGTGGCCTACAGCAAACAATAATTGGGTTAATTTTAGTAACAAGACTCGTGCAACCATCTGAATACATGACCCCCCCTACCCACATTCTGAACGTGAGGAATTTCCTGGGCCCCTGTGATGAAACCTTCTGGGATATGACAGGGTTGGTAAAATCTTGTGCCCGATAATGTACCATCTCCTGTTATGTTGACAGAACCAATCCTGGTTCTCCTCAAATGCACAGCAAATACAACCTGTTATGCGTGGCAACCATAACCCACGAGTGAAATCAACACGTGGGTTCTTCCCTTGTTTCACCCTTGACTCCATTTCCTTCCTATTCCTCTGTCAACTACCCAATACTGAGTTTTAGATTTTGGAGGGGCACTATATAACTGAAATAAATAAATGGCTATGGTTATCTAGATTCAAGAAGTGCCATGATTGTCCTCTTCACTTTCACCTCTCTTTGCCCCCTCCTGGTCCCCCTGGCAGGTAACTAGGATCATGAAGCTCACTTGCAATGCCCTATCATCAGAAAGCAGCTCACCAGACCCTTCTAATCCTGACACCACAGCCCAGGGGGGTATTCCTGGGCTGCTGGGCATCCAAGGCCAACATTCCATTCAGTGCACCCACAACATTCCGCTCATAACACTCAAACCAATAGCACTGAAGTAGCCAGACTTGCCCTGCAAGCATATGGAGTGGAATTCTGACGGGATTTCTCTATGGGATTGAGGCATGTCTGGAGGAGAGAAGGGCAGGCAGAGCAAGGAGATGAGCAACAAGCAGTTGGGGTACTAAGACAACAGCTTTGCCCTCAGAAAGAAGCTGGGTGTTAGGCGACAATATAATGTGCACTGAAACGGCAGCATTTTTATGTTCCAGAGGCAAAAGCGAATGCTGTGTTCCTGGCCAGCAACAGCTGCCACAATACCTAATGCCTCCCTCCATTGCCTCTCCTACATATCTATCATCTATCTATCTATCTATCTATCTATCTATCTATCTATCTATCATCTATCTATCTATCTATCTATCTATCTATCATCTATCTATCTATCTATCTATCTATCATCTATCTATCTTTCTATCTATCTATCTATCTATCTATCTATCTATCTATCTATCTATCTATCATCTATCTATCTATCATCTATCTATCTATCTATCTATATCTATCTATCTATCTATCTATCTATCTATCATAATAATAATAATAATAATAATAATTTATTTATACCCCGCCCATCTGGCTGGGTCTCCCCAGCCACCCTGGGCGGCTTCCAACAAAGTATTAAAATACAATGGTCTGTTAAACATTAAAAGCGTCCCTAAACAGGGCTGCCTTCAGATGTCTGTCTGTCTGTCTGTCTGTCTGTCTGTCTCTCTCTCTCTCTCTCTCTCTCTCTCTCTCTCTCTTTCACACACACACTGCAAATCAACTGCCACACAGCTCCTCTCCTCGGTGTTTCAGAGCACCCATTTTATTAGCCTCTCTCTGCAGTGTCTCCATAAGCTGTAGGCAAAAGAAAAGCAAGAAAAGCTCAGGGATAGCTTACTCCTACCGCTATGGAGGGAAGGGGGAAGAGTTGCTTCATTGCCTACCCTTCCTGGCCTATTTCTCCACTGCATGGCAGACACCATGCAGACAAAAATCCAAGGGTTATAACCAGCTCCCAATTTTCATACCACTTTGAATTGCATAGGAGTGCTTCACAACCCCTTCTCGTTTCCCTTCTCAATCTTGTGAGCTGTTTCAGGGCAGCAGTAGCTGGTAAACACAGCACCTGGTGGGGTGGCCACTGAAACAGGGAGGGCTGGGACTTGTTCTGGTTTCCTTCTCACACTCCTCTTTTGCAAAGACACTGCTGGCATGTGAGCAACGTAGTAGTAAAAATACTGGAAGGGCTCTGCCCCATCTTGCCTTGACTACCAGCCTTCCAACAGTTTAAAGATGGCGAGTCTGCCAAAGGGCCACAATACCCTGTGAGCTTCATGGCTAAGCAGAGACTGGAGTTACCCCTCCAAAGTTTCAGGGTACCAATGCACAAGTCCCGCCAAGCTAACAAGTACAGTACTTAAGTTGCCAGAGCTGGGAAAAAGGATGCCAGCAGAACTGAACCCCTCGCACACCCCACCCGCAACTGTCACATTACTGAGCCTCAGCCGCGCCAACCCCAAAGGTTCCTTAATCAAGAGATTTGAGCTCTCAAAATATGTCAATCCTGTGAGTCTCATTGCCTGAGCTGATGAGTGGCGGTTGTGTGTGAGAGAGCAAGCGTGCGCCTAAGAGAGAGAGCAGGGGCTTCATGGTCTGCAATGATCTCTTCATCACATCTCCTATTCCACCCACCCTGGTCCATCCACGGTGCATTTGATGCCTCTTCCCTTCCCCAGCCTGTTCTGGGAACCCTCCCCGCCTGCCTCTCTCTCTCCTCTTGGCCCCTTTAATCCCCTCGCCATCCCTTAAAGCTCCCCACTCCCGCATCCCTGAGTCAGTCTCGGTTGCTGGGAAGGGAGCAGGGCACCAGTACAGCAGAAGGATTTAATTGTGTGTCAAAATTAAATCTCTTTTGATGAAGAACAATTCAACTCCGGCTCTGTCTAATCAAATTAACAAAGTCTTTTTTGATTTTCAATTATCTCTTTCACTGGAACACTTTATCCCATGCTCCTGCGATGCCGCTGACAAGTCCCGACTAACAATTAAGGCAACGGCTGCTGCTTCCTGAGGCGAGGTGACCGCTGGCCCCTTCCAGTCCTGCTCGTCGCTTTATAGCTCGGGGGGGAGAGAACTGTGAAGGCAAACCAAGGCAAGGGCTTGCTCGCTCCATCTGCCTGGCCCCATCCATGGTGCTTCCAGGAGGCCCCATCCGGAACAGTAGCCTCATAAGCAACCCAAAGGCCAGACCTTCTCTGCATGAGCTCCACGGCCCCATTGCCCATAAGGCAGCTACGCCAGCAACTTTACATGCACTTTGCCCCTGACAACACCCCCCCACACACAACCCCCAGCATAGGAATTGGGGCTCCATCTGCCAGATTGTTTCCAAGGGCTCTTGCCACAGAGAATTACTTCTCCTATCAGCCAGCCAGCCAGCCAGTCCCCGACAAAAGCCTTCTCAGCACCTGCAGAAATTGCCAAGGCCAACAGGATTAATGCTGCCAAATGCTGTGGAAGGATTTGAAGGGAGCTTGCTTCGGAAATGGAGCCAGTCCCAGGGTGGCAGTGGGTGGGGTACAGTTGCATGAATTATTCTGCAGGCAGCAAGTGCATCTCAGATTAAATTTGCCAAGGCTGTGTGCACATTAGCGGCTTAAAACACAGTGAGGTCATTTCCCCTCGCTGCGTTTCAAATCGCGTTTGCACCTTGCCACGCACACCGGAGACGGAGCAGGGAAGTCTTCGCCCAATGAACATTATGTGTTTGTTTTCCCTGCCCCCTGCAACCTGGCCCCTTGAACTCCCATTCGTGAAGCTGTCATCTGTGCACATGCTATGGCGGCCTCAAATGTGCACAACTCAGCTTAATTGCAAAGTGAATGTGGCTTAGGTTTTTTCCCATTCAGATAGAAGCTGGCTTGAGGGGAAACACAACAGACTCAAGAAACTGCAGGATAGCTCTGTGTCACGGGGGACATTGGGTGCACGTGGAGTCAAAAGCCAGCACTGGAGCCAGAGTCAATGGTCATGAGCACACAGCCTTTCGGTTCTGCAATGAGATAGCTGGCATGCCTAAACTCGAGGGCTGCTTTCTAGTCCTCATTGTGGTACAATGCAACCTGTGAGGTCATTTGAAACAGGAAGAAATAGTGCCATGTGGTTTCTGATTATTATTAGTATTAGTATTAATAATTTTTATTAAATTTTATTTTAAAAATTGACAAAACATCCATCTTACATATAATATATAAAAACCACTTGGCCATCTTGGCCTGAGATGTCCCTCCTCCTAGACTAATGGTTCTCCTAACTATACTCTGATATTGCATTTTGTTACTATTATTATTATTATTATTATTATTATTATTATTATTACCCTTAAATCCAAATCTTAAATACACCATTTAAAAATCATATTGATAATAACCGATATCTCTAATCTTACAAAACTTCTTGTAGCCCTACTAACGATGTCAATTGTTTACAATTGTCTCTCAAATACAATGTAAATTTATTCCAGTCTTTCAAAAATGTCTGGTGCTGCTGGTTCTGAATTTTCCCACTTAGTTTCGCCAACTCGGCATAGTCCATTAACTTCATCTGCCACTCTCCTTTTGTTGGGATCTCTTCCTGTTTCCATTTTTGGGCCAACAGTATTCTTGCTGTAGTCATTGCATACAAAAACAGTGTTTTATCTCGCTTATGTATTTCTCTACCTACAATACCCAAAAGGAAGGCTTCTGGTTTCTGATTATTATTAACTCAAGAATGGTAAGAGAAGGTTGAAAGCAAAAAGACGATGCAAAAAAGAAAGAGGTCATTCCTCCAAAACGGCACAATCCCCTGAAACAGCGTAACTTAGTAAAACATTTTGCATGGCAGTACCATGGAACTTGGTAGGTTCGGCCCCTCCCTCTGTATCAGCTGGTCTATCTTTAAAAATAAGGAGAACTGAGCTTAATGTTCTCTTGAAAAGAACTTCTGCTTCACATTTTGGATGGGTGGGTGAGACAGATCTGTTTGGAAAGTGTCTCTGATAACAACAACTTATTATTCATACCCCGTCCACCTGGCTGGGTTTCCCCAGCCACTCTTTAAATTTTGGGGAAGAGTCTATGCTCATTTCAGAGGCAGGGGCTTGCTGAACAGCAGCAGTGTTTGTTCTTTCCTTTTGTTCTTTTCAAACGTGTTTTGCTGTTGTGAAGTAAAGCTTCCATCAGCGGCCACCATTTCCACCTCACAATGTTCTCCCTGAAACTACGCTAAAAATAAGCCAAAACACTGCATGCCCCCTAACCACATGTGCAGGATTCACACACACAAACATAACACCCCTCCAAAAAAATTAATGAGACTATTGTTGAACACTGGAAAAATAAAAGTATTTCCCCCACCCTAGCCCACCCCACCCACAGGTTTTCTGAGAGTTGCAAGCAGGGAAAATGCTTCATTCGTTGCTGGCGACATGCAAGCAAAGGAAGTTGCATATAGGACAGTCTTTTTACCTATCCATTTTGCACCAAGTGCTGCAAGATGCTCAAAATCTTGCACCAATGAGAAGCACCTCCTCTACTTTGAATATCTCTTCTTGTTAGAATGGATTGCAAGCTTACTGTGCTCCCAATGGTTTGGGGTTTATTTATTTTTTAAAAAAAGAAAACATCCCTCTCTAGCTTTTGTGGCTTTCTGTGTTGGTCCTTGCAGATACAATAATCTCTCTCCCACAAGCCAGCACAGCCTACTTTCAAATTCCTCTTCAAAATGGATTTTTTTTTTAAAGAAGCCTTTCTTTACTATTAGACAATGGCAATATTAACTGTTCTCCGCCCACGCAGACACACTACCTTCCCAAACACGCTATCCCTTCCATTCTCTAGGTTGCTGGTTTTTTATTATTAGGCTCTGAACGTATTAGGTATCTTTTGCATGCATCACTTAATAAAATGCCAATTAGTAACCCCATCAAACAGCTCCAAAAGTAGGTCAATAACCATATAAGAGCATTTCATAAGAATACGTCTGTGTACAATGGCTCCTTTGTAAGGCTGGACACTGCGTGCTCTTAAAAGCAAAAGGCTGACCTGGTTAGAATACGAGAAGGAGTCTTGAACGCCAGAAGAAGATTGGGAGCAAGGTCTCTGGAGGAAGCAGAGAAAGAGCAGGAAGCAAAGGTCCAAGCTTCTCCCCACCGGATCTCCAAGTAGTATGCAGTCTGGACATGAAGAACTGCTCACCATGTGGAGAGCTCCCATACCGGACTCCACATTCATAGCAGTTAAGACAGCGTGGAGCCATGGTGAATAGCTTTCCCATGACCCACCTCAACCCATTTCTCATTGCTTATTGCATGAGGGTTGTAATATGAAAACAGCATTGGGGAAGGGCTACAGCAGGCATGTCTAAAGCCCGTTTCGGGGGTGTAATCCAGTCCACCAGTCGATTTAATCCTGCCCCTGTCCTGGGGTAAACTCCTAAAAATAGCTCAGCAACCTCAATCCTAAAAAAACTTTGGTTGGCCCTCACACATATTCACTTCATCAAATCTGGCCCTCTTTGAGAAACGTTTGGGCACCCCTAGGCTATAGTCTAATGGCAGGGCATCTGCTGTGCATGCAGAAGGTCCCAGGTTCAGTTCCCAGCACCTCCCGGTTGGTTCAGGAATACAATCCGCAAGAGTCATGGCATAATCTTGCCAGTCAGTATAGACCAGGGTTTCCCAAACTTGAGTCTCCTGCTGTTTTGGGACTACAACTCCCATCATCCCAAGCTAGCAGGACCAGTGGTCAGCGATGATGGGAACTATAGTCCACAAACAGCTGGAGACCCAAGTTTTGGAAACCCAGTAGACTGAACCAGGTGGACCAATGGTCTGACTCAGTAGAAGGCAGCTTGCTATGTTCCACTATGCTATGCCCCCTTTCTGCATTATCCACAGATCAGGAAAATCCAAATTAAAGGCGGGGAGGAAGAGATGCATCAAATACACTTTAAACTGTTGTCTCTACACAGCCTAAGAATGCCTCGCCCCCTCTTCATGCTCCATGTGGCTATTCCTCAGGAACACCTTGTATATCTTGCCAACTCACAGGTTCTATGCAACACAATGCAACTATTTTTATCAGCAACTAAATGGCATACCAAGGGACGCGGGTGGCGCTGTGGGTAAAACCTCAGCGCCTAGGACTTGCCGATCGCATGGTCGGCGGTTTGAATCCCCGCGGCGGGGTGCGCTCCCGTCGTTCAGTCCCAGCGCCTGCCAACCTAGCAGTTCGAAAGCACCCCTGGGTGCAAGTAGATAAATAGGGACCGCTTACCAACGGGAAGGTAAACGGCGTTCTGTGTGCTGCGCTGGCTCGCCAGATGCAGCTTGTCACGCTGGCCACGTGACCCGGAAGTGTCTGCGGACAGCGCTGGCTCCCGGCCTATAGAGTGAGATGAGTGCACAACCCTAGAATCTGGCAAGACTGGCCTGAATGGGCAGGGGTACCTTTACCTTTAAATGGCATACCATGCTCTATGTATGCATGCCAAAGGCACAATTATTATTTTTTAAAGGGAGGGGTAACTAAGATGAACAGAGGATGCACAGATAAAAACATTCAGAGGCAAAGGAAACAGAAGCTATCCATTCTCCACCACCTCCTTTATCAACCTGGAAGCTAAAGACTGCTGTTAGTGTGGCTCCAAAACTGCTAGAAGTCTACAGCTTTGGGAAAAGAATATCTACTAGTTTGTTTCTTCCGCAAGTGGCAAACTAGGCACATCCCTGGGCCACTCTAAAGGCCCTGTTTATTGAGCCTTCTTCCTGATTTGCTTGCACCATCCTTACACAGAGGTTAGACTATGTCCCGCCTTTATTGCGAATGCATCCCCATTTACTTGTGGAGCATTTGCATGGCTTGCCACTCACTTCTGTTCATCCAATCCACACTTTCCAGTGCATTTCCATTTCACTTTCCTAAACCATAACAAGTCTGGGTTTCTTAAAAACGGGGTTTGTTGCTCTAGGGCAGCAGATCCCTTTAATACTGTACGCTTTAACAGTGCAAACCTAAATTTCCAACGTGCACCTAAACCCCTCTCACAAGAGCATAAAAAGAGCACAGCTGGATCAGGCCGGTGGACCATGTAGACCAGAATCCTGTTCTCACAGTGGCCAACGAGATGCCTGTGGGGACCTGAGCACAAGAGCACTTTCTCCCCCCCAGTGGTTTCCAGCAACTGGTATTCAGAAGCACCCTAAACTGTAGAGGCACAGCAGAGTTGTGGCTAGTAGCCACTGATAGCCCAAATCCCCTTTGAGCCGTCCAAGTCAGTGTCTGTCACAAAAATAATGACATCCTGGAGGCATCCTTGTGTTGTTTGTTGCGTGGGAGGGAAGGAAAGCCTGTGTGCACTTGTTGACCATACTACTGGTCTCAGATAAAACAAGTTTATAATGACTTTTGACCACATTGTAAGAACCCTTGTGGTAATGTAAGCTGCTTTACCGCTACGCAACTACACCCGAGGGACATGGGTGGCGCTGTGGGTTAAACCACAGAGCCTAGGACTTGCCGATCAGAAGGTCTGTGGTTTGAATACCCGCAACGGGGTGAGCTCCCGTTGCTCGGTCCCTGCTCCTGCCAACCTAGCAGTTCGAAAGAACGTCAAAGTGCAAGTACTGTAGATAAATAGGTACCGCTCCGGCAGGAAGGTAAACGCCGTTTCCGTGCACTGCTCTGGTTCACCAGAAGCGGCTTAGTCATGCTGGCCACATGACCCGGAAGCTGTACATCGGCTCCCTCAGCCAATAAAGCGAGATGAGCGCCGCAACCCCAGAGTCGGCCACGACTGGACCTAATGGTCAGGGGTCCCTTTACCTTTACCTACACCTGAAACTGCCTTTCCAAGTCCTGAACCCTTCACCAGCGCCCAAGTACTTTCCTTTCGGCTACAGCTTCATTTTAACCCCTTTCCTGCTCACCGAGAAAAACAAGCAATTCACTTTGGCTGGGATGGGGGGGAGAGAACCAGGGGAGGACTGAAATATCCTTTTAAGGGATTTCAGTGTTACTGAGCAAATCAAATAAAAGAGTCCAGCAGGGTGGAGAAGGCAGCTTGGTGCCAGCAGGGCCCCTGTGGTCATCAGTGGCCAATTATCTCTTGGACCTTGTGTTTAAAAAGGTCGCTGGGGACATTCAAAACCAACTGCTATAAATGCTACTGGGGGAGGAGGAGGAATAACCAGAGAAAACCCAGAGCAACATTTCATTGGGTTCGGTGCAAATGTTGTACTGTTGATATTTCCAACATATTGCTAAATTCATTTATTGTTCTATATAGCTCGGACTCCCCCCTCCCCCTTTATCTAACTTGTGGGGAATCACGTTAAATAAAGGATATGCCAATAGTGTCTACATTACAGTCCCTCCCCTCCATATTCCACTGGGTGAAATTCAATGTACAGTGGTACCTCGGGTTAAGAACTTAATTCGTTCTAGAGGTCTGTTTTTAACCTGAAACTGTTCTAACCTGAGATACCATGCGATTTCTGTCTTAACCTGAGGTACTATTTCTGGGTTAGTGGAGTCTGTAACCTGAAGTGTCTGTAAACTGAGGTACCACTGTACTGCTAACTGGGGTGTGTGGGTGTGGGTGGGTGTAACTAAGCCCACTTACAGAGCTAAGACTTCTCTGCCCATTCTCTTCCTCTCATGCATCCACCAAACCTGTTCTGGGGTTTCCTCCAACCCTCCTGAGCAGATTTAGGGGGTGCATGGAAGAAATAGAGAGGGGGAAAGTCTTGTTGTACAAGAGGACCTTGTTATGTGCACACAACAACTTAGTTGACTCACACACCCTATGCTGCTGACCAACTCCCAGAATATAAGCTGAAAGGTGCCTAGGAGAAGCACACATACATTAGAACTGAGGGGAGATAAGCACATCAAGCTCTGCCTGCCCAGCCCCTCGGCTTCTGAGCTTCTGCAAGATCCTGTTCTTTGCTTCCCTTCCTCCAGCCTTCATTGCCTTGCTTATACTTCAGTACAGTGCTGGGTCCAAAGGAGCAGGGAGGAAGACTCAGCACAAAGTCCTAATCCAGGTGTTTGTTTCTTCTAAAGCACAAAGGATTAAAAAGTCAACATCTCCGTTAAGATGCTATGAAAGCCTTGCAGTGGTAAACAGTGTGGGAAGGGGCGGTGGTGGTGGGGAGAATCAGGACCATGCCTGCTGTCACCTCCCAACAACTACACATTCAACAGAAGGTCTTCTGTGTGTGTAAGTTGTATGCAAGTGTCGTACATGCGATTTGGGAACCCTGTCTTTTGCAGGGTTCCAAATCATGCAAAGAGAGCTGGTGCCTATAGTACTTGTTCAGGCTTTCAGGTTAGTGGTATTTTCCCCCGCCCCACACACATTCACAGATCATCTCTGCACAGTGTTTAATTAAAATAGCAGAGAAGTCAAAGGGACTCCAAAAACAACAACTGGCCATTTTAGAACTCCTTGCTGTACAGAGGTGGCCCGTTCGCTTTCTACAACAGGACTGTTGTTGTTTAGTCATTTAGTCGTGTCTGACTCTTTGTGACCCCATGGACCAGAGCACGCCAGGCACTCCTGTCTTCCACTGCCTCCCACAGTTTGGTCAAACTCATGCTGGTAGCTTCGAGAACACTGTCCAACCATCTCGTCCTCTGTCGTCCCCTTCTCCTTGTGCCCTCCATCTTTCCCAACATTAGGGTCTTGAAGCAGGACTACACGGGTGAATAAAGTCCATCCCGTGAAGATCTGCAGAATCAGAGCTTGGGCTTGTAGATCCTGGAGGCAGGGCCAGCTGCATTTCTCTCCGTATCTAGTTCATACACTCCATCTGCTCTTACCGGGGGGATGCCCTTATTACCCAGATAAATAACCAAGGCAATAGCCTGTTCTTTCCTTCTCTCAGCTGCCAATGGGAGAGAAAGAAGTCAGTTTCATCTCTGTTCCCTTGTCAGTTTCCACTCAATTTCCTTTGCTGGTTCCCAGGCATTAGCTCAATACTGCAGAGTTCGTTCAGGCTGCAAACCCTGCAGGAGGAAGCACTGCTTGTTGGAATTTGTGTGTGTATGTGTGTGTGTTGTTACTGCTGCTGTTTTTGCTTTAAAAAAGTACTGGAAATAGGTTTTAATTCCTATCGATCTTTGGTTCAGAAAGCGCCGTGAAGCCCAGAATGGTGCCTACACCTCCCTTAGCCATGCCAGTGGCAACATTTAAAAACAGGGTGCGTGTAATTTACGCAAACAAGAAGCTCTGCCACGCAACTCCCTGCTGGGGAAGCCAGCGCTTTGAGCAAAACCATTGATTGATTGCAAAAGCTTCTACTCCTCTGCTAAGCTGCAGTGCCCTCTAGTGGACCTGGCATGGTCTGCAGTCAGCCGCAGCAGCAATGGGAAAGTTAAGAAGGGAGATTCACAGGCAGTTTCAAGGCAAACCTACTTTTGGTGTCTTAGGGTCATATATAGAATGTGGGCACCACCTGGTTCACACATGCAGAGGTTCTGCCTGATAGCTCAACTGGTAGAGCATAAGACCCCTTAATCTCAGGGCTGTGGGTTCGAGCCCCATGTTGGATGAAAGATCCCTGCATTGCAGGGGGTTGGACTAGATGACCCTTGTGTCCCCTTCCAACTTTACAATTCTATGATTCAGGGTTTCAAAGATGGGTCTTGTCTAGTCCTGCATGGAGATGCTGGTATTGAACCTCATGCCTCGCTATGTGCAAATAAGGGCTCTACCACTAAGCTACGTGCCCATTGTAGATGTGCCACAGCAGGACTCCTGTATGGGATGCCCAAAGGGCAAGGCCACTGGGTGAAGAATACATCTGAAGGTCTCTAGTACCAGATTCACATCGTCATTTCAGTCATCGTAGTTTAGGGATGGTGAAGCCTACGGCCTTCCAGATGTTGTTGCTGCTGCTGCTGCTGCTGTTAATTCAATTTATATACCGCCCTTTATCAAAAGATCCCAGGGTGGCATACAACATTAAGAATACATTGCAGAACATCAATGTGGCTTAGGGCCCTCATATTTACGGGACCGCCTCTCCTGGTATGCCCCACAGAGGACCTTAAGGTCCATGAATAATCATAGTTCCCGGGCCCTAAAGAAGTCAGATTATCTCCCACCAGGGCCAGGGCCTTCTCAGTGATGGCTCCGACCTGGTGGGATGCTCTGTCCCAAGAGACCAGGGCCCTGAAGGATTTAACTTCCTTCCACAGGGCTTGTAAGACAGAGCTATTCCACCTGGCTTTCAATTTGAACTTAGCTTGATCTTTTATTCCCCTTCCTTCCCTCCCCCTCCCCTTTATACCCGCTCTGGGATCCCACAGCTAATTCTCCCCTGGTCACCTCGCTGGCCCAAATAGGACTAACCTAGCCAGCAAGCCCTGGTGATCATCTAATGTTTATTGGATGGATTTTCCCCCTAAATTGATTTATGAATTCTGACTTTATTGTTATTCACATTTTATACAGTATTTTATGCTGCTTTTTGTTGCATCAATTAAGTTTTTTAAATTTGTTGTTAGCCACCCTGAGCCCGGTTTTCTGAACCGGGAAGGGTGGGGTATAAATAAAAAACTATTTATGATGATGATGATGATGATGATGATGATGATAAAAAACATAATAAAAAACATACCGACAGACAGCCTGATGATAAAATAGTCATCAGAGTAACAGTCCTCCCCACCAGACTTTCACAGTCCATCAATTATTTAACAGCCATAAAGGTAAAGGTAAAGGGACCCCTGACCATTAGGTCCAGTCGTGACCGACTCTGGGGTTGCAGCGCTCATCTTGCTTTATTGGCCGAGGGAGCCGGTGTACAGCTTCTGGCTCATGTGGCCAGCATGATTAAGCCACTTCTGGCGAACCAGAGCAGCACATGGAAATGCCATTTACCTTCCCACTGGAGTGGTACCTATTTATCTACTTGCACTCTGACGTGCTTTCGAACTGCTAGGTTGGCAGGAGCAGGGACCGAACAACGGGAGCTCACCCCGTCGCGGGGATTTGAACCGCCGACCTTCTGATCGGCAAGTCCTAGGCTCTGTGGTTTAACCCACAGCGCCACCTGTGTCCCTTTAATAGCCATAGGCCTGGGTAAAGAGGAATGTTTTGGCCTGGCGCCTAAAGACATGTAACGATGGTGCCAGATGAGCCTCTCTGCGGACAGCATTCCACAACGGGGGAGCCAGCACAGAAAAGGCTTGTTCTCTTGTTGTCAGACTCCAACTCCCATCAGTCCCACTAACATGTTCAATGGTCAGGGATAGTGAGAGTCGTAGCCCAGCAACATTTGGAGGGGCCACAGGTTCTCCCACCCCTGCTGCAACCACATAACTAAAACTAACGCCTACTCTGCTCTGCTCTTCCTCTACCCAGCCCAGACCCAGTGCAAAGGAAGGAAAAAAGGAATACAATGCTATCAACCTGTGACTGCCCTCTCCTGCAAAGGTGGAAATGCTATGCAAAGCCTAAAACCCTTAAATGTCATTATTGGGATTGAAGTCGTCTTCCCTGGGATCCTTGGGTCCAGAAATATCAAACCCCAGGCAGCTGTCCATAACTTCCCTCACTTCCAGTGCCTATCATTTATCTCCCCACTCCACAAGCCAATCTGTGATCAGATTCAGTTTTCCATCTTATTTTGAATGTATCAAAATGTGCAGCATTGTGAATAAATATCTGGTCCCTCTTTGGCCACCATACCTATTTATTTTATTTTATTTTTGCTGCTGCTGTACTGCCAGCTGGAGGCTAACCTAAGTTTTTCTAACAGTATGCACTGTGCGTATACTATTGCTGCCATCTGCTGGGTAAACTGTGCAACCGAATCGGAAAGTTGCTCAGCTGAGGGGTAGTTGGCAAAAAATATGCTTTTTCTTATTACTGTACCTCCCTGCTCCAGATCTCGTGCAACAGAAGTAAATACCAGCCATGATTATATGAACAAGCTACCTGATGCTGTAGCTAAGTGCACATCTCGAAGAATGATCATGAAGTCACTAACTGTTAGTCTGTTGCAGGAAACACTACAGAGTCCTGTGGCAAACTGAAGACTGAACAAATTATTTAGCTTTCATAGGACTGGCAAGTAAACCTGCTACAAGGAGGCTCGCTTATCTACATGCACATCAAAACTGGAAACAGCAGGGGTTCCAAAGTAGGAATGTGCACTGAAAACAAAATTTGGTTCCGATCCTGCTTTGGAAAGTTTATCAGTTTGCCTCAGGCTACTTCAGAGAACACTTGTTGAATGTTGCTCTGAATCAGAGCCTTGCTCTGGAACAGGCATAGGCAAACTCAGCCCTCCGGATGTTTTGAGACTACAGTTCCCATCATCCCTGACCACTGGTCCTGTTAGCTAGGGATGATGGGAGTTGTAGTCCCAAAACATCTGGAGGGCCGAGTTTGCCTATGCCTGCTTTAGAAAACCCAAAGCTTCACAGACTTACACCGAGAAATGAACAAACAACAGGCTCATCACAGCTATCTGCCAATCACCCATTCCCACCACCCTTCTGAGTAATACCCCTCCCCACCTTCTCACTATATAGAAGGGTCTGGTAACTTCTGTTTCAGTGTATCTGAAGAAGTGTGCATGCACAAGAAAGCTCATACCAAGAACTAACTTAGTTGGTCTTTAGGTGCTACTGGAAGGAATTTTTTTTGAAATGAACAAACAGTTATACATGTTTTGTTTTGTTTTGAACAAAACCAGGTTATACCAAATTAGTTGTTCCTCTTATTTTACTCCTCTATAAGTTCTGGAGCAGCACAGCGCTTGATTACAGAGCATAGCACTTGAATTAAAAATGCAAAACCAGAAAAATATAATAAATTAAAGGTCACCTATTAGGAAATACGTTCACTGCCTGCTTCTTTTCTTCTCTCTCTCTTTTTAAAGGATGGTTGGTTGCTAAGATCTGATATGGGATATACACTCAAAGTTACGTTTCAGCCTAAGGTGGTGTCGTGGTTTAGCCTGGCCAGGCTTCTGGAAAGACCACATTCGAGGAGGAGGAACATGACGCTATGGGAAACTCTAGCAACTGCAGCAGAATCTGAAGAGCCCACTGAGCTGCCCAGGTCCAAGGACAACTTGCTGCCCCACCTCCAGGACTCCCTCATACTTTTGATTGTCCCCTGACTTTCCCCTTCATCCTCTGAGGCTCAGGAACTGTGATAACAATGGAGAGGAACCCAGTGTACTGGATAACCCAGCAAGTAGCTGGGGAAGGGAGGGCTCAGGCTGTACAGTATACTGTAGCTATAGGCCGCTCCATCTCTCATAAGCCTCTGATGTGACAACAGCTCTCTACAACTCTCCGTTGAGCAGTGCTAGCTCTAGTTCTCTGTCTTGTCTCTAGTTTCCACCCCAGCTCTGGTTCCTCTAAACAAGTGGTCTGGCTTGGTTTCAGTACCTCCACAGCACCAGTAACCCAGGGCTTTCCCCCCAGCTCTCCAGAACTCAGTTCCAGCACCTTTCAGGTGGGCCCCATTGCCATCATAAGAGAACAAAGGAGGAATTCAGAGTTCTGGCACCACTTTTTCTAGAAAAATAGCACCACCCGTATCCCTGTGCTGTAGATCCTGCTCAGGCCCCAGCTTGCTTGAACCCCAGGTATGGGGAACAGACTGCAGGCCTCTTGATTATAACATGAACACACACATATTTGGGATTGAGCGCCAAACCAGAAAATGATCTCCGCAATGCTTTCTCCGCAATAACTTTCTGTCAGGGGTAACCGGCAAGACCTTGCTGGATTTAGCTCATTCCCCTTTCCTAAGGATTCCCAGGGCCACTTTAATATTTAAATTTCAAATTCATAGGGCCCAAGCTTATTCCCCTGCTTATTCCAAGCTTATTCCCCAGGAACTCAAATAGACTTTTAGCTTCTGAATACACAATTTCTCTGAAAATGAAGCACCTGCCAGGATTGTATTTTAGAAGAAAAGCTTTGGGACTATTTGGTGCGCAAGAGTAACACATATATCGATGGAGGTAATCAGGGTCTTCCCAGGACCAAATGCTTATCTCACGGCACAAGGATAACTTTCAAATATTTATTAATTCAAATAAAAGTTTGCTGGACACATCCAACGTAGAGGCTCTTAAGATAAACGCAAGCACAATGTAAAGAATAATTATACAACTGGTGTCCTAATGTACATATTCATTTCCATAGCTCAGAATTATTTCTTATCTTTCTCTCTCTCCCTAGCTAAGCTTCATCAGTGGTAAAATACTCTATGTATCTGAAACTATCTCTGGGTCTTTCTTTAGCCTTCTCCTGTTGGAATTCACAATACTTCTTCCTTGTACTTCCCACCCACTCCGTCAAAAAACAGCAACCCCCTTCTCTTGATTCCTATAGCTTTTATCTTTGCTGGAACATGGGAGGCGTTTTACGGGACACCAAAAGCACACAGGCCTAAAAATGACGAAGGTCAACAGGGACTGTGCATACCTCAAGTCATACAGAGAAAAGGAAGTGTGCAAGAGCAGCCTTACCCAGCATCACCTGCCCTCTTCTGGTGTTCCTCTGGAGTCTGTCCCTGAATCAGGGTGGCTTTTCACATTGCATTTTATACTTGGGCATAGATAATCCACGTCGCAATTCCACATGCACTGCACACAAAGAAAAATGCTATTTCCCCCCTTTCATGTAAGGGGGAACAGCAAACAGATTATACCTCTGTTTCCAAGTATTTTATAAGGGAAATTTGTGATTTACATACACTTGAATTTTGTCCTCTGGAATATATACAAGGTGTGTTAATGGGCCCCAAGACTTGCGCTGTAACTGGGCATTAAAAAACCCAAAGCCATTCTGCAAACTCTCTGCTCCTATCTTTCCAAGCTGCTCTGTATAAAACAAAAACTCTAGCCTTTCCCATTCACTATAATGGGGAATCTCAATTATATTCCCCCCCCCTTTTGATCAAAGTGAATGAAATTTGCAAGCACAGGAGCCCCTCCAGAGTTGATAAAGCCTACCAAAGTGCATGCAAGTAAGTCTAGGGTTTTTTTTGGGGGGGGGTAAAAGTATAAACTTTCCTTCATTATGCCTTGTAAGAGAGGAGGAGGAGCGAGGTTTAGTCTCTTTCTCATCCTAAAATAATAAAAAAGGTGCTCAAGCAGTGTATAGTCTTGTTTGTATATATTTTTTCTATGTTCTGTTGCTTCACACAGGCCTTTATTTATGCTGGTTGTTTGTGTCTGCTATTAGCCTTTACTGCCTCATACAATGTGATAGGTCTAGAACACTACTTGCAGTACTCAGAGTTTTGTCATTAAAGCAGAGCAACGTGGGATTTTGAAAACTTAAATGAAGCTTTTAACTTAAATACAAACAAACCACCCAGCACTCCAGAGGCAACATTCCGGACAGACTCAATTCTTGCTAAGCCCATGGATCTAAAAGAAACACATGTGGAAGTAGAAAAATGAGAGTGGCGCAAGGCTTTTGTGAGGGCCCTGTTCTGAGTTGGGTTGGGGCAAGTCACCTAAATTTGCCTCATTATCTGGCCCCCAAAGGTCCTTTGCACCCTTGGCAAGCAGCTGTATTGGCAGCCTCCCCCCCCAAAAAAAATCACTTCACCGCAATTTCCGCTTTAGGAATTACTACGTTTTATGTGACCCACATAAAAAATGCACACCTTTGTGCCATGGTGCAAGAAAGCTAGGAAGCTTCTCCTGTATTTGATCTCACTGCGACTGTGGTGGAATGTCGCAACACGCATTTACACCATGCACTCCATAGTCTGATAGGTGTTTTCACACACACCCGGGCCTGCATACCCCTAGATATGCCTCTGCACCCGAAACGGAGCTGATTTACAAAATGTAGCACTAACAGCATTCTTTGGAAACCTAGAAATCGATTAAAGCAGGATAGTCCTGAGCTAACTTGAGGATGCAGTTTTGGTCGGTTAGAATATCCTTGCTTGAGCCACAAGGCCAGGCCTGCTCTTGCCCTTCACTCATATAACATTTATTTTACTGTCCCATTGCCCACAGGATAGTTGTGTGGGTGACATCCGCACCCCTTTGTATTCAGAGACACCTCTGCCACCATGAAGAAGTCTTTCTTCAAAACAACTCTCCTCTCTCCTTCCCTTTTCTTCATAGCTAGCAGGACAATGGGATCTTCAGGTTCAACCTGGACCTTCAGAGTTCTGGAACCCCTGACGGGCCAGTTGAGAAACCGTCCTCCTTTATAAATGCTATGGCAACAATCACAGTGAGACTACAGGGTTGCCTTTTATGGGGGTTTGTTTTTGTCTTTCCCCACTAGAGGGCTCCCTCAGAGAGCACTCTGTTCCTTAAAAAAACCATCTGGATTACTCCAGGATAGAGCAGCTCAAGCAATATACCCAATAGAAGAACTAGGTGGATGAATTTTTTGCATTTTTTAAAAACAAAATTCCTTCCACCAGGAAGCTTAAGGCTGGATAATCATGACTGCTTTCCAAAAAGCTGTTCAGAAAACCCTATGGCTTCACTCAGGGTCTGCCCACCCATAAGGCAACGTGAGACAACCGCCTCTGGTGGCAGCATCCACAGGGGCAGGAGAAATACCGTATTTTTTGCTCTATAAGACTCACTTTTTCCCTCCTAAAAAGTAAGGGGAAATGTGTGTGCATCTTATGGGGTGAATGCAGGCTGCACAGCTAATCCCAGAAGCCAGAACAACAAGAGGCATTGCTGCTTTTGCTGCACAGAGATCCCTCTTGTTGTTCTGGCTTCTGGGATTCATAATATTTTTTTTCTTGTTTTCCTCCTCCAAAAACTAGGTGTGTGTTGTGGTCTGGTGCGTCTTATAGAGCGAAAAATACGGTAGCCTCCAAGGAATTCATCGCCCGCTGCCACAGTAGCAACAACAGCTGCAGGGCACTCCCTGGTGACTGGATCTGCCGCCTCCTTGGCAGTGCTGCTCCCCCTCCAAGCCACCTCTTAGTGAATAGGAGGCACTGTTGGTCTGTGACCACGCAATGTAAATCTTCACTGGCCCCTTAACTTCCCTGGCCAGTGGCCGGGAGGGGCGGGGATGTTGCCTCAGGCGCCAAAATATCTTGGGCTGGCCCTTGCCGAACTCCAACAGAAGGCCTCGTTTTGCAAAACATTTCACCTGCCATGAAACGGGGCCTCTCCAGACACCTCCCTTTTGGTGGGGGTGTTTTGGGGAGAAGAGGGGCAGAGTACCTAGGTTACTGGGGAAATAACAAGTCTGATAAACAAACAAGTAGGGGCAAAAATTTGTTCAGCAAATTTGCTATTTTTAAAGGGGTCTTCCACAGTGTAGTCTGCTTCATACCTCATTTCCTCTACCAACTGGCCACACTCTTGCCAACGACAGCAGAAAGGATCATATTGAGCACTGTCTTCCCTGATGACGGAGTTTCCCACGACGAGCTGCTTGCCTTTTTTGCGGGGGCTTCAACACTTTCGCCCTGAAATTGGAGCCTTGTGAAAAACTGGCGCAAACATGATCAAGCCAAAAAGATTCTCTCTCTCTCTCTGTCTGTCTCTCTTATTATCAAATGTCATTTAAGCACAAATGATTTCTCCAATTAAAACACTGAGCATTTTGGGAATCTAATAGTAAGCCGATTATGAGTTGACTTGCAACACCATCTTCTGGACTCTGGTTGGACAGGCAGGAATAGGAGAGACCCTCTTACGATAGGAAACCTTAGTGATATGTGTGTACCAGAACACTTGCTTCTTCAAATGCCAATATCCATGTCAACTCGCAGGAGGTGGCCACGCTATCATTTATCCATATGTTTCCTCTTCAATAAACTTGGAACAATGCAGTAATACTGGATCTACAAAACAAAACTCTAAAATGTCCGTTTTTCAGTCAAAAATCACAGCAACACACATGCTGTGCCTCCGTAGCAGCAAGATTCTCAGCATAATGCTAATAAAATAGTATGCTTGATCCAGCAAAGGGGTGGGGGGAGTTACAAGGGAAATTACCATGAGCGTTTTGAGCTGGGGAGCAGTAGGAGATTATGGCACAACTTTGTAGCTATGTAGGAAGGGGTAACTGCTTTTCAGCACCCAGGCTGAGACAGAGATAAAACACCACTAGGAACACACAAACAAACTCAGCAGGGAGATCCAAGATACTTCCAGGCGGGAATGATGGGACACTGCAAAGAAATGAATCATTAACAGAAGACAACGAACTAAATCCTAGTCACATTTCAACAATTCTCTCTAAACAACAGTGGGACAGTTGCCATGTAAGAATGCGAAATATGTTGCATGCAGTGGACTCCTGGCTGGGGAGAAGAAATGTCTTTGATGAAAGATATAAGGAAGTTCTGCTAACCACCGTTTGGTGTTTGTTTCTGAACAGTCTCTGCACTGGAAGCCTTTATGCTTTAATGGCATCCTCTTTTACGAATTGTTCCTAATTGGTTATTAAGTCGCTTGCACCTAATTTGGTAGAGTCCACTGTTTCTTGGGTGCGGCAACTGCAGGAGGAAGCATCATCCATGTTTCACCCTGTCCAAATCTCCAAAAAGCTCAGGGAGTTACTTCATTCTACCCTTACCACAAACCTCTGGAGTAAGCTTAGGCTGACAGATGGAAACTTCCCCAAGACCACCTGGTAGGTTTCATGTTCTCTGTAGGCAAAGTAGATGTTCTACCACGGAGCTACACCAGCGATCTCTTACTACTGCTGCTCCTTGTTTCTTTGCTCTTCTGCTAGCAGGCACTTTTCCCTCTGATAGCAGGTGGAAATAAATTTGCCACCTCCTTAGAAGTGCCATTGTCAACCGCCCTGAGATCTATGGGTGGACGTGCCTCAAGGTAAAAGACTTCTGGGAAAGGATTTATAATGAATTGAAAAAAGTGTTGAAAAACACATTTACTAAAAAAATCAGAAGCCTTTTTACTTGGTATAGTGGGGAGTGAAATCCCCAAAAAGGATGTTACTTTTTTCTGTATGCCACAACAGCTGCAAGAATATTGTTAGTGAAGAATTGGAAGAAACAAGATTTACCAACTATTGAAGAATGGCAGATGAAGATGATGGACTATATGGAACTTGCCGAACTGATGGGGAGACTCCGAGACCAGAGAGAAGAGATGGTGGAAGAAGACTGGAAGAAGTTTAAGGAATACTTGAAAAAGTATGTTAGAATAGCTTTGGAAGTGGATATAGGCTGTAGGGTTAGAAGTAGAAGATAGGGTATTTGAAAGTGATAAAATGTGAAGTTATTTTAAGTATGATTAAAAAAAAGATGGTTAGAAATTATGATATATGTAAACTGCTAAAGGTGAAGTAAAATGAAAATCAGATAGGTGAGACTTAGGGAAGCCAACTTAACAATGTTTAGAAAAATAAGGATATGACAAGAATTTGTTCGTATTGTTTGTCTTTTCTATGTTTTTTTATTTGTGTTATAAAATGAATAAAAGAAATTGGGGGGGGGAGAGAGATCTATGGGTATAGGGCGGTATATAAATTTAATAAAAACAAACAAATAAAATGGAAACAGGGGAAATAAGAACCTGGAGCTCACTTGTGTGGTGCCAATGAGAAGTATTGAGTCCCAAGCAAAGCTTCTAGTTACAGGACTAGGAAACTGAACAAAACTATGTATGGGCAACGCTCATAGAAAGAATTCCACTTCCAGTTTTCTTTTTGCAACAACTCTCCGTGGCAAAGTCCAGGGCAACTGCAGGACAACTCTGAGGAAGACCCTCCTCTTCCTCTCCCAAACCCCTCTGCTGCCCCTTTTCCCCGTTTTTGAAATCTTTCTGGTTCTCAATCACTAATGCTAGCATCCCAGCTCAAATATATGCAGTGCTCAGGTGTGATAGCCCATGAGCAGCTAGGAGGCTCCAGCCGTCTATCACAGACCATCCCCAGCTGCCCCATGTCACTGCTTAGCCAGCCTTAAAGCCAGAGAGAATACTCAGCCCTCAACATTTGCGTGGGAAGAGTCAGGCAAGGCCATGGAGGAAGGGACTCTGCTATTCTCAGCCACACGTGCCTGTCACTGTGGCAACAGGAGCATAGACGTTGCTGGACAGAGGCAGCTGCCACCAGGCTCAGATGATGCAGAGCGAAGGCAGGCAGGCAGGAGTGAAGCCTAGATCAGCAGGAGGTTAAGCAGCACCCCCTGCAATCCCATGCTCAGAGGTCTCCAGTTTCTTCTGCTGTGCTTCTTAGCCTTGCCCTTGATACCCTCTCTTAGTCCCACCTGTGGTTGCTGCTTCAATGCAAAGTTTCCTGCACCTACTTTATAATTGGGTGGCTTTTCTTTTCCCCAGATGAGAAAGCAAAGCCAGTCCCTCACAACCTCCCATTCATGCTTCCCCCCCCAAATTCACCTTTGCAGCTGTAACCTGCCTTTTGCCCGTGCCCTCCTGCCCCACCTGCAAAACCCTATTCAGCAAAATAATAAAAGTCTCGGGTGCATTTTGTTTCCCTGTTTCTCTCATCATTAAAGTCGGCCTCTTCAGTTTTTAATAGCTTGCCATTGTGCAAAAGGTTAATATGTTTTTGGTTCAGCAGAAGGGCAGCTAATTAGCTAATGGCCTCCCCCAGCCCCCTTTCCCTCCAGTCCCAATCTTGATTCCTTTCAACACCAACAAGTGTAATGTGATCACTGCAATTACCTGCTTCCCAAAGCCATTACACACCACCGAAAATTATCCAGAGCAGGTGAGGAAAACCTCTCCCCTATCAATTCATGAAGTCAGCTAGAAGAAGGAGACAGCCAAGTCCTTCCATCCTGAGGAAAGGGAAGCTCTTCAACAATAAAGAGAATCCCACTGTTTTGAATTTGCTTTTGCATATTCTGCCTAACGAAGAGCCGCACACTGTACCCTAGATTGTGATGATCCTGCTTTTGTTATCTGCTCTGCTCTTTTAAGGGAATAGGACAGCCTACAAATGAATACACAGGGCAGGCGTCCTGTCAGCGGAAGCCCTGAAAATTTTGCTCTGGGGGAGGAGGGGTCAGGAGACCACCTGAAACAGCATGCAGGGAGAGCAGAGGGAGGACTGCTCTCGCTACGATGACAAAATGTTCACTACAGCACAATGTTGAATTGCTATGTGAGCCTTATGTATCCACACAGATTGACCCAAATTCCTGTTCCTCATTCAGAAATGAGCACCGCATCTTGCAAGGTCACTTTTTTGTGGTGTGTGAGGGGATCACATTCAAAGCCCTTTGAGCATAATAACTGAGTAACAGGTTGTTTGATGTCCCATGTGTTTTTTCCAAATGAGTTTTGAGAAACCACCTGGAAATTCAACTCCAGCGTCGGATCTGGATTCAGGTATTTCCATCATGGTCCCAATCAAGCCTACGTCCAGAACCTTCTTCCAGGAAACAAATTTTGCATGCATGCCACACAGCAGAGGAAACAACATACGCAAGAGGGAAACTTCATCCATTTATGAATGTAAATAATAAAAGTACAGAAACACATCTGACCCAGTGAGTTTTCAGAATCCACAAATAGCAGGCAGAGTGCTTCTAATACAATGCATATGTCAGATAGTGACAAAAAAAGAAATGAGCTTTAGATTGCACATGGAATGATATAGAATGAGAGTGTCGGGGACAATGCTGATATACACTGAAAAAGATGTGTGACCCATGCCATCCGTTCTGGCAGACTGGCACATGTATGCTCAGCATGTGATGCCAGGTTCCAGCAAGCCAGCTGTGAAGTGCTCTTCTGGAATTAGACCCCCCCTCCTTCACTTCCTCCCCAAAGGTACAGCCACCTGCTGCTCCAGCTGCGAAACAAGCCAGAGAAAGAAACTGGCATCTGATGCACTTGGCAGATGCAACACAGGAGGCAAAAGAGGGCATGGATGAACCGGGTTAAGAGGAGGAGGAGGAAGAGGGTAGGCCGAGAAGGTCATACGCTACCAGCTGAGGTCGGTTTCTGGGCAAGGTGAATCCAAGGCTAATTTTGGGTAGAAGTTAAGCTGAAATGTCCAGTCAAGGCACAGTTTGCAAAGCTCCTTCCTAAATCAAGAATAGAAGGGGATGTCAGGAGGTCGAGGCAGAGCTAGGCTGGCACAGGCAGATGTCACAGCAGCTGCTGCCTCGCTTCAGATGGTACTTCAGAAGCTCTGTTTCAGAAGCACCGCCAAGTGCTTCAGCATTCAGTGGCCCTTGGCTTGTGGCCAATATCCCCTGAACTCTAAAACAGGTCACTAAGACAAGGGAGGGGATACTAACAGCCCTCCATCACCCCATTTACTCACATACAAGCAGCTCTCAAATGCAGCAACAGAATGGCCTCCTCAAGCAGGATGAAATTTACTGTAAGCAAAGTCTTCTGTTGCTGTGGAAACTATTAAAAATAGATTCTCCCGTGTTCCCTCACCCCCTACACACACACACACACACACACACACACACACACAGACTATGATACAGCTGGGTTCCTTCACTCTATGTTATTATTGCTTTTTAATTATGAATAATTTCCTCCCTTGCATGGGAAGATGGATTTCTAAAAAAGCACAAAAAAACTTTCCAAACTGAGTCCCTTCAGGATACATATCAATATGCAAACGAAGGCCGGCATGCATTTCAGAATGTTTATGCCACAGGGTAAACACAACAACAAATCGCTCTGCATTAACTCTTTCCATGCCAACAGGCTTAGCCTGATTTTAAAAAAAAGTCATTGCAGCTCTGATCGTGTTTTTCGGAGGAGGTGGAGTAGTACTCTCTCTGTGGGTCAAGAACTTCAGTGAGTCTGCTACATCAGTGCAAGATATCATATAATGCAGTTGTGCCCCTGAGTCATTTTCCTTTCCATCTGTATGCTTTCCATTCCAGGGCAGAAACTATACAATACAGAATTTTACAAGACAGTTGGCCCAGTTCATAGTGTTAAATGCTAGAAGAAAGCAAAAATTCATTGAGCCCCGGAGCCTCATGTGTAATTGTGGCCAACTCATTATCGGAAAATCTGTATCTGCTGCCCATTCTGTTTCATGTTTTTCTCAGTGACCAAATCCACGTAAACCTGCAATGAGATACTTTAAGGCAATTGCAGCTATATGAAAATACATTCTGCAGTTATCCAGGGCAATACCCAGCAGTTAGTACTATTAAGCTCAATGGGTCCTACTTGCAAGTGTGCACCAAGTTTCAGACACCCAGACTATGGCCATGAATCAAACAATTGAACTGCTCCATGTGTTGTTTTCTGCAGCTCTAGACATTCTGAATATACCAAGTGTGACCATGGATCCTGGTCTCCTTAGCTAAGAGCCAATAAAGGGATGTTCTCTCTCCATTAGTCTTTTTAATCTTCTCTTTTAGGCACGGCTATCACAATATTGACCAGCAGTATTCAATCAGCACAGTCACGTCAATCATTGTGATCACTATGTCTGACTGGCCTTCTGCAAACACAGAGTACCAGGCTTACATTGAAATCCAGGCATATCCTCTACAAGAAATGTTATTAGACCCTACAACTCCCTGCTCCTACGCTAACTTTCCTACTTCCCCTATCTAAGGCGTTCAAATGACACTCCTTGCCAAACATTTGAATCAAGTCAAATTTTATCTGGTTATCTTTATCTTCTGGAAGAAATTTGGTACCCACATGATGAGTGCTTGTTGTTGTTGTTGTTGTTTAGTCATGTCCGACTCTTCTTGACCCCATGGACCAGAGCACGCCAGGCACTCCTGTCTTCCACTGCCTCCCACAGTTTGGTCAAACTCATGCTGGTAGCTTCGAGAACACTGTCCAGCCATCTCGTCCTCTGTCGTCCCCATCTCCTTGTGTCCCCCATCTTTCCCAACATCAGGGACTTTCCAGGGAGTCTTCTCTTCTCATGAGGTGGCCAAAGTATTGGAGCCTCAGCTTCACGATCTGTCCTTCCAGTGAGCACTCAGGGCTGATTTCCTTAAGAATGCATACGTTTGATCTTCTTGCAGTCCATGGGACTCTCAAGAGTCTCCTCCAGCACCATAATTCAAAAGCATCAATTCTTCGGCGATCAGCCTTCTTTATGGTCCAGCTCTCACTTCCATACATCACTATTGGGAAAACCATAGCTTTAACTATACGGACCTTTGTTGGCAAGGTGATGTCTCTGCTTTTTAAGATGCCGTCTAGGTTTGTCATTGCTTTTCTCCCAAGGAGCAGGCGTCTTTTAAATTCATGACTGCTGTCACCATCTGCAGTGATCATGGAGCCCAAGAAAGTAAAATCTCTTACTGCATCCATTTCTTCCTCTTCTATTTGCTAGGAGGTGATGGGACTAGTGGCCATGATCTTAGTTTTTTTGATGTTGATGAGTGCTAGTTAGAGAATTATCCAAGAATTGTCCTAGGTTCCAGCTGCCCCGTGATGGACACACAATAAAGGGGGTGAGGGTGGGATCCTGTTTCTCCCAGGCTGATTGCTAAGTGATAAACCACTTCGGAATTCCGCAGAAAGGCTGGTGTGCATAAGGGCACATTTCCCTTCTCTTGCAAACAAGGTACACACAATGGCAGACCAACTAGTAGCTTATGATAAGAGCTACCCCTAGGGTCATAACACTTTAAGAGGGGAGGTGGGTGTACTCACAGCTCTCCCAGATATGGACTGCAAATTCACTCTGATCGGACCTGCCTCTTGAAGAGGAGAGGAGAGAAAAATAAGGGAGGGATACAACATCTATAGAGCAGCTAGCCCTCTGCCCCACCAAACTTACACATAGAGGTGGAAAGGAGGCATACTGCTCCACTCTGTATTACTAAAAACAAAGTAAGGCTGGTCAGTAAGGAACTTTTCTATGTCATGGCCCACCCAGATTTAATTCCCAGCAAATACACTTACATTCAGCTAGACAAATACTGTATTTTTTCGTGTATAAGATGACCCCTAGTTTTGGGGACTCCAAATTAAGGAACTGGGGGGAGTCATTAACATTTTTTTATAATACAAAACCTCATCTTATACACAGAAAAATACGGTAGATTCTCACAGACTTTGGGTTAAATGTGGATAATGACAGCAATGTGCATTGAGGGAGGGGGCTTCCCAGGCCTGTGGCTGGGTGGGTGTCCCCCTAATGCACCATCTGAATATTGCAAATTGGTGGGGTGCATCTCAACAGCAGGGGGAAAGTAATTATTTTATTTTCTCTGCTCCTTTTCTCTTCCAGCGTCTGAGGCCTTCTCCCCCCTTCCTGTCCTCCTTGCCGAATGTGTGTGTTTTCAGGCATATGCTGCTGTTAATGACGCTTCTGTCACTTCATCTGCTGGCAGAGATTATGCTATCAGGGGAACCCTCTCAGTGTCAGCACCAAGACTTCCGGCTCTAAATCACCAATGGGGTGAGTCAAGCTGCTGTAGAGGGGGAACCTGGAAGTCATCAACTTTCTGCTCAGTGGGTTGTATGATAATGCCTCTGGCAATTGTAGTCGAGAGGTGGACCTCAAAAACGCCTGCATTGGGCTGATATATTGCTCAGTGCACCAGTGATGAAGTGAGTGGCATAATGTGAAACCATTTTTTTTAAAGCATTTGAATTGGCTGGTTTATTAAATACACTTTTATTTACTTAGAAGCAAGAAGAAGAATAGGAAAAATAAGAAGTGTTAAAAGAAAGGAGTGCTGTGGGTTTGAGAGAACAGTAAGGAGGGCTGACGTTCTTACGATATCTGACAAAAGTTGTTGAAGTGATCATCTTGATGTGGTCATTGTTATTAATTGTTGCTGACTTGAAGTGCCAATCATGAAGAAGGGGGACTAAAAAATGAACATGCCTCCCTTTTACAGGTCTGACCTTCGTTGAGCATGATAGTGACTCTATTAAACTGCATTCACACTCACTAGGGGTGTGTTTGCAACATCCCTTCTGAATTCAACCTCATTTCTTCCTGTATCACTCCATTGTTGTTTCAGTAATTGTTCAGACCAGTCTTTATTTACTATTGTTCCACAATCTCCATTCACACCATTTCAGAAATGATATTTTGCCTCCCCCCCTTCTTGTCTTTTTTTTTTTAAACCTTTATCATTTGTAACAAAGGCACCTTTTTGCCAAAGCTGCTAAGTGAAAATAAGCTGTTCAGGTGCTCTGGTATAAAGCTGCTTTCAGACTGCAGCACTCGATAAAAACCACATTAAAAATGAAAAGGCAAATGAGGGTACATACACATCACCACCATGGAATCATCGCACTCCCTGTACAGGGAAGGTGGAATTGGAAGTACAATGAGAATTAAGACAGGACACATGATATGATGTGAACAGTGAAAGGTAATCCAAGGTAGCAGTGGATCTTGTAAGAAAAATAAAATGCCAATGCAAACACCCCCTTGAGATTTATTTTTTTTAAGCAGCAAACAATGCTTTGAATCAAGAAGACAGGTACAGGATAAGAGATGCAAAGAAATCGCATGCCTATAGCCAAGTGCCACTATGTTCAATTGAATGAAATGCTATCAATTTACATTCTTACAGCATCATGCACTAAGGGAGAAAAGCCTGAGCCTCCTCATATTGCAGCATGGTAGAATCCTACATACACCTGTCTACAGATGCTTCTGGTGCAAGGAACACAATTCAAGAGGCACATCACAATTAGCACACAAACAAGGAAGGCTTCAAATTGATACAGACTCTGGTAATCACCTTAAAGCCCTCTATTTGGCTGGTGAGCTTTAAATAATCCTTTCAAATTTGGAGCAGGCTCCAGTATGCTTCCTGTTCCAAGCATTCCAGGTCAGTTTCAGTCCTAGGAAGACTGCGGCTCAACTGAAAAAGACACAGAGAAGGAGACTTTATGGAAGTCTCTTCAGTCCCTGGGCTCCAATCTGGCTCTCCCCACTCGTTTCCTACATTCTTTGGGCAGTGGCCATTCCCAAAGTCAACCAACCATGGCCAAGTCATGGGTGGGATACCCTTTTCAGCTGCGGGTCACATTCCATCAGGGGCAACCTATAGGGCATCACAGGATGCCAGTGGTGGGCAGAACTGATGATGTACGGATGATGCAGCTAATCTGGAATAAAGACTGCCCTACTTCAATTTTCACTATGGCTAACTCCAAATAGAATTCCTAGGCTTATGCAGGTCAACTCAAATGTAAACCCCAAATGTGTCTGTTGGTATCAGTCTCAAATAAGTATGCAGGGATGCTGTTGTTTTTCCAGTACGACTTGTTAGGAGTAAAGCAACACTGCTTGCAATAAGTTACCTGAACACGGCTAGGGAGGGGTACACCGGACGTAATGTTTGATTCCCTTGCCAATTCCGTCTCGTAGATTGTTTTTCTCTCAAGCTTTACTTCTGTCCTGCTTTTTCTCCATGTCAGGTAGTGTTGGATCTTCCTTGTGAAAACCTCATGAATCCATGATAGCTACATGTAAGCGTGTACTCAGGCTGGTTTAATTTGCCAGGAGTGATAAACCTTCTTTATTCTTTCAACCAGCAGCCTTACTATACTTTCTATTTCTGCACTCTGCTGAAATATATACGTCAAGTTCCAACACAACAGACCAATACAGCTACTATTCAAGAAAGCAAAGGAAAGTCATTCCTTTCTGATTTTAGTGTGTTTCTGATTGTTCTAAAACTACACAGAAACAGGAGAAGAAACACGTTGAAAAATAAGGAGGAAAATAACAAGAAGAGCTCTGATGGGATGAAAAAATGGTACATCTTCTGGAAATGTTGGGGGCTACAAATAACAAATCCTGGGCCACTAGTTTTTTACCTGTGGCTGAAGGGGTTTAAGAGGTTCAGGTGTGCCAACAGCTAGATACAGCCCTTCCTTCTCTGTGCCAGAAGATGGCAAGCCACACCATGCCTTTTCAGCCTGGCATCTCATAAGCCAGCAGTCATTTCCCTTTTTGCCCTGGAGTGAATGGAAACACCCCACAGGCTAGCCCTAATCGAGCCCCTCACCTGCCCCAAATCACCAACACCTCCTGCATGCAGCTGAGAGATTCCGTAGCTGGCAATGGAGAGGGTGCTCTCCCGCCCACGGCAGCCAGTCCCGAATAATGATAAATAAGAGAAACAGAATGAAAATGCCACATTTTTCAAAACGATCTGTCAAAGTGAAACCATGTAATCTAGTTTCATTAGGCCCTGTTGTCCCAGAAATGACTGTGTTGTCAAATAGCAAGTAGAGGAATCTCTCACCAACGCCCGGCCTGTCTTCTAATCGTGCCTCGCACCCCCCCACCCCCAACTTCCTAGTAGAAGAGGAGAGGAAGATCTGGTGCATGGATACAATTCCAGCATTTCCGCTGTATCCATCATTCGAGCTGGAAGCCTTCAGGGAGCCACAAGAGTGATATATACAAAGACCTTCAGTGCTGTTCTCTATGATTTATTAAAATATCAGCCGGATTAAATTTAGGAGGCCAGGGAGCACCAATTCACAACAGGCGGGGCACAGGAACTAACTACAATAGCGCTGCCAGGAGGGAGGGAAGAAAGGTGAGCTATGGCTCAAAGACAGGTAGAAATAGGTAAGAAAATGACAAGACCTCAGGGACGCATACAGCAAGACACCTGAAGGGACACAACATGCTCCAAATGGGATATTTCTTCAAACAGAGCTTACACATGGTTCCTACACATAAACAGTACCCAAGTAGGAAAATGCTGCACAAATTTGTTCCACATAACAAATAGACTGCTCCACCAGCCAATGTGGGCAGTGAGAATTCAGGAATGTGCAGCTGAATCCACTGCAAATGTCACAATGATATGTATGTGCGTCAATTACCCTTGTGTAGTGGGGGGGGGGGGGAAGGTAATTTCAAATCCCTTAGCATTTGCGAGGCGAAGTCAGCTGGTGGAGCAACCCAGCAAAAGTTGGGTTTGCCTGAGATTTCTGGGGATTACGTGGCAGCTACTAAAACCATGCCCTGGAGGGCTCTCAACAAAGGCCCCTTTTGCTTCTAGATGTTTGGTGGAAGGAAGAAACCAGAGGTAATTAAAGGGATGGGGTGGAGAGAAAAGCACATGAGCATCTTTTGCCCTATCTGGCAATGCCATTAAGGAGGAGGAGAAGCAGCTAAGCCACAAGGAGCCTAAATGTGGAGCAATATCTCCCAAAGCCAAGATTCGGCTGCTTTACGTACAGGAGCCTACCAGCCCCCACAGCACCCCTTTTGGGCAGGGCACCTGGTATTCATGATGCATACTGACAGGGCTGGCCTGTGAGCTGGAACTTGGAGGGACGGCTTGACAGACACTGGCCCCCCCATATAGCAGCTTTGTCATACTCTGTTGGAAGTTTAGCTTCCTCCGGGCCTTTCATAGCACTGCTAATAAGCTGCTTAAGAGCCTCAGTGGCTGTGTGTGCCCAGGCAGAGTTGCCAGAGGAGGCATGCAGAGTGCCTCATTAAAATAATTAGTCTAACATCTACAGGATAGGAAAGAAGAGAAGTGAAAGAGCATGTCCTTCACCATGTACCAACTGCCTAAATCCCTCAGTACAGAGTCCCACACGATGGTCAGAGTGGATACATTTACGAAGGCATGTTCCCTCTGTTTCATGCAACCCAATGTGCCCCCTACAGGCTTCCTGCAGCCTCCTCCCCTTATTTAGTTCCTTCCTGGCTCCCAGTGCCTGAGCATCAGAAACCATGGGCGCTCCCAGCCACAAGACTACTACAACTAACAGGTTGTGGGAAAGGTGAGAGGAAAAGTTTGTTTGCTTAAGAAATCCATGCACCACTTTCCCAGAAGCTTATAATTGATAAAGCACCACTTAAAAGATGCACCGCGGTGATGATAATACATAATGGTTGCATAGCACTTTCAAGTTTCCAAACCACTTCACATGCAATCCTTACAACAAGGTATTTTCGTAGTGTTATTCCCAACAATCCATAATTGGAAGAGGAAGGGGAGGGGGCTGAGACAGAGATGCTTGACCAAAGCTACCTGATGAGTTCGTGTCTGCAATGAGAATCAAACAGGGGACCACCTGATTGGCACGTAGCTCAGCCTTTTTAGCTACTGCAGCACAGCAGCTAAAACACCCAAAAATAATTAACGAGGGCTGAACTCGTCAATCAATTAAAAATTTAGATTAATTTATTAAAAGTCTTTTAAATTATTATTTTTTTACAAAAAAAGCCATTCCCAATTAAAGCAGACACTTTTTACAGAGTTCGTTACAGTGGACACTCGGGTTGCGAACGTGATCCGTTCGGGAGGCACGTTTGCAACCCACAGCACCTGCAACGCCGCGTCTGTGCACACACGGGTTGCGATTTGGAGCTTCTGCGCATGCGCAAAGCGCAATTTAGCACTTCTGTGCATGTGCGAGCACCGAAACCCGGAAGTAACCCGTTCCGGTACATCCAGGTTTTGGTGCACCCGTAACCCAAAAACACGCAACCTGAAGCGTCTGCAACCCGAGGTATGACTGTATTTTACTAAAAGTACTAAAGATGCTGATAGCTGGCACCCTATCAGAAGAGGCATTCTGCCTGCACTCACACACAGGAAGGGAACCCCCAAGATGGAGCCTGCTACCAAATAAACTTCAGGGGTGACCACTAGCCTCCAGCCCACAATCCTGATCTATGCTCCCCTACAGATTTTCATGCCCCTCACAAGACACCACTGATGTTGACAGCACTGGGGGAAAGGAAAACAGACACACATTAAACTAGACATGACACTAGATCAGTCCAGCACCCTGATGGGGATTCAAATCGACTCCTCCTGTCATCAGAACAATAAATTGTTGATGAAGGAAAAGACAACAAGTCCCCTCCTCAGATGACCTGTGCACTCTTCCATTTCTGGCCACGTCCATGACCAGCATGCAGCTCCTGAAATAGTCTGGTGTACTTGAACCAACTAAAAAATGGAAAGCTAAGTGGGCAGGATTCAATTCCACCCGGTAATACTTAAGAGCAGACTCATGAAGTTTGATCTTGGCTAACTTATCTATTCATTTCAGTAGGTCAATGCTGAATATGACTTCTGTGTTTTCTCCCACACCCAAAACTATGGTTTTCGGCGCAACTAGTGAATATATATATGATGGTCAGGGGTGCCGCAGGCAACACTGGCTTTTGTCTCTCTTTCTTTCCTTCCCTCCATCCTCTGATGCCCTCTTGCATCCCTGCCTCCCAAAGTCTTGCGTGGCTGTGTGTTGCAGCAGCCCTGGCTACAAGCTCCCCAAACAAATGGTGCCTCGGAAGCTGTCCAGAAGGTGCTTCCCAGGTCCCTGTGGGGCAGCGTGAGGAGGCACCTCTCTTTGGGGTGGGGGAAAGCAGCTCAGAGACCAGAGGCGGCAACAGTGGCTGCCCGGAGGGCTCCCAAGAAGATGGGGGCAGGGAGAGAGGAAGCTGAAGGAACACTCCACAAGGGAGGGTGTTTGAAAAATGGTGAGGGGCTGCCGGCTCTGCAGGCAAAGGGTGACTAATAATAATAATAATAATAATAATAATAATAATTTATACTCCGCCCCCATCTGGCTGAGTTTCCCCTGCCACTCTGGGCGGCTCCCAATCAAGTGTTAAAAACAATACAGCATTAAATATTAAAAACTTCCCTAAACAGGGCTGCCTTCAGATGTCTTTTAAAGATAAGATAGTTGCTTATTTCCCTCACATCTGAAGGGAGGGTGTTCCACAGGATGGGTGCCACTATCAAGAAGACCCTTTGCCTGGTTCCCTATAACCTCACTTCTCGCAATGAGGGAACCGCCAGAAGGCCCTCAGCGCTGGATCTCAGTGTCTGGGCTGAACGATGGGGGTGGAGACGCTCCTTCAGGTATACAGGACAGAGGCCGTCTAGGGCTTTAAAGGTCATCACCAATACTTTGAATTGTGCTCGGAAACATAACTGGGCTTCTGAGTTCCACTGGGGTGCCGCAGAAAGAATGTAGTTGGTCAAGGGAGCCGTGAACCCAAAAAGGTTGAAAACCTCTGGCCTAGAAGTATCAACTGCCCCTACTTCAGAACTGCCAAGCTTAACTCTGCTCTGATACCATAACAATTGGGATTCCCCCTTCATTTAACAAGGGTTGGAGTATGTATTTTTGCTTAGCTTATTACTAGCATGCAAGCATCCCAACTATGCCGCTAACCCCCCCCCCCCCGGTCCCTCTGCTACCAACTGCACTCCTGGTATATGGTTGCAATAAATAGTGCACAATCATGTTCTGCTACTATATGCCTGCTGTCTGCAAGTGTCCAGAGGTAAGATATTGGGATCCCTTTCTGGATCCCTCTGCTGCTCCAGAAAAGCAGACACGGAGCAATGGATCCAAACTACAAGAAAGAAGATTCCACCTAAACATTAGGAAGAACTTCCTGACAGTAAGAGCTGTTCGACAGTGGAATTTGCTGCTAAGGAGTGTGGTGGAGTCTCCTTCTTTGGAGGTCTTTAAGCGCAGAGGCTTGACAACCATATGTCAGGAGTGCTCTGATGGTGTTTCCTGCTTGGCAGGGGGTTGGACTCGATGGCCCTTGTGGTCTCTTCCAACTCTATGATTCTATGATTCTATGACATCCCCTTGGGCCAACATTATTCTCATTTGCTATTTTCTCCAGGCCCTAATTGCAAAGACAGAATTGCACAGTTAGCCAGCTATCTTCTCCTTCCTTCCTATGCCGTAGAGGGGGGAAAAGCATAACAACATTACCTGCAGGCTTGGAAAACTCCAACAAGTTTAACTGACAGCTGTCTGTCTAAATACTTTTCAAGCAGCACTTATTTCTTTCCCCCACTTCCCCAATTCCAAACCATTCGCCTTGTCCAGTTCCTACCGCTGTCCCAGAAATACAAAGAGACTGTTAAATAAATAATGCTTGGTAGGAAGGACAGCTGAGGGACAGGAAAGCCTGCAGCTCCTGCAAGCAGCAGCTGCCAATCAGTGTCACCCTTAATAATGTGTGCGCTGGGCTCAGCCCCATAGTCCCAAAGATGTGGGAGGAGGCTGATGTTTCTTGCACCTAGCTATGCGATAAATTTAAGCAAGCAAAAAGGCCAGTCAGGATTGCATTCTCCCTGCAAATGTGGCCCACCAACCCCACTCCACTCAGTACAAAGAATTAATTATGTCAGTCAGTCTGTTAGTATAATCTAATGCACTTGCAGGAATTCCAGCGCTTGTGGGAAACTAAATGGGGATGAAGTCCAGCCAAATAAGCGTTTGCTGGTGTTCAAGCAATCAGCTCCTTTGCCTATGAGAATTGCAGCTCTGGTTGTGAAGCCCAAGGAGAAAAGGTGAACTGATTTGTGCATTTCCCAGTTCAAGAGGTAAAACATATTTGGAATGAGGGATGACTTCTAAAAAGTGATACTTTTAGGGCTGGGGTCCTGTCTGTGTTGCCTCCCTTTTCCCATTCAAAACTCATGGCCATTTGTAGATGTAGAGAGGGGCAACTCAAGTTGATATATTTTCAACCATCAAGAAGTCAACAAAGGTCACCTGCCCCTCGCTAAATGTGCAGCTGCTTTGGGCTTCCAAAATGGCAGCTCAGATCAACTCAACCCCACCAAACTGTTATACTTAGCAATACCTTGCAAGGATCCATGAAAGGCTGGCACAAAAGCTTGCAGACCATTGAAGGCAATTTGGATGATAGCAATACTCTGGATTTCCTTACCTCCTCTGACTAAGGAATTGTAGTTTCCCTTGCTGAAGATAGCCTGCTCGGTGTCATTCTTTACAAGGGTCCACTCCACACTCAAAGACTGTAGCCAGATAACCTTAAGGGCTTTGATCTGGGAAGGAAATTGGGTTGTCCCTCTTGAAGCTGTTGGCCTCCAACTCCCAGCATGGTCAATGATGAGAGATGATAGGAGTTGTAGCCCAATACATCTGGCTGGCACCAGGTTGGGGAAGAGTGACACAATGCACCAATCACACCTCTAGTCTCTTTTGTGCAGCACCACTTTACTGGGAGCAGAGTAACCCTCATTTAAACCAACAGGCTTGAAACTCTGTGCTGATTCGGGCTATTTATGCAACTCACAGGGACAATCTTGCACAACTGAACTGGGGACCCTGTGGTTGCCCAGATCTTGTTGGACTCCAACTCTCATTAGCCTCCGCCAGCAAAGCCAGTGATCAGGGATGATGGGAGCTGTTGCACCATCTAGAAGGCCACAGGTTTACCCATCTCTGTTGTACAAGTCTGAGTGACTAGGTTGAGAAAGGAATCATGAATCTGGGAAGAGCGTTTAGATTGTGCATGTGGGTGGATGTGAAATTTATTTCAGCAGGACAAAAAGGAGTGGGTGCAAGGACATTTGGTTGGGAGTCAGTTTTTGTCTGTTTATAGGGAGGGTTAAAGACAGTGCCCAAACATTGCAATCCATCCTGTACAGGGGCAGAAACAGGGCATGGCGCAGCAGAGTTAAAACACACACATATAAAATGTGAATTCATGAAGCTGCAGTGGACACCAGAAGCATAAGCAAGGAAGTGCTAATTGGTTTGGACTTCCTTCCCTACAGGCTTGACTGGTGCCTGGCCCTCCTTACCACCTGCTCCCCCGCCACCAATAAATACAGAGATGTGGTCCCTCTCTTGGGGAAGGAAGCAGACCTCAGTCTCATTGTTCTTGGGTTTCCCCACCACTCCCTCTCTCAACTCCTGCTATGCCATTATTTTAACATCACCGAATCCGTTTCCTCTTCCCACTCCCTCTCTCCCCAAAGGAGTATGAGAATGACAAGGTGGAACTTCTGTGTGATGAAGTGTCCCTGTGGTGGTGATGCAAAGCGCCTCAAGTGATCTATGACAGGGATAAAACCGGGAGAGGGGTGAGGCAGCAATTGGCAGGGGCCGAGTATAAATCGTGGAGCTGACAGGGCCACAGATGAGCTGCTTAGTTTATGGGGGTGGGAGAGGAGAAGACAACCTCTGATTCTGCCCTGGCAGAAGGTATGAGAGCTCCACTGAGAGGAAGGCAGAAGCAGAGACGGCCAGCCAGCAGAGCCAGTGGCAAATCTATGAAAAACTGAGAGAGACACACAGAAGACAATGTATGCTGCAAGCTAATACTCTTTTCCCCTTAGGGCCTCAGCAGGAGAGGCTCTGACAAGGAGTGGAATCTGCTTTCATTATTGAGGTTCTACATTCACAAAAATGAGTTGTGCAGCTCACTGAAAGATGAATAAGCCCTGTCCTGAGCCTGAGTTTGGACAACACCCTAAGCCGAACCTTGGGCATCTTCACACAGTTTTGGTAAGCCTTAGTTTTAGCTCACCACGTCATAGTGGGTGATATTAAAGGAAACCTGTTAACCTGAAAAGCCTTTATGGAAACTTTCAGGGGGAATGAGTTGGCCCCATCCTCATGTGAAACTTCTGATGCAACAGTTGCCTTCTGAATGCCTCTTCAATAAACGGTGTCCTGGACAAAACCAAAATAGCCTGCTGCTAGTGTCCAAACCAGTCGTGGTACTAAAGCTTGGTTCTGTGTTCCTAAAAGGGGTCCCAGCCTGATGCCTGTGGAGCAAATTATTTGGGCACATGGCCTACCCACACACACACACCTTGAACTTAACAGGCAGTGACCAAATGCACTCTAGATTGCCAATGCCGACACAACAGAAACAAGATTTACAGTTCACATGGTGCTGTGTTTCCCATTGCATTCCAGAGTTTTCACTGAATTGGCTTGCCTTATGGGATGGTGGGGTTCTGTTGCTTACCAAGAAGGAGAAGCAGTGCAGTGCAAACACACCAGCAGAGCACTAGAGTGGCTCCACCAGTGTCTTTGCACTGGGCTGACCTCCCTGTTGCTTCCCCCCTCCTTCCTGATAAGCAACAGTGACCCACCTGCCAGGAAGGCAATGCAGTGGCTCCACCTTACCCAGTGAGGCCCTTCCAGATCTTGTAGACTTCTTTGCTCAGTGTGGAAAGGACTGCTCCCAGCAACCACAGTAATGGTACTGCAGTCGGGGAGTCCAAGAAGCCCTATTTACAGAACCTCATTCCATAAGAGAGTCTCTCTCGAAACGTACAGTCTGTCCCCGCATATGCAAGCTGATTTCCAAAACCAACCTGCAAAATCTAGGGCAAAGGCTGGGGGGAAAGAGAAGCAAAGAACTAAGGAAGGGGGTAGTGTGAAGAAGCTTCAACACAGTGTCGAGGGACAGCAGGGGACGTTGCATTTTGCAGGAACAGAGAGCAGAGTCTGGAAAGCAAGGGAGCTGGGAATTTGAAAGTGGGGAAAGCAGCTTGCAGATAGGACACTTCTGCTGACCCAAAGACTCACCAAAGATGGAGAAGTAGGCACTTTAAGGAAAGATTAGGTAGATGAGACAGGTGTAAAGGAAAAGGGGCCTACATACAGAAGCAGGGGAAAGAAGGGGCTCTGTGCTACTGCTGGGAAGGAGACAGAGAGGCAAGGGAACTGGGAAGTTAAAGGAACAATGGGGCACCCCTCTCTCTTTCTAACACTGCAAAAAAAATCTACTCTTCAGTTAACATTCTGATGCGTTATCTGGCAATTTCTCATGTACTTTACTTCCTTCTCCCCTCTGTTTACACATATGTTTTGCAACGCAGGCTTGCCCCTGGGGCCCTCTAGCCCGAGCCATTATATAGGACCGAAAAATGGGCTCCCTTGTAGATAGTAGTGCACGAGGTTGTGGATAAATCATAACAAGCATGTTACACAACACAGAACTGGCGTGGGATTTGGAAGGAGTCACCATTTGTTGGCAGAAGAGCTTCAGGAGCTGGAGGAATAAAAATCCAAATAAATAAATACAACAAGATGAAGTCAGCCATCCCTATTCCTGGCCAGAAAATTAGTGTGGGAAGGCTGACTCTACGTGTGAATGCACCCTGCTTTAACCCAGCTCTTCTTCTTCAAAAGAAAACACAGCCACTTGACAAAACAAGTGGCATGTGCTATTTGAAAGAGAAATAGATTACCTTTGCCAACAACAATGTTGGGCTGGTGCTTCTTGTACGGATGCAGCAGAGAACAAGCCTTTCGGAGGACAGAAGTACAAGCTATGATTATTGTGGAGCAGCAAATATTTTGTATTGCTCTGGTGTTTTCTTCAGCCAAGTGTGAAACTAAGAGTGAAACTACATGGCAGATCTCCTGACATGTTTCTTAAAAACAAACAACCACGAGAAGCAACCACTGTGGGGAAAGTACAGTTGGCTCAGAGCATCAGAGCTGGGGAAGGGGTGGGGTTTTCCCTTCTGCCCCCAATGCTGCTATTAACCCTAAGGCAGAGTGGAAAGGAAGAAGATTGGGACCCATAAAACTTCTGGTGTTAACCTTTAAAGCCTTTATCTCAAGCACTGCCATAAGAACCTCCCCAAAGTTTCAGATCAGCTTCAGAGGCCCCTGCTTTTCTGCCTTGTCATTATGTGAGATCAGACGACCCAGTATGGCAGGCTTCCTCAACCTCGGCCCTCCAGATGTTTTTGGCCTACAACTCCCATCATCCCTAGTTAGCAGGACCAGTGGTCAGGGATGATGGGAACTGTAGTCTCTAAACATCTGGAGGGCCGAGGTTGACGAAGCCTGAAATATAGGATGTGAAGCCTTTTCAGTGGTGGTGCCCAAACTCTGCAATGTCTTTAGTACTAGGGATTCCTGTCACAGATCTCTTGCCTAACATATAGTTGTGCCCTAAAATACGCATGTAAGCACACATATTAAGCCCAGATTAAGAGATGCCATGCACACACAAAGGGTGCATATACTCAAGTGGTACATGCACATGGGAGTAACACCTAGGTTTCCTGCAACAATTCACATATAGTGCTGTCCTGGTACGCAGGCTAAGACCCTACCTGCCCACGGACTGTCTAACCAGAGTGGTGAATGCTCTAGTTATCTCCCGCTTCGACTACTGCAACGTGCTCTACGTGGGGCTACCTTTGAAGGTGACCCGGAAACTGCAATTAATCCAGAATGCAGTAGCTAGACTGGTGACTGGGAGTGGCTGCCGGGACCACATAACACCGGTTCTGAGAGATCTGCATTGGCTCCCAGTACGTTTCCGAGCACAATTCAAAGTGTTGGTGCTGACCTTTAAAGCCCTAAAGCCCTCGGTCCTGTATACCTGAAGGAGCTTCTCCCCCCCATCGTTCAGCCCGGACACTGAGATCCAGCTCTGAGGGCCTTCTGGCGGTTCCCTCATTGCGAGAAGTAAGGTTACAGGGAACCAGACAATGGGCCTTCTCGGTAGTGGCACCCACCCTGTGGAACACCCTCCCTTCAGATGTGAAGGAAATAAGTAGCTATCCTATTTTTAAAAGACATCTGAAGGCAGCCCTGTTCAGGGAAGTTTTTAATATTTAATGCTGTATTGTTTTTAATACTTGATTGGGAGCCGCCCAGAGTGGCTGGGGAAACTCAGCCAGATGGGCGGGGTATAAATAATAAATTATTTTTATTATTATTAAAGCTCAGAATGATCAGTCATTCATCAGAGGAGTGGGCCAGTCCTCTTAAAATGCCTCCTAGTCTCGTGTCCCACCTGTACGCAAATCCTGCCATCCTTCTGTACATGAATGAGAGACAGGAACTGCACACCCACCCAACGTTGTCTGAAAGGAAAGGTTAGATGAAGTACTGGAGCAACAACTAGGCTCTGTGGAGAACTGCCTGCTCCCAAGGGCTCTATTATCAGGGAAATCAAGACCACTGATTCTTGCTCCAGTATAGAAGCTGGTGACTGGAGTGGTGGAACTGGGCTCTTTCTGCCAAGCATTAGCAGTTGCATCAGCAAGTAGGAGCAGACTGCCTGGAGGTGGGCACTGACTGCAAGCTCACATGACAGGCAAGGGTGGTGAGTGAGAGAAAAAGGAAAGAGGGGCAGTGGGAAATAAAAAGGGACAGAATGTGCCCCAGATTGCCTGGAGGGATGCTGGTGTGTGTGTGTGTGTGTGTGTGTGCGCGTGCACGTGTGTGTCCTGCCCACGCCTCCCCCACTGATGTGTCACAATGATCGAGTACAGGATGCATGCACTGTAATGGTTTCATCAACTTAGCTCCTTTTTATGAGAAATTTGTTCCGATCGCCCCGCTCTCCCCGGCTGCTGTCACTGTAACGGATGCCAGAGCAGAAAGAATGATCATCGCAGTAAGAAAACTTCGAAGCAGAGCAAGAGACTCCCCTGAGAGGGCTGAGCAGTGGAGGAATGTTGGGGAGGGAGCACAAAATTAAATTGCCTTTACTGCAACCTATAAGCTCTCCTAAGACCAAGAAACCCAGCAACCCAGGGGCTATTAAACTGCCTGGGGATAAAAGCACCTGAGGAAGCAAGTCAGATTGGCTGCAGCATGAAGAGCATCCTGCGACTCTTCTGCTACCCCATCAGTGCAACAGGGCAACCTTGCCAGCTGGATAGCAAACTTGCTATCCAAGATTATCATCCATTTAATCCACTATGTTACCTTCCTTATCTTAATACTTCTTAATACCAATTCTTTGATAACCCTGCCAGGTCTTCTCAGTCTGCAGTGAGGGATAACCAGCCTCACATAACCAACATGCTTTAGTCTAATTAATGCATGAAGGAGTTAACACCACAAAGTAAGCCATCCTTCCAGGCTTAGTTCACCTTGGGAAGGACTAAGTAATCGAGACTTTGTTCCCCTCCAGTCTACCCAAGAAGCTCAACGTGTGGGAAGGTCTGAGCTGGTTGCTCCAGACTGTATGGCTCTAACAAGCCTCTCTTGAGTTCCTATACCAATAATTGAAAAACTTTCACCACTGTAACTAAGCCAGGTTTTACTGCCTGTGAAACTTTTTTAAGAATGCTGTATGGATAATCACATGAACCAGACCTTTGAAGAATTTGTAAGTAAACTAATTTTAACTTACCCAACGTATGGTCTTTTCCTATGTTGGAGGAAGTTTTGGAACTCACAATGGCATATTTTAAAGCCTATATTTCTATGCTTTACTTTGATGCACATTTTGTGATTTTAAATCTCTGCTGGGGTTCTCTCACCAAAGCTTATTTTCTCTAAACTTGGGTCTTGGCATCCAGGAATACCATTTGTTTGTTTGTTTGTTTGTTTGTTTGTTTGTTTGTTTGCTTGTTTGCTTGCTTGCTCACACCGACATACAATTCACCTCTCCATACAGTTATGATTTCCTTCAGTCTCTCTGTCCAGCCTTGCTACAGCAGCTGAAAGCCTAAGACTCATGAGTTAGAGCTTGATGATGTCTCAGGTTTGCCAATGCTCAGAAGACAAATGTCTGATAGCAACTGTAAGCATTCTGCATAGCTATTCAATATGTTCACAAGTCTACTGCCATCAAGCTATACGTGCATTCATATGCTATTTCAGGCCAACACAGATCAACGCTAACATATTCCAAGTTCAAAGTGGGTCATGAGCACAAACAAAGAGCTAAAAGCGCATAATTCAAAATAAGTGAACCTAGCCACAGAACAAGAAAGTGAGCCAATTCATTCATACACTACTACATTGCATACACCAATGCACCCCCATGTGTACTTATACCCACCATGCATCCCATCCACCATTTACAAACCTCAAGCACAAACACACACACACACACACACACACACACACACACACACACACACAATATGACACACTCTCAGTGCCAAAACAGAGACTGAATCTCCAAATAAGAACAGAACAGCTTAACTTTTCCACTCCCGGGCCGTTTCCTCAAATTAAACTGCATCCCCCAAACTGCTATTTACTCCATTGAAGCAGGGCAAACTGTGGCTGGGGCATCATTAAGAGTGTGAAAACTGCATAGTGATAAAAGATTAGCCACCCTTGCATCAAATCATCTCAGCATACATACCCCAAACCCAGACTGCTTAACGCTAAAAATATAGACACCAGGAGATCTGATCACAACCCCTCTACTTCGGCCTTCAACACGTTTCATCACCCCCTTCTCCGACTACAGCCGTTGAGGGAGGACCGTGGCTCAGTGATAGAGAACATACTTTTCAAGCAAAGGGTCCCAGGTTCAATCCCTGATGTCTTCTGGTAGGGCTGGGAATGTCCCCTGCCTGATACAATAGAGGGCCAATGCTAATTAGCAGAGAAAATACTGAGGCAGGTGGACCAATGGTCTGACCCTGTACAAGGAAGGTTCCTACAGCCCAGATTCAACTAACCCAGGGCATTATCCAGTGCAAGTGTTCCCACTAGGCTTCCCCTCCTTTCTGTTTCGTGCATGCCCTGCCCCTCCCCCAAATACGGCACTATGTGTATGTGAGTGTATTCTGTTAGGCAAGCAGAAATGCTGGCGCTGACTGAACGATCAGGCGAGTTTGATGCTGAATTCTTCCCTTAGTTCTGTGTTTTGTAATATTCTCTGATTGCAGATCCAGCTTCCTTCTCAGTGCTGTCTAGGAAATGCTGGGTTGCTACCACCACTACTGCTACACAGCACTGCCAGCTAAAACAGGGGACTGTACCGTGTTTGGCAAAAAACACAACCTTGCAAGTTGCCACCAGAAGCATGCAACCCAATAGGATGCCAGGACCAAGCCAGTTTGCCATGAAGTACAATGTGCATATGCTGCCATTACTACTGCTGCCTCCACTGCAACCTATTCTACTTTCTATTTTGCTTTTTAAAACATTTTTTGACATGCCCGCCATGCACACGTATTAATCCTCCTTCCCCATGCTTGCCAAACACATCAGCATGCTGGGTGGGTTCAGCTGAAAGCCCAGAGATTTAAGCTGCTGGACCAAAGAAAGCACTTCAAAGGCTGAATCTCTGGGCCAAAGCCTGAGATCTAGCAGCAGCCCTCTCCCAGCTCCTGATGTCTTAGCCCTGATCTTCCCAGTTTAGGCAGATCAAGAGCTAGCGTATGAATTTTCCTTCTTCACAGATTGCTGCTGCTGCATGGTAGCCCTTGAATGTTTAATCAGCCTTCATCAACCTGGTGCCCTCCAGCGTGTTTTGGATACAACTCTATTCTGCTCTAGCCACCACAGTCTGATTTAAACTCCAACCTCCATTTCCGAGCACACTTCCTGTTCAGAAACAGATGGAACATTAGGCTCCACAAGCTTGCAGAACTGATGAGGCAGCAAAGGCGTTCAGGAGTCTTGGCAGCCCATCCAACAGAAAGGGTTAGAAAAATAATATCCCTGTCCACCCCTCCACCACATACAGGCAGAGCAACTTGGGCAAATCTACACTGGACAGTTATAATGTTAAAATCCGTTATAAAAATGTGACACCAGAGGGCGCTTTAGAGCAGTGATCCGTCGTCAATGGGAAACTGCACTGAGAGCTATTATTACTTTTTTTACAGCGTTTTTTACAATCAGTGTAGATCCAGCCCTTGTTGAGGGCTTCCCCAAATTTCAGTGTCACGCAGCAAAGAAGAGGCAACCTGCCAACTTGCTTTCCCTGAAAGGACTTAGTAAATGCTTCTTTAAAATAAATGATGGTGGTGGTGGTGGTGATGATGATTTTATGCTTCCTGTCTTTATGGCTGTTTTTAAGGTCAGACAGGATAAACCTACAGAATCAGCAGCTCGCTGCAATCAACGCTTTGGAGTCTTCTTCTCTAATGAAAGTTGTTTACTTTTAAGGAAAGGGATAGTGCTGTGATGTTTTTTACTATAACAATCTTCATGTGATCTTTTATATGTATATACTGTATAGGTAGATATTATAAACAAACAAATCCCTGCTTACCAGCCTTGGCAAAACCTAACTCCAGCCATGGCTTCCAATGGAAGACTGAGAACGCGCCTGCCTCTGCCAGAAAAATGTAAGCAGAACAGCAATGTGAGAGGCATGGGACATGATGAAGTAACCTCCACAAGCCCAGGGCTGTTTGCACATTTCATGCCACATTTCACACTTCTTTGCAGACATCAGATGGTGCAGACATGCACACGTACACACCCTGGGATGCCCTACACTTATTTGCTTTTCGGGATCAGTGGCCAGTGCCCTTGCGCGCAGGGGATAAGATGGGAAACATGCTGGAATAGTTCAACGGGTGAGTTTAAAACCTCACAAATAGGGTTTTACTTGGGATGGGTGGGGGGAAGCAAAGGAGTTCCTTTTCTGTAATCCTCTGCGTTGATAAAGCCCAGCATTTGGAACTTCATAATGGACACACACACGCTTCCATGACATCCAGTAACACAGGACTTTTCCATAAACAAGTGAATACACTCCTGGCATTATGACATGGGACACACACACATACACACACGCCATCTCAGAGTGTCTGCTCTGGATTCCCCTCCCACATCTACAACCTTTATTATTGTTTCTCAATCTGCTGGAGAGAAGAGGAAAAGCTCTCTAGCATTACCCCTGGGCTCTGAAGCAGTCTATAAGCCAGGCACTGACATGTCTGATCATGCACCACGTGATGTCCTTTGCCACATCCATTTTTACATATAGATCTGTCCCTGTAGGTCAGAGCAGCTCACGTTTTTGGCCTGTGTGCACCACATTTACCCTTGGCCAATCCAGATTTTACGGCAAGCCAGTGGTGGGTGTGCCCATGGGCATAGCCAGGGGGGCAGGGAGGGGCAGCTGCCCCCCAAAATCAATAAAATTAATAAAAATGCATAGCTAACTGAGGTTCTGCCCCCCCTCAACAAAAGGCCTGCCCCCAACAAAAATCCTGGCTTACCCCCATGGGTGTGCCCATTCCATTCTCCCATGCACATCCTTACATGAACAAACAGAGACACACAGCACCCACTCCTTGCCTGAGGTAGGGAAATTATCGGTCTCCTTCCACTCATCTAATGATTACCTGATGGCCAAGGAGGGGTGATTTGCATCCCCAACAAGTTGCTGGGCTCAACCCACTCCAACAGTGTCCACTTTTAAAAAACAATAACAATTATCATCATCATCATCATCATCATCATCATCATCATGCTATTTGCTGCCAACATTGGGAAGGCAGAAAAAAATGACTTGTGGGCTGGATCCAGCTCCCAAACTTGAGTTTAGCCCCCTCTGCTGTAGGTAATCCCAACCAAAAATGGTGGGAGCTATGGTTGGGCTCACTGAAGGGGTGGTATAGAAGAGTTAGAAGGGAACACCAGGATCATCTAGTCCAACCCCATGCATGGCAATGCTGGAATCTTTCGCTCTAACCCGCAACACTGGAATCAAGAGTCTCATGCTCCTGGTTATGGAGTCTCCTTAGATGGCGGGAATAGGGGACAGGGAAGACAGCAGCAACAACAAATCTGGCGCACGGATGAGATATGCATTTGTGCATCAGCTCATATCAGGGCTCTAAGTCTTCCAAACTAATATGCCAGGTTGCAGCGGTATGATTAAAAATGGCCAAATCATCGGGGAAGCATCTTCATAAAAGAAAAAAGAAAAACAGCTTCCCACACGAAATGGCTCCCACTCAGTTCCATTTTTATAAACTGCAACAGTCGGCTCTTTGTATTAAGCCAGGAGATGGTAAATCAGGAAGCAGAGATGTGCACCATTTTTTAAAAAGATAACAACAACAGAGCAAGTTTAATCCAAAGCAAGACTGAACATTCACCTGCCTGGTATTTTTTCTAGGAAATCATACTTTTCCAGGGGGCTGGCTATAATTTAGTGTTCTTCCCCAGTGGCTGGGAATGATAGGAGTTGGAGACCAGCAACATTTGTGGACCCAAATTTGAAGAGGCATTTGTATTTAGGCAATGACTGCACTTGCAAAAGTGAGGCCAGACTTCATGAGTGATGCCCTGACCAGATGGAGGTTAGGTATCTTTAGAATCCCTGGATTTAATTAATCATCCAATTTGGAGTTCTGAATAGCCTATCTTGGTGAATGTTGCATTTTATACTGTCTTTATATTTCTGATTCTATTAATATATTCATTCCCCCATATAGCTAGTTCACCAGACACACACCAAGCCGTAGTCCACAGCTTATAATTAGATAACCCTAGATAAGCAAGAGTGAATCTGAGTCACCTATAGCAGAGTTGCTCATTAGGCAAATAATATTTTGCTGGTTGAAGTGTGACAGTGGGAAGATGTGAAAACAAATGGTTGAAAATAACCTGGGCTGGAATGGTGAAAGGAGATTCAAACTTATGTCCAACTAGGTTTAAAGACCGAGGCAAAATTTTGGTTGCCTAGAAATCAAACCAATGACTATTGAGCGCACACTAATTGAATTCCACTTTTGTTAGTAATCAAGCTAAACGGACAATTTGGCATTTGCAGATCTATGCAAACAATCTTAGGCAGTTCAGATGGAAACAAGTTTTAAGAAGTAATTAACAAACAATATGAAATCATTTAAATTAAACATCAATTGTTAGAATGCATGTAAATAGGATTTTGCAGTAGCCTCATGGAACCATGTCACTGTAACCCACTTGGAACCATCAGAATGGAACAACGTAGGCATTCAAACAAGGAAACCAACAGAGGACCCTGCAGAAGCATCTCACACCTGACTAGGATATAAATATCTTGCCCAGATTCAAAGCCACTCAGCACAGCAGCACTCTCAGGGCAGAACAGTTCTCCAGTTTCTGGAACACACATGGCCGGTCTGAGCCCTCCTGTATTTGAAGATCAAGTATAGAGTACCTGGTACTTTGGGGAGATGAAATCAGCAGCCAACATAGGAGGTATTCTAACAAGACATTTTCAATAGTGGAACTACTATGGAATCTACTGTCCAGAGACATCTGCCTCAGCTCCAGTCTGCACCTTTTTAGAAGAAGAAGAGGAGTTTGGATTTGATATCCCACTTTATCACTATCCTAAGGAGTCTCAAAACAGCTAACATTCTCCTTTCCCTTCCTCCACCACAACAAACACTCTGTGAAGTGAGTGAGGCTGAGAGACTTCAAAGAAGTGTGACTAGCCCAAGGTCACCCAGCAGCTGCATGTGGAGGAGCGGGGAAGCAAACCCGGTTCACCAGATTACAAGTCTACCGCTCTTAACCACTACACCACACTGGCTCTCAATACATTTAGGCAATACACCAAGTGATTTTCTCTGATATATGACCCAATCACTTTTGTACTACTTGTTTGCATGTTTTATGAACAGTGAGAATTAACTTGCTCTAGTGGCAAACTGGCAACTTTATCTCAGCTACCATTGGATTACCTGTTCTGATATCACAGAAGTTGGCTGGAGGTTAGTTTAGTGCATTAACCACATCTTCCTTTTTTCCTCAGCCATCTTGTCATTTTTATATTTATTATAAGCCTCATATTCTCTTCAGCTCCTTGTGTCCTTCTTCATTCTGCTGGTTCTAAACTTCTTGTTATATTCATTTTGTTGTAATGTGTTTCCAAGGAACAGATTCAGCCAGGTAAGAGGTACAAGTTAATTTTTCTATAAATATACTAGGTCATAAGGCTCCAATCTCTACCACAGAGACAGGTATTTGTTGCCAACCCAGCAGTTTCCATGAATCTCTGGCATTAACTCTCAAATACCCACACAACTTTGCATATACTTAACTACACTCCTCACCGACCATGGTTGTGTGTGGGAATCAATCAACTTAATTTGACCAGATCAAATGCTCAGGTGGCTTCTTCTTCCTTACTGACCAGCTTAGCTTTAGTAAATCTTTTTGAAGCTTGTGTTCTGTTACATTTGGGTGTTTAAGGGCTCCTACTTTTCTTTTCTGGAACACGCATTTAAAGGTGGTTCTTGCAAAGTTGTTGCTGCTGTTGTTGTTCGTAAACTCTTTCCACATCAGTACAAATTGCCTCCCCCAGTTGCTATCAACCCCAGTCACAATATGGGTGTCTACATGTTTTTCCTTCAACAGCTAGTAGCTCTTCTGGGCTTTGACAGGGCCATGGCATGGGGCCAGGAGGATTATGGCCACCTCCCCATCCGAAGCTGCAGCTTTGCTCTGAAAATTGCCCCCTGCAGCTTCTTGTAGAGGGAGAATACATCATGAGTCGAGAGCCAATCATGGATCCTGCATGAAACATGTGACTAGGTCTTGAGTAGCAAACACAGAATATACAAGTAGCAGAAGGATTATACAAGCAATGTGATCAAAGGGAGACCACTGCAGACACTTTGTCCTCCAATATCACAAATAGTATGAGGAAAACACTCTCGTCACTTGCCATGCCAGTAAAGTATCATTGAACTGAAATACTTTATTCCCACGCTTTGCCCTTCCCGGCTCCCAGGACAGCAAAAAGGAACTGCTCAGCCAATTTCTAGACTGCACTAGAATTTGTAATAATTAGTGCTTGGGGTGCGGGCAGCTCATGCCAGCTCCTGCTGCCACTAATGTTCAAGACCGACTGGGGGGGGGGGGGACAGAGAGCACGTAAAGATTGGCGTATCGATCTTGGAGCGGACTGGCTAAATTGGAAGCTCAGCTCCATCTCGATGGGGGTGGGGAAGCACACCGGTGGCACCGTCTGACTATTGAGCAGGAACAACAATTGATTGGTGTTCCAAGCCTCTTGGCAGGCAGCATGGTGAAAGAAAGCAGAGAAGGAATTAGTAAGAAGGTGCAAGTATAAATTCTGCATCCATGAGCAGGATATTGCACACACACACACACACACACACACACACACACACACACACACACTTACAACCCTTGGATGTAAAAAACAACGCATACTCATCCTATAGAAGCTTGAAGAGCCTTGAATAGCAACGCTGAACTAGACGGAGGAGCATAGCATATAAAACTCCCGAGAGAGAAAAGCTGCCTGCCCTCTTTCATTCAAACCTTAACCTTCAAAAGGTCTCTGCAGACTTGCCCCACTCTATCTTTCTGCCCTTATCTCAGATATGTCCTTCCCTGTGACCTTTGCTCCTGCAATTCTATCATCCTCAGTCACCTGAAGGTCTCTGGCTATCTTTCTGCTGGAACGCCTTCCTTGAACATGGATGTGATTCTCCTTCAATCTCTCACTCCTTCAAATCCTCCCTCAAAACTCAGTGTTTCTATAAAGGCTTTGGCTTAACCCCTTAATTGTCACCTACCCAACAACCGTACCACTTAGCATAACTGTATATTGTTGCATTTTCCCAGATTGATCCCTTGCTACCTTTGTCTTTCCGTTGGGTGTTTTTCCAACTGTCAGATTGCAAGCTTGTTAGGGACAGGCACCCCCCCCCCATATATACACACAAACCATGTGATTATTAAGTCATACTAATATTCCCAAACCCACAAGTGGGCACCCCAATTTCCATTTCCTATTTAGGCAGTCCAAACGCTTCTCCACATGGCAGTGCTGCCTGTGGGACAGTTTCAAGCAGTGCTATTTTTCTAGAAAAAGGGGTGCCAGAATTCACCATAAACGCTTCCCTTGTTCTCTTATAATGGCAATGGCGCCAACCTGAGAGGTGCCAGAACTGAGTTCCAGTGAGTTCCGGCTGAGGGGAAAAAACCTTGTTTCAAGGAAATGTATTCATTTCTGCCATTCCTTTCCCCCAGACATAAACTCATATGATTGATGTAAGCCTTACATTTTAAGGCATGCAATAGCCCAGTCTGTATACACAATTCCCAGCTTACTAAACCATAGTTTAGCAACCAGGAATGAATGACAGGACCATGTACCTTAACCATCTCCTTGCCTATTCCCTAACTCAGTGCTTACATTCTGGTTTAATTAAACCACAGTTGGATCTTACATCCCAAATGGGAAACTGTGGTTTAATACCAGTTTGCTAACAGGGATTGTAAATCAACTTCAAACTGGCATTAAACCACAGTTCCATGTTTTCGGCAGACCAGTTAAATGAAGTATAATTAAACCAGGATGTCAGAACCAAAGAAAGAGGCAAGGGGAAGGATGAGGAAGGACTGTGCAGTTTTGCCACACTCGTTCCCAGCAGCTAAACAATGGTTTAGTAAGCCAGTAACTGTAGAGCTGAACACAGTCTCTAACTAGAATAAGTTCTCAGAAAATACAACCACCCAACTGTAAGTGTGAACCAGGCTACTGTTCACTACTTCCCCAATGCACTTCATTCAAGTTATAAAATCCGATTGCAGAAAGCCTAATGTAGGCTCTGGGTTAGAGAACAAACTCCTAGGAAAAGAAATATCCTCTCTGCTCTACATGTCATATGCTTTTTGTGTGCCACATTATGTTGTTAGGATCAATATGCACAGTGGCAGGATAAATCTGCCCAAGAAAATGTTTAAGCAGTTGAATACATAGGCAGTAGAGGAAGAAACACAGTCCAGGGCTGAAGGTCACCAACTGTCCTACAAGTAGCAGGAAGGCCTTGGGCAACAATGGCCATCATTCAAGTACACACAACTGCTGGAAACCTGGGATTTGGGTTGCTCACTCCATAGCAGGCAGTTCCCATTGAAAAGCAGTGAAGGGGGAATCCAAGCAGCCTTCCATAAACACCTACCAGAAATGAAAGCACTCTCTGTTTAATAAATCTATTGCATACTTTTTAAAAGAGAGAGGGAGATTTTAAAAGCAAGACTAGCACAGAGAAGAAGATGAAAAACTTTTTCGTGGCCCATTATCACATTCCTCTCAGTGCCAATAGACAAGGTAATTTGTATTGGTGGACCACAGGCCAGGCACTGTGCATCTCAGACAATAGGAATCCTCTTGCTGTTATAGACTGAGCTATCTTTAAAAAAACACCCTGATCAGCAAAGAAACATAGGTGAGTATCCCTCTCTGCAGTAAGCATGTTACAAGGCAAGCAGGCAAAGAGCCATGAGCCTTTTTGGATTATTATTTTTTAATGGTACTCAGAAAGGTGAAAGGCACATGTCATGGGCATATCACTTTCCTATTCTGACAGTGCTATGTCAGCAGAGCTCCACAGCAAGGAGTATTGCAGTGAACCAGTTTCCAGAATCTCTGGAGGGGACAGGAGCAGGTGCAACTCTTCTGCAATGCCAAGGTACCCGGCACAGCAACAGCACTAGCCAGAGGTGCCTGTGGAATAAAACAAGTGGCAGTGCTGTTTAGGAGACAGTAAATTCATTAAACACTTCCACCAACTGTCAGGCTGCATCAGTATGATAGCAACGGCCAGCTTCTAAAACATTGAGAACATTAAGAACGAAATAAGGCGTGCCTCTACATTGGAAGACTAGGCCTCTGCATAAGGACCACAAAGAACAGTCCTCTAAGGTCCTTTTAGCATTTGTATGCCTGCCATAACAAAGAAATGTGGGGAGCGGGGGAGAGAAGCTGGAGGAGGAAGAAGAAAATAGTAACTCCAATTTTCTTAACCCAGTCTAGGGCATGCAAAAAGTCCACACATGGGGTGCAGAAATAGTCTCACAGAGTAGGACAAACTAGGATAGGCATACATAACCCTCCAGATTCTGCAGATTGCAAACGACACAATTCCCTTCCCATTGGCCATTAAGGCAGGGGCTGGTAGTCCAAAATGGCACCACACCAGCAATCCCTAAGCTAGACTGGGGCAGGAGGCTCATCATACCTGGTGGTATCCTAAAGGTTTTCTTTTCATTTACACAGAAAAGGGGATGGCCGATGGGGAACTAATACCCCTAATTTTTCACAGTCTAAGAAACAATGTAATTTAAGGCAGGGGTGGCTCACTTGAGACCCTCAAGACATCCACTCCCCCAGGCCGCTGTCCAAGCTGGCTGGAGATGATGACAGTTGCAGTCTATCAATGGCCAGAAAGCCACAGGTTCTCCACAAATGCATGAACCTTACACAGTACAGTCATACCTTGGGTTGAATATGCTTCAGGTTGAGTGTTTTCAGGTTACGTTCCACGGCGACCCAGAAGTAACGGAACGCGTTACTTCCGGGTTTCGCCACTTGCGCATGCGCAGATCCTCAAAATGACGTCATGCGCATGCGCGGAAGTGGCAAATCACAACCCATGCAGATGCAGGTTGCGTTCGCTTCTGCATGCGAACGGGACTCCGGAACGGATCCCGTTTGCATCCAGAGGTACCACTGTAATGAAGTTAGGTTTATCGTGCCTAGTAGTTCATTAATTATATAACAGTTGATCTACTTCTCTTGTTTGTGTGTTTGAGCTCCTCCAGAGTAGATTTTGAAAAGACATCAGAATGAGGATTGGATTTCATCTGTAACTGGATAGATGCTTTCGGGGTACATAACGTCTGAGCTGCAATTTAAAACGCAATACATAGCAACACTATCTGTATGCTGTATAAAATTGAAACTTTGTTTATTTGTGTTTGCAGACTTGCACCTAACCATTTGGAATTGCAAATGAACTTATTTTTGTACAGATTGGGAAAGTCTGGAAAATTTCCTATAATAAGTTTGTTTATCTGAAGAAACACATGTTGAATTACTGTGTGAAGCCCAGACAGCAGCATTTTTAAATAAGGAGAGCAACACAGGTAAGATTTGCTTAGAGCAGGAGTGGGGAGCTTTGAAGCTGTGAATCAACTGACTATCAACTACTTCAAATGCGTTTCTCCTCAGATGGGAAGCTTAGCCTGAGAAGGGAGAGCTTTGAAGGCACAGATAATGTGGCTGACAGCTGGCCTGATCCATGGCTTTATCAAATTCAGCAAAGGGCAACAAGATCCAGCCACTGGGACATAGGTTCCCCGACCATTGACTCTTGTTCTATACAAGTCTCAAGTTTCTTACCATACTCAAGGGTAGCTACTCCTCTGGTTGCAAAACTTACATCAGTGAAGCCAGTTAAGGCTGAAATGCATCTAGCAATTGTAGTTACAAGTAGGACCTGCAACAAAATGTTGCAGTTCAAAGGGCTTCTGTTCATGAGACGAGCCACCCAGCCATGTCTTCTATACTGCTCCATTCCATTCCTCTTCCGTCTGTTTCTCCCTGCCCTCAGTAGCATTCTGTGGCCATTGGCATAAACAGTCCTTGTTGGGCTGTTCTTGGGGATTTGCCTCTTTAGGGTTTTTTCCCCTACATGTTTTCGTTGTTTCGTTTAATTTAACATTTTTTATCCTGCCCAATTTACTGTGTTCTCTGGGCAGCTGGCATCTAATTAATCATTAACCTATGAAAAAAAGTTGCTGCCAGAACACATAGCCTGGGTGGACAGATTTCAGAAAGGTTAGGAAATTGGTAATATTTTACTTTTGAGGGCTGCTGGATTGTTAGTGAGATATCATCCATAACTTCTGTCTTGGGTTCTTTACTAAGCTTTCCAAATGACAGATGAGTGTACATTGGCATAGCCTGGAAGAGCAGTTTGCCATCAAAAGGACTTGTGTTGTATGTCCGATGATGGTGTATGGCACTGAAGTTTTTTGTACTTATGCAAGCTGTGGGTTCCCCTCCTCAAACCTGCTCTGAGATCCCACAGCTAATTCTCCCCTGGTCTCCACGCTGGCCCAAATAGGACAAATTTAGCCAGCTAGCCCTGATGATCATCTAATGTTTATTGGATGGATTTCCCCCCTAAATTAATATTTGAATTCTGAATTTGTTGTTATTCATGTTTTATACTGTATTTTATGCTGTTTTGTGTTGCATCAATTAAGTGTTTTACATTTGTTGTTAGCCGCCCTGAGCCCAGCTTTTGAACTGGGAAGGGCGGGGTATAAATAAAAATTTATTATTATATTTATTATTATTATAAAACTTCCTTTTGTGTGCTGTTGGTGCTGTTTTGTCTACATAAGCACTGAAAGGAAACAGTGCTCACTATTATTGCACATAGGGTATCATTCACCATACATATTGATGATTATATTTATCTCTCTCTATTTTTATTTACGAATATCATTCTCTCACACCATCTGCTAGAATTGTTTGTATTTTAAACATTTTTGTTTTGTTTGTTTTTGAATTCTTGATTATATGTGACAGTTACACTAAGGAACGCATTTTGCATTGCATTGCATTGCATTGTATTGTTTTCCAGACTTTTGCATATTTTGCCACTTTCTCCAAACTTGAGCACTCGGATCAGCTTGGTTCCTACCCAACCCCCCAGCCAAGGGCTGCTTCCAAGGCAACGCAACTGGATGCTGGCCTTAGACAATGGGCTCCACCTCTCTCTCTTCTTTCTCTATGTCTGGGAGACTGGCTGGTTGCCTGTTCTAGATGGGGTTGCACCACCTCTGAAATAACAGGTTTGGTGGTCCTCCTAGATCCATCTCTTTCACTGGAAGCCCAGGTAGCCTTAGTGGTTAGGAGTGCCTTTTAGCAGCTGCAGCCATTCTTGGACAGGGGTAGTCTGGCCACAGTGATTGGTAACTGCTAGTCTGGAGTACTGCAATTGCTCTAAGTGGGCTTATCCTTGGGCCTTGTCCAGAGGTAGACTGCAGATGGGTACAGACTCCTGTTAGCACATAACTCTGGTGCTCAAAGGCTTGCACTGGCTGCCTATACGCTACAGGGCTTGGAAAGCTGCCACTGGTCAGAGTATACAATACTGTGCTAAATAAACTACTGGTGTGGCTCTCTGTATAAGGTACCTTCCTATGTTTCTATGAGGAGGTCCTGGGCAGGAGGAAAATGGAAGTTAAAGGGGGGTGGAGGTAATTGTTCTGCCTAATAGCATCAGCAATCCCCATTATTTTGCTGAGCCTCTTCGATGCCTTCTTGACAATGCAACACTCGCCTACTCAGAAGTAAGTGCTATTAACTTCAATGAAAAGTATTCCCAGGTGAGTGTGTACAGGGGATTGCTGCCTAATTCTGCTGTGCTGTTGGCCACCAGTACTTCGGATGGCAGTCTGCCAAAGGTTAGCTGTGCTGTGTGAGAAAATGTTTTCTCTCTTGCTTGTTTTAAGCCACCTGCTTGTTCATTTCATTGGGCACTTTCCAGATCAAGTACTGTATGACAGGGAGAGAGAAAATGTTCCCTATTCACTTCCTTCAGCCTCCTTATGATTTTTTTAAAAAAATATTATTTAATCAGATTCATTATAGAAGAGGCTGGGGAAGAGATTCCTAATTTCATTAGGGAAGGACTTCTGTACTCCTAAAGCTACATTCCTGTGCCCTCTGCTTTGTTCAATACTATTATATTTTTAGGAAACTGCATGATCATAACTGTATATACCAATTAAGATGTGGACACACGGTTTATACAGAACAATATATGCTGTGCCCTTGCCTATATCTTTCCTACTAATCTTTACTATTCCATCCTATCCACCCCACCTTGCCCCCTCCCCCTTCCACCCCCTCTCTCGTTCGGGTGCCTGCAGCATATTGAACAGATATTTTCTGGGAAACATTGACAACTGCAAGATTTTCCATGAATAGTACATCACTAATTTGCTGCTCAATTCTGCATATGCAGAACAAGAATTATTCCCCAACCCAGCCCCACGATGAGCCTCACTTTGCATTTATCAACACACCGCTAGAGCTATGAGACCTTCCTGTAATTCTTTGCAGGCTAATTTGGATGTAACCCTCTTAAATAATTTACCATTGGCAAATTAATAAAATAAATAAAGTACTGAAGGGAAATATGTTAAATTAAAAGCCAAGATCTCCCTGGCTTTTCATTTAAAGACAAATTAAAGGTGCAATTTGACGGATGCAAGGCTAGTGAAATATCCTGGGTTGCTGATCGGGGGTGGGGGGTGGGGTGAGTTATTATTTCCAATCTGTACTGTGTAATCATTTGGCCCAGCATGTTTCCGACTCAACAGCAGACATGGGGCTCTAATGCTTCTCAGCTGTGACAACTGGACTCCCCTCGTGCTATAAATGTACAAGTGAAACTTCCCCCCAAGTGGTGTAAGCAGAAGGAGTTCGGGCTGGGAGTGGAGAGTGCCAACATGCAGCTCCTACACAACCACCTTTTGCATGCAAAACCACATGTCAAATGCACCTGCCCCGTCCACAGAAGTTAGAAGTCAGCAGTCTGTATGCTGCGCAAATGTCTCACTTCTTGCTTGTTCGATTCAAAACTAGAAAAAAAGGCTTCTCAGAAATAAAACCCTCAGTCCCACAATAAGCCGTGCCAAGTATTTGTAAACCTAAGAGTATCTTTACTGTTGTTGTCATAATGCTTCCCTTCCTTGCTTTAAAAAAAACCCACACAAAACATTCACTCAAGACTCTTCAATACACCCCAACAAGGACTTCTCAGACACATTTCAGCATTGATAACACCGATTCCTGTGGCAGTGCCCAGTGGAACAGATGGTGGCGTGGGCATTAGGTACCAGCCTCCTGGCAATCTGAACATCTGTTCCCGTTAGAAAATGCTAATTGCCATCAATCAGGACAGCACCTACCCATATTTACATGCGAATATACTCTCTCTCTCTCTCTCTCTCTCTCTCTCTCTCTCTCTCTCTCTCACACACACACACACCATTACATCTAAATTTCTCTGGGCACAACACTTGCTGCATGTTAAATAATTGCCGTTGCTCAGACTTTGCGGGCCCATCCTATGCCAAGGATGTACCACCTCAGCAAGCCTACGGTAAAGCACATTAGCTAGAGGCAGAAGGGGGACCGCCCCCCCCCCCGCTACGGCATTCTCTACTGTAGGCATTGAAAACAAACTCTCTGGAATGGGCTGTCTGTTTATTCTCTAGAAACTGGATTTAGAGCTAAACCCAATCAAGCATCCACCCATCATCTTGGTTTGCAGAAGCTGGGACAGCATCTGCATGTGTTTGATATGCCCAGGACTCTTTCTCCTGCACCGTAGAAAGAGAAACGGGGGTGGGGGCGACAGAGAGAGAGAGAGAACCATCCATTACTTAATGGTTTTGAATTGTTGCTATGGGGTCTGTTTACTTCCAAAATAAAAGTTGGCCAGGAAGTTCCACTTTCTCCTTCCATAACAAAATAGATTTAATTTGTAAGCCTAATTCAAAGCAGTCTTGGGACAGTGCAGGGTAGTGGGGGTGTGATTCAGTTTTAATTGCCAGTTACATAGGCATTGTTAAGCCTCTGGCTCCCTCTGACAGTTCCTTCTGATGTTGCCACCCACACTCTGATCCTGACACTGGTTTGTCGGTGAATTCCTGGCAACAGCCGTGGATTCGCGATTCCATGGTTAGCTTCCAGCAACAGTCCACCTGCCTTTACTCAGCAACCAAGGGACTTGCTTAGCACAAAAACAAGGTCATTATATATATATATATATATATATATATATATATATATATATATATATATGCGCACACCATCTGTCCGAATGTCATAGGACTTGCCTCTGGAGAGCATTTCAGAAGTTTTGCATCAGAGCAACTTGCCTGACCAAATCATCAGCATTCATGAGAGGGATGGACCCATTCCCTACTTTCTTAACAAGGGTAACCTGCTCTGCAGGAAATTTGCTTACTTGTGGTGTAACCTGGTATGGTATAATGCAGTTTTCCCCAACCTGGTGCTGTCCATACTTTTTGGATTGCAACTCCCCAGTCAGGAGCTGGTACCGATGGAAGTTGTACTCCAAAACACATGGACAGCACAAGCTTGGAGAAGGCTGGTGTAGTGGACAAAGCAGAAGACCTGGGTTTCAAAACACTGCACCGTTCTATTCCCAGGTTGTCTAGTCTAGTCTAAGAACCTTTCTAAATGTCCATTAACTTAATAGTAGCTATCAGGCCATATTATGGTGCATCACTGGTCGGAAGTGAAAAGGTTGTGATACAGAATTCCAGAACTCCCTTTGCCATGTATCCTTTGTTGTCTGAGAAGCAAGTGACACTTCAACTGTGCCGTGCTCTTCCCAAAGATCTCCCTGGCAGCTATACTGATGTCATTTTGGCACCAAGGGAAGACCTTTTTAAATATCTTTTTTTTTTAATCCCAGGCCTTTACACCTCAAAGTTTTATCGCTATATAGTAGTATTTAGCTGCTCTTTTTAAAATGTCAGATCATGCTTTTAGTCAGCCACATTTGTGTTTTAAACATGATTTTATTGTCCCTTTGATTTTGTACTGTTAGCCACCCTGGGATTTATTTATTTTTTAAGATTTTGAAAACCTTAGACGATTATACTTTCAGATGTTTCTTGGATGCTGATATGACCATTAAAAAACCCCCACAAACTTCAGTGGAAAACATGTTGGCCAATTTACATCGACGGACATAGGGTTGTAGTAAATGTAACGCTAAGCAGATTAAATTCTCCTTGCACGGTGGAATGATCACCCCCACTCCTCCCTCTGGAACCCATTAAATTTGGGGCACTAATCCTTGAGCTAGCACAAAAAGGTGGTTGAACACCACCCGTGAATACAGTTCCTCTCTGTGGAACACTTCTTGTTTACCATTCAGCTGAAACTGCTAGTGGAAGTTCTTCTTTGCTATGACCTTTTCCTAGTGCAGTAAATGACTACAACTCAGAACAAAGTGTAAAACTAACTTGTATAAACTACAACCAGACCCATGGATTTTGCTCACTACAAAGGCAGAGGAGCGTTCAGGCCCATCCCATAGCCGCTGCTGCTGTTGCATGCCCTTCTTCTCTCTGAGTGCTTGCATATGGGATCAGACAGCAGCCTGCCAGCTTCTGTGCTAACGCTGCATCTGGAAACTCTTTGCACCCTTAATTGTTCTTAATGCTTTAACACACTGAGTGACTAATAGACACTAATTGGACAGATTTAAAAGAAGAAGCAAGATGTAGGGGGATGGGGAGGGGGAGAGAAGAGAGAAATGCTGTTAGTTACCTCTCTCTGCCACCTGCCCAATCTTTGTCATAGCAAAAGATCGTCCAAAGAAAAATAATCTTCAAATCAAGGCAAGTCATGTGTGGAGGAGGGGGTGTAATGACATAATGGCAATTACTTTAGTGTGGTGCTAAGGGAATTCACAGATCAGGGTACCTGCCCAGGGCATCTGCTAGGCTGCAATGTGACTACATGGTATTGCATGTGATGGTTCCTTGGAGCCATGATCACAATATTTTAGCCAAAGTTCCATTAGATCAAAAAGCTTTCCAGCACCATTACCACTACCCTTCCTCCCCCATCATATGCAATCTTCAAAACATTATTACATTTCCCTCGTTGCCATTAGAGAACAGGTTGCCTTGATGCTGTGCGTTCCTCCTACATCTGCTTTGGAAGCATCTGCCAACAACTACTGGAAGAGACAGGACACTTTCCTAGGTCACCCTCTGGTTTGAATCTCACCTGGAGTACTGTGTCCAGTTCTGGGCAACACAGTTCAAGAAGGACACTGACAAACTGGAACGTGTCCAGAGGAGGGCAACCAAAATGGTCAAAGGCCTGGAAACGATGCCTTATGAGGAACGGCTAAGGGAGCTGGGCATGTTTAGCCTGGAGAAGAGGAGGTTAAGGGGTGATATGATAGCCATGTTCAAATATATAAAAGGATGTCACATAGAGGAGGGGAAAAGGTTGTTTTCTGCTGCTCCAGAGAAGCAGACACGGAGCAATGGATCCAAACTACAAGAAAGAAGATTCCACCTAAACATTAGGAAGAACTTCCTGACAGTAAGAGCTGTTCGACAGTGGAATTTGCTGCCAAGGAGTGTGGTGGAGTCTCCTTCTTTGGAGGTCTTTAAGCAGAGGCTTGACAACCATATGTCAGGAGTGCTCTGATGGTGTTTCCTGCTTGGCAGGGGGTTGGACTTGATGGCCCTTGTGGTCTCTTCCAACTCTATGATTCTATGATTCTATGAATCAGCTTCTCAGCTCGTTGGGCTTGTGGCTATTGCAGTGGGGAAGAAGCAGCTCGGAATCAAGGAACAAACAGGCTGGTGGTCAACTCTATAATGGAAACTGCTGATTGTGTAACTGGGCAGGCAATGGTACCCACGCAGCCTCTTCCCTTCCCAGGCTTGGTGCTTGCTACTAAGAAAAGACGGATCCAGGGCAAGGGATACGCTAGCAGGACCCTAAACAAAAAATGCACTTCACCAAACAGCTGAAGGACAGGCACAGAGCCGCCTGCCTCTTTTATCCCATCCCAGCCTTGCTACAGGCCCCTGGGAACACACAGTTGTTTATTGAAAGCATGGCACCATAGGAAATAGACACAAATCTTGTTACACAGCAGCTAAGCCTCGCTGGGCATGTTTCCTAAAAATCGCCCTGGCATTTATGATACGATAACTAGTCTGCAAGAGCTAAAATTAAATCCACAGCGAGGAAACTCACTTTCAAGTCTGACCCAATTTATTTCCTGGGGTGGAAAGGCGGGGGGAGGGGAGAAGAGAAATGCCCCTCCTAGTTTCTAGCCACCACTCTATTTGTGATCCCCCCTCCCTCTCTTTGCAGGCACATTTCCCCCTCCTCTCCTTCAGCAGAGGCTTTGGGAATGGAACTGTGCCGCCTTTTATGTCTAAGCGGATCTAAAGACTCCTACTCACTGGAACAAAAGTACCTTGAGGGCTCCCCTCTCAGATGTTTCTCTGCTGCTGCTCTTCAAGTCTTCCTCTAAAAAGTGCTTCCTTCCCCAGGAGGATTTAGGTTTGACAGGGAGCATGTTTGCAGGCGCCAAATTACATTTGTGTTCCCCCTGTCATTGCAGGCCTCTCAGGTTCCACAATCCGTGCAAAAAAAGCACTCCAAATGCTGTTTTTCCAGCTGGTGCAAATGAGATAAATCTAAAGGGCAGAAGTTTCAGTGGGCAGAGGCAACAGCATAAGGAGAAGTCTAGGCTTGGGGGGCGGTGGTGGGGGCGGAGGAGAAACCCAAGGCTCGGCTAAGAGGGAATATTGATTAAGGAGAACCTATTTCTCCTAGAAAAACATCTGTCTTCTTGCCCTTTCCATCTCTTGACTTTGTGCCATTCATCTTTTACTTGTGAGCAGAGAACTTTGGGCACGTTGCAGAAATAACTAGAAACAAGCAAAGGGGGCAGCATCAGGTTGTCAAGAGAAGCAAGCCAAGACTATACATGTCATCGGCAAACAGTAAGGGCTGAGCAAGTGTCATGGGGTTGAGCATGTATCAACATACCTGGGGCCACCCATCTTGGTCCCATTTGATAACGTTATAATGGCACTTCCCAAGATGCAGTGTAAACCTGGCAAGTGTCCATAATGCCATGTAGATTGGTGTCTCTACCCACTTGCATGCAGCCAACCATTAGAGTAACTCACAGAGTTTTCCTGAGACAGAATTCCATTCCTGGGTCCAAATCCACATTGGCACTCTTCCTTCCCCAAATCCTGTTGCTTCCTGCTTGCTTCTGGTTCATGCTCCAACCTGTAGTGATACTGCCACTTCTGAACCTGCATTCTGCAGATATCTCAGAATGACTACTTTTCTTTACTTACTGTGTTGTTCTCGCACTGTGAATTTCCATGAGAATCTGCTATTATTACGACTGGCTTTGATCCTGCAGAACTGCTTTGTTGTGTGCACCTCCACAGTGGTGCTTAATTTGAAAGCCCTTTCCCCCAAACAATGACATTTGCAGTGTGGGAAGGGCACGGACAATTGTGAGAGTAAAGACTGCAATTGTGGTGATAGTAGCTACTTGCATGGACTCGCTTTGCTTTCTATGCCACTGCTCCACTTTAAAAAAAAATGGTAGGAACTGCAGGACTGGTCACCACTATGCTTGCAATGCCACTTATGCAGGTGGCCAGAAAGTGATAGTTTCTCACCCAGCAGAGAGAAAAGGGACACAAAGGTGTCAGTCCCACGTGGCTCCATGAACCTGCTGGGTCTGGCCTAGCTGTTCAGAATGCACAACATGTTATTCAGAATCAGCTGTTAATCCATCTGCCTGTCTAGGGCTGCCATATTTTGAAGAGCAAAAAAGAGGATGCATTTGCCGACTTCTACTTTTAACTACGGATCGCTATGACGACTCTCATTTTAAATACCCCTACTATATGTCGGCTATAGAGGCTGCAATATATTGCTTGTAACAATGTTCTTAACTTTCAACAAAATAATAATAATAATAATAATAATAATAATAATAATAATAATAATAATACAGTACATATTGCTCCCTCACTTGCCACATGGAAGGATCTGGGCTCATGTTCCCATCTTTGTGAATGTAAGTGTGCACAAAACAATTTATTACACTGTTTAACATGTGCATTCCATGCATGAGAAATGGCGAGGGGTAGGGAGCACAACACATGGGGCTTTTAAAATTGTTTTTCTTTTTTAAAAAATTGGGTTACTGTAAAAAAAACAAAATCCCCACATTTTTCCAAATTTAAAAAATCTGCCCGGACAGAAATTTTAATTCTGAAAAAGAGGGCGTGCCCAGGAAAAAGAGGACATATGGCTACACACGCTTCCCCTGATGAAGCTCAGAGGCAGAGGTCTACACAGAAGGTCCCAAGTTCAATTCCTGGAATGGCCAGAAAAAAGAAGATGAGAGCTACTGCCGGTCAGTACAGAGACAATATGGAGCTAGGTGGACAAGTGGTCTGAATTTTCACAAGGCATATTTCTGCATTGCTAAGTAAAAGTGTTTACAGACTACCTGATCAACTCTACCTGGGATATAATTGGCCAGAAGGTGCCAACAGCCAGGAAAATGCCATGCGGGTAAAAAAAAACCCTTAACGAGGACTGGGGAAATGGTCATTTGTCCCTCACATTCTGACCATCAGAAAACCCTGTAACTGACCATCTATACTGTATTATACAGGAAGAGAACAGATGCCTGTTCATATGTAACTAGTAGATCTGAGCTAAAGACCTCCTTTGCTTTTCAATATTCTGCTTTGTCACTTTGTTCTCTCTGGCCTTCTGTATTCTGAATAAATGTTAAACAATTCCAGAGGCGTAGCTGGGGAGGTGTCACTGGGTACCACACCACACTGCAGCAGGCAACACTTACTGTGGGGCCTGCAGTGCACCCAAGCCACACGTCTTTCCTGGGAGTGACACAGTGGCCCGGGTACCTGCAGGCCCCACACTGCCCAAAAGGGCAGCACAGGGCTTGTGTCTGTCCGCCACCTCTCCCTCAGCTGCCTTACAGCTGAGGGGGAGGGGGAGGTGGCAGCATGCCCCACCTAATGGGTGGCTTACCCCTCCCCTGGGCACCCGAGCGGCTAGCCACACCATTGCCCAATTTAACAACATGTGTCCTGTGTGCATTGCTGCCAACTCACAGGGTTGGTGAAACAGAACCCACAAGCCTAACCCACTTGATTCATGCTACAGAACTATAAGGCTGGAGTTGAAAGAGAAAAGTATAGAGTTGGGTAAGACAGAGAGCTGGGCGCTGGCTCTCCTCCCCTTGTAAACTGAGTGGGATCTTGGTGGACAAGAGCCATTTTCCTTCAGCCTGGTGACAGCCATGTGAACTTAATGCCACCTCCAAGTCGCAGTTTAATAAGAGTTTGCCTTGAACAGTCCCGCAATTCTGTCCTGTTGTGGGGCTGTAGGGGGTTAATGGGAGGAATAGCACTGGCTCCCAGATAGTTTGGGATGCAACTGGCCTACTTTGAAAAGCAGTTGTGCAAGAAGAGCAAAAGCAGTCTCTCCTGGCTTTTCCCTTCCTTTACAAGCTTTACCGACTTAGCTTAGATCACAAAAACACCCTGTTGGCCAGAGTTAACCGGCATGCTGTTCTGCCAGGCCTCGCTCAACTGTTCTCCACGCAGCATTCAATGACCAAACTGATGAGCACTGCCGGGAATCCTAGAAAGCCATTTCTGTCTGCAGTTCTTATTCTCCCATCAAGACAGAGAGACGGAAATTGACTGACCCCAGCACTCCATTATCCAGAAAATGATCCCTGCACCACCACCCACTCCAAATCCACAGCCGCAAAGTAGCAGTCATGGTTGCATCCTCAGCCTGAACCTTTCCCCTGAATCCCAACACTTTTCAGGAGTCCAAAATGTTCCAAGGTTGCAATGGGCCAGTAACCCAGTATATAACAGATGCACCTAAAGACCCAGGATACACACACATCACAAGGGGAAGAGGAAACTTTTGTTTCCTGCTGAGTAAAAATTAAAAACAGCCCAACAAAACGCTATATTCAGCTGAACAGCAAGCGGGAGCTACAAGTAAACAGAAGAGGAAGCGCACTTCACATAAATAACCAAAAGGCGAAATGGCAGGTGAAGAATGAAGGGAAAGAGACAAATCCGGTCATTAGGCGACTCATCCAGAACAGAAAGTGACACAGCAAGCCAGGTGAGAGCGATCTGTATATGGAGAAAGAACTGAATATGGAAAAACCCAGGGAACAATGTGTGGGAAGATTGCATAATGTCTGCCCACACTCTGCCTGCCAGAAACAAGCACGATTGGTCCCTTCAAAACCACCCCTTGCGGAAGAAGCACTATAATCCACCCAAAGTTTTTCAAAGCAGTCTGAAGAACCTTCAAGGTGATATAGCGAGCCTGGCTTCCTTGAGACTGATTAATGCAGCTGGGGAAATACGGCTGTGCCGCCTCTTCAGAAAGACAAGGCTTCTCTTTAATCCTTCTCTCAGGACGACCTCTGCCCCCAGTGGAGAAATGAAGGTTCTCAGGGAAAACAGAGGGAGGGTGCGGGGAAGGAACCACGTTCCATATTTTACCATTTCAGAGCGTGCACTTGGGAGCAACAAAAGAATAAGGCAGAAAGCAGCCGCTGCTTGGTTGGGGTGGAGGGGGAGAGAGAGATGGAGGGGAAGTGCCATATTCAGCAGCCAAAGCCTTTTTAACTCTCGGGATGCAGCTCCGGGCTACAGGTTTGGTCCTACTTCGCAAAGGCAAACATAATCACTAACCTCTTGCTGCTGCCCCAAAGGTGGAAAGCTGTGAAGGAGCGGAGATGCAAGTAGCACAGCATGGTCCAACATGCACCTCTCAGAGCAGGGCTCTTTGTATTCTGTACATACATGCTTCACAGTACAGAGTCACAGTTCCTTTTTCTTTTTTGTTTGCTTAATGAAAGTATGTTTCTAGCCTTCATGGCTGTCAGGAAAAAGACTGAGGAAAACTGTTTGTTACAGCTTCAGAAACCAGAGTACCTCTAGTTGAGGATTCCAGTCTCTCTCTATAGCAGGCATAGACAAACTCGGCCCTCCAGATGTTTTGTGGCTACAACTCCCATGATCCCCACAGTGGTCAGAAATGATGGGAATTGTAGTCCCAAAACATCTGGAGGGCCAAGTTTGCCTATGCCTGTTCTATAGCATCCACCCCTTTCATTCCCACCCAAAAAGTGTCAAAGCAAAAATACAAGATTAATAAATATGCCTCTTTATAGCTTCCTATCCTTTTTATTTTCCCAATCGTCCTTGGTCATTATGGTCTACCACCACCTTGGCCTAATAAACTGTACAGGCATTCCACCACCCTGTTTACACGGGGGTTACGTTCTGGACCCCCCTTTGCATAAGTCAAATCGCATAAAGTGGGGAGCACCCTCTAAAAAAACCTCCAAATGCCTATCTCCCCCTGCTCTCCAGCTCGCTCACTCGCTTGCTCTCCTCTCTCTCCAATCCAGACCAAGGTATATAGAGTTGAAGCTCTGGGGCTGGCTGGAGGCTGGAAGACATGTCAGTGGCTGCAGCTGCACTACCCTGAGCATCAGCTGTTAGGCAGGGAGGCTGAGCAGCCTAAACAAAGCGCTGCTGCACCTCTGGTCTCTTTGGGGCTTCCTCCACCCTTACTGACATCCTTTTCAGGTTCCAAGAAGGGTCTCCCTTCCAAGAAGGAGAGGACTCTCTAGCTCTCTCCTGTCATTTCCTAGTATGATTCTACTTATTTATTTCTCAGCGCCACATATATGTGTGGCTGCACACAAGTAGAATGTGCATAATTGGGTGGGTGGGTGTGTATTCAATTTGCCCCGGTACGTAATGTACTGTATTTATGGTTGTGGGCTTTCTACTGGTCCCAGCAACTAGCAAGTCATCACAGAGGTCAGATCCAGGAGATGCCATCTTGCATATCACTAGAGTCATCTACAGAGTCCATATTAGTGAGCTCATATTCCTATTTTATACCTTACATCTAATCTCCTCTATTCAAACTCTGCAGTGTATCCAGTTTTCAAGTTATGATTACTTAGGACTCTGCTAACCAAACAGCCTGAACATTTACTTTCCATCTCATTGAGAAACACTGTTTTGCCCAGTAACACCTAGCCTTTGCTTACAGAAAGGTCTGGCCACTTACAGCCTGATCCTATATGCATGCTTACACAGAAGTAAGCCCCACTTGGTTCAACAAAATTCAATTCCAAATTCATGTGCACAGGAGTGCAGCCTCAACCTTCATCTTGCTTAGTGTCCTTGAACGTGTAGAAAAAAAGCCAAACTGGAAACTGTCTCTCATTTTGTGGAATGCCAAAGGTTTAGGCTTCTAGGTTATATAAAGGATCTAGCTAGTTGAAAACCAATGTGTTTTTTGTTTTTAATTCAGTAACATTAGCTTGCATGATTGTTCAAGAAAGAAATTAAATTTAAAATGGGAGACTCAATCTAAAATAAATGACTTAGGGTACAATCTTAACAGCTTTGGGGAGGGTATTGCAGAGGCTATAGGATATATTGGATTTGCCTTTCTGCCAGGAACAGAACTCTGATGTCAGCAAACTCCCTCTCATTCCAGCCAAAGCCTCCAGGGCCCTGGAGCAACCTACTTCAGAACGCGGACATTGGTAAACGGGTATATTTGGGGTGGTTTGGAGAGCGTGCTGGGAGAGAACTGGGAATGACTAGAATCTTAAGGATCTAAAGCCATTCCAGTCCCCTGATAGCCACAGTCCCCTTATTTCCAATGGGAAGAAGAAGTGGAAGAAGAAGAAGAAGAGTAATACCCAGAAATAGATGGAGGACCCCAAGTTCAATCTTTCATCATTATTTCTCCCCTGCTGGCTCAGTCCCAGCAAGACTCTGGACATTGCAGATCAACTACCTGCAGTTTCACTGCCTTAGGTATGCAGCATTGGGTTGCAGTCCTAAATCTGCTTACTTCTGAGTAGACATGACAAGAGTTCTGCTACTGGTCCTTTATTCTTTGTTATTTATATCATTAATCTATCCTACAATAAACCACAGAAGCTTTCATCACATATAAAAGAAAACAAAGTGACCCTGCGTACATTCTTTTTAAATACCAAACTTCTTATTCCAGTGCTTTCCAATTTCTGATTTGGAATCCAAATTGCTCCTGACTGGAGTGGTGGTGGAATGGGCACAGGTTTTCCTCTACCCAGCTCTCCCAGCTAAGCCGACCTCCCATGAGCTGCCACCCAAGAAGTGAGGCATGGGTGGACTTGCTTATGGCAGGCCCCGAAAAGGGATGCTCTAGAGATGGGAAGTGGCTGAGCTGGTCCAGGATCCATTGACTCTGAAGCTGCTGTGAGTGGCAGGGCTGTAGATGTGGCACTGGCCCCACCACACCATGAACCCCTTCTGTTGTGTTTGTGGGGGGAGGTATAGACTACAACTTTAAAACTCCCATTTAATTAAAACAGAGTTGAGTAAGATAGCGTACATGATTCGTCACTGCAAGTCCCAGGTTCAGGCCCTCCAATCTTCATGTAAAAGGATCAGGTAGAGGTTCTACAGAGATGGACAAACAGCCTCACTTGGTTGGGATAAGGCAGATTTCTATGTTACTAGAACTGGAGGTACATGCCATGCTTACAACCCAAAACAGTTGCTTTCACTGAGAGTAAGATTTCACAGGATGGCCTTATCTGGGGGCAAGTAACCATGCGCATTAATGATCCAACCACACCTAACACAGAGTTGTGGGAGAATTGCCCCCTCCCTCAGCAGAGGCTGGTTGGAAAGCGAGAACCCACACACAGAGGAGACAGTTTCACAGGAGCCTTTAAATTCCTCTTGCAGCACATTAACCATCCTCTCTCAGCACATCGTTTAGGAATGAACGCCCTAGGCCCACTCCATTCTGGGCACAGCAAAATGATCTCAATCTCATTAATTTCCTCCACCCAAAGCTGTATTATCCAGCCCTACCCTTGCAATATGCATCTTAGGCTGATGCCATCAGCACTCATTTTAAATAAAACTTAGACCAACTCAAGTAAATGAAAAACTGAGATAATAATTCCCTATCAAATTAATGCTTTTGGGTCATGGAAACACACTTGAGGAACTGGTAGACAGTAGAGAGTGTCACAATAACACAATAAGCCTATTTTGGCGCAGATGTTAGGTGTGTGGGTGTACCTAGCACTCCAGCCAAGGGAGATCTAGCAGTTTACTCATCCAAAAACTTTTACAAGTTTCTGGGTGTGCAATTTTGATAGCGTGAAGCAAGACCAAGAATCAGCATATGAATTACTGAATACTGTTCAGCTGCATTTCCTTCTTCCATTAAAAGCACAATGTAAAAATGGAGACAAATGCTTCTTGGTGAGGAGCAGCAGCAGCAGCAGCAGCTCAAAAGAATACAAGTATTTTACATGGTCAAAACTTATGAAAGAATCAGCCAGGGATTGGGAATATGTGGGTTTCCAGAGGCTGCTACACAACTCACATTATCCCTGCTCATGCTGGCTGTGGCTGGTAGGGTTGATGTCCAACAATCTAGAGGGCTGCAGGTTTTCCAGCCTGATATAAATGTTTGATTTGCTGGTCTTAGTCCAGGGCTACCAATCAGAGAGAAGAACAGATGGACATGACTGTATCTTTCTGCATCACGGCAATAACAAGCCCACAATTTCTTCATCTGCTTCAACACAGAATGGAAAGGCAGTGATTGAAGAGAAGCTGCAAAAGAAAGGCACCCACCCACTCCCAACTAGTGACTAACCAACACAGAGGAATGTAATCACATCTAACAATCAACCAGACTATCTGGTTTATTGTGGATTATCAGGAATGAGCAGCATGCTAGTGCCCAGTCACTTCATTTCACTCCTCCCCTGGCACAAGCAGGATAAACAAACCAGGAAGCCTTGGTTTCCTGTTACATCTGAACCAGGGACCTTGGTTTGTCGCTCCCTAGCAAGACATGACCAGTCAGCTAACACCTAATCATGGATTCATGTTGACTTGCAAATCATGGCTTGTTAGGGATAAACAACACAGGGTCCCTGCTGTACCTGCTCATTCTTGACTTCCTCAAACTTCTGTTCTTGAACTGTTTAGGAAATGCATAAGAATTTCTAAAGAGCTTCAAATACGGACACACACACCCCCAGTTCACACTGAAGCATCCATTACTGAATTATTACACTTAGAGGACAGTAGGCAGAATGAATTGGGTAGCGAGTTTACCAGTTGGGGAGGGAAACAATCATGGAAGAAGAATTAGATAGAGAAACGAAAATATAATATCACATGGATAATGCCTTATAAAGCAACAGGTACAGATAATAATGCACTGTTTAACAGTTTAACATGTGCACATTACATTCAGTGGAAGGCTGTCAAATTAAAATATACAGCCTCATTAATCCCAGTATTGTGAACTGCACCATCCACATTGGAGGGCATCAACAGTTTCAGCTAGGGTGTATTATGTAGTTTAGGCATTATATGTTGTCAAAATGGATTTTTCTGGCCCTCTATGCCTTGTTTTTATCACTGGGTCCTTGCTGCAAATCCACCAGATGGGTTTGGGGTGCTATTTTCCTCTGTGTATTTCCATAGTCCACTATTTCACGCCTCAGCAGAATAAATGCCTCATACTGTAGATGCAGCCATTTCCAAGAGTCTTTCTATTAGACCAAGGACTCTTACCTGGAACACCAAAGGGTTGTGTTGCTTCTAGTAGATGTCACAATCTAGTGCAGATACATGCACTCTGTGCTGGAAAGGAAAGCCATCGGGGTCCTTGTGCCAGCTCTAGCTCCTTGGCCTGGAAGAAGAAGAAGAAATAAAATGGAGACCTTGTTTCCACACGCATGTTAAGGAACACAGAGGAAAGAACAGGGCAATGGTTTCTAAATGGCACATTTTCCACTTGGTGACAGAGAAAGTGCAGCCAGGTCTGAGCCCTACCAAGTGAAATGCCCAGCAATTAAAAAAAAACAACACACTCCCCCCCCAAAAAACCCCTCAAAGCCACTCTTTAGTGACCCACACATTCTTTCATTCTTTCATGTTATGATACTGTACTTCTCTGCCAATCTCCCATTCTCTAGCCACTTGGCTCTACACCACCCAACCATTCTCAATCCAAAAGAATTGCTATGGCCAGGAAGTCCCACCCATCTAGATCCACATCTGATTTTACTGGGTCTACTGGCTATTTGCTCAGGTTCTGGCAATTTCCCTTCCCTCCTATTGTCATTATCAGCTGAGGTTCACTGGTCCACATCCTCTCCCAAGTCCAATCCTACATCCATATCTCACTTCCGTGACCTATTGGTGGTCCCTATGGCCAGTGCTGCCTCATTCCAAAAGGCACATACTATATTTCCTACTCTTGATTAATCTGGACAATGCTGCCTGCCCTGCTTCTCTGTAATTTCTGAGCATCTCAGCCAACAGTAGGTATTAAGACTGTATGGCCAGCCTCATATGCCTGCAAGGTTAGGGCAATCTCCTTCAGAGGCTTCAACACCACAACTGCAAAATTCCTTGCTGCATTTACACTTTTTCAAAACAAAATAACGAAATGTCTAGATCACTTAAATAAAAAAGGGAAATCTCTCAGCAGTTTACACAACATAGCATGAAATGTTTATTTTTAAAACCCTGTTAAAATCAAAACATTTTTTTTAAAAAATAGGCAAAATAAAATTATAAAATATAGGTAACATCAGCAGAACTTTAGAAACAAGTATGTAACCTAATACATATCTGGGCATGTTAGCTGAAAGAAAGGTTTTAGCAAGCATCTAAAACAAAACAGCAAATATGCCTGTCTGATGAGAATAGTTAGGCCAGATTGAGAATTCAACAAGAGATCAAAAAGTCACACATCACCCCTACCCCCTGAAAGTTTACCATTAACATGCATTGATTAGCTAGGGAGTGTTAGATTTGGGTTGAACCTTTGAGAGCACATGAAGGCTCAAATAAACTTATTTGCACATTTGCTTGAGAACGTGCATAAAATAAAACTTTTCCTAATTACAAATCCCCTAGTATATTTCAGCAAAAAAACAACAACACACCCACAACCAAAATGCATACATAATCCAAGATGTTTATCCATCGTTATTGATTCTTTTTGTAGTACAATCAATATCTTTATCCATTGAGAGTATTCTTTGAAGCCTTCCTAGTGTATCCTTGAAGCCCCAGTTCTGTTAGATTCAGTGTGAGACTTAACTTATTTGGTACTTCATGACCTGGGACATTTTCAGAGTTCTCTTGCAAATGAGCAGTTGCATTTAAATTTCAAATAAAGCTGTCTGTGGGAAACCGCAATTTTTATTTATACTTGATCTGAACACTTAGAAACCATCATTTTTTCGGGTTGTAGTATTCTCGGAAAAGATGTAAACATAGACTAAATCACCTGGTGGATAGTTAGACGCACACATTGTTACAGATATGTGATCTACTTCCTATTATTAAATATACTTCCACTTTTAACTTTCAGCCCTTGACTTTCATTAGATGTCATTGTCAGAGCCTCAGATTAGACACAGTAAAATTTTGATGAAGAAGGCACTTTTGTATAGTGATTTGAATGGCGCTTACATGTGTATCAGCACACATGACTCTAGCATGCAAACACACACAGGTACAATATGTGCATATATATTTTTTCCCAGTGCATGCAGCTGTGTTGGGAATGAGATTAGCTGCAACTTCCCCCTATTCATATACTGAAGGTATGTGTGCTAGAACAAAAAGACAATAACCATACAATTAGCCACGTATGACAGTATTTCAAATAGGCTTGCAAGTTAATCCCTGCAGAGAAGCATTTTTATTTTTTTTAGTCAGCAATTGTATTGCATCTTTTAAAAGCCCTTGGATAAGCAGGCAGGGAATGAAAGATTGATACCAGTCTGGTGAAATGTTCTGTTTCAAACCTCTGCCACCACTGGCATTCAAGATTGCTCTTTTACAGCTATTGGACTTCGCCTGTGAGCACAAAGTATTTTTTCCCCCACCATGAAAGTGCTTATTATATTATCAAGTGATATTTTCACTTCATTTCTCTGAAGACTCTTTATTAAAGCCAACCCACCCCATGTCCTCAAATCGTTCCAGCAGTGACTCTGAAAAGAGGAGCACATTAAAAATAAAACCACCCAGACACCAAGACTCAGTTAGCATGTAGCAATAGGTTTACTCTTCCCCACACTACCCCATCCCCATCTGCAGCTTTAGATCAAAATGGATCACACTAACCCCCATTGCTGCAGCACCCTCTAGGCACACACAACCAGTTAAATTACATACCATGAGGACTGTCAGCCCTGCTTTCCAGGATACAGCTGCCTGTTCTATAGCTCTGGCTGATACTCTTATTCCTAGAGATATGACCTTGCATTTGGCTGCATTAAAACAGATGTTGTTGGCACAGGGCCCAGCTGACCAAGCGATCCAAATTGCTCTGTGTATATCTTGCCCTGTCCTCAATGTTATTTACCACTCCAGCAATTTTTGTGCTTTCGATCCAAGGACTTGCCCACCAGCTGAGATCACAGAACTGGAACCTGTTTATTCTGAACCTGGGAGGAGTGGCCCAGACAAACCCCTTATCCTTGTCCATCAGGCTCTGAGTACAAAGCTAATGGTCCGTGCTGAAAACACCAGCCCAGGCCCCAGTGTTAAGGGAAGAGAAAGTCACCATGCTTTATTTGCCAGCTTGCATGGAAGAAGCCAAATCTCAGCAGCCCAGCACAAGCAAATGTGTTCTACACATTTATGCTTGCTTGCTTGCTTGCCACTGGTTCATCTGGAGACGTTGAATGGACAATGGCCATCATGCTTGAACAAAGTGGGGAAACACTGTCTTCCTTTGAACTCATCAACCCCCGTAATTAAGAACCCAAAGACCATGGTTAAACATTCCACTTTAGCCATATGTCGCTAGGTGAACAGCAAGTCTGAAAGATGTTAAGAGCTTATAACTTGGAGGCAATCACGTTTTCAATCCACCTTATTTTAGCTAAGCATGGAATATATTAACAAAAATGCACACATATATATATCAACTTCCAGCAATGTTCTGTTTATGTGGACCAAAATTAGGGGTGGGGAGCCACCTTCCCACATGCCAGATGGACCCATAGAACCATCTGGCCTGCAGCCTCCACTCTTCCCCTTGACCCTCCACCCTGTGTAGCAACTAGGCCTGAAAATAGCCTCCTGTTGGACCCCTAAAATGATAACACACTGGTCCTCTGCAGAATCAGGGGGAGATGAATTTGGGCTCACTTCCTGATTCTGCAAAGGACCAGTGTTTTATACACATCCAGGAAGAACGGCAGAGATAACAACAACAACAAAAATAACCTTTCCTAGGGACAGAAACTCTCCAAAAGGCTCCCATGTCATGCTGGATCGATCTCAGCTGCCAGAAGTTGCTTTGCATCCCTGAATTGAGAGGAGATAGTTTAACAGCTTGTCCCCTATCGTGATGGGGCTTTCCCCCTCCTTACTTTCTGCTCACTCTGCTATCAATCAAGGCACTGAAAGGAACAGATCCACCCAAGCAGCCTTAGCTACACTGCCTCAATTTCCCTCACCTATGCCCATGAGAGACCTTGCTGCGTATGTTTTTTGTGCTCTGGGAGGCAGACAACAGGCATCTGCTCTTGCCATTAGTTACACCTTTCCCAACATCTACAAATCTAGCAGATGCAGTCCCCCTACTCCTGACCTAGGTTGAAAGCAAACCCAAAGAAACAAAATCAGGCATTTTAAATATTTGCATTGAAATTTAAGAGCACATTCATAAATATAAGCTAAAAGGACAGACATTAATATATTTAACAACCAACATTCTATTAACGCAGATGAATTAGTGAGGTGGAGAGACTGCTGTAGAAGAAACGGGAGGGTGAATCTTTTACTTACTGCAAACAGCCCCCCCACCTACCCCCCAAATGGCTGGAATTCCCTTTCCACCTAATTATACCCATTCATTAGACTCTATTGATATGCACAGCTGGGTAGCAGCTTAGCATGAGTCAGCTCATTGCCAAAAGGCTTCCTGGCTTCTCAGCCAGCTCTTTCTATCAGTCACCTTTAAAGGCAATCTGTCACAGCCCAATTCTAAATCCTTTTGCAAAATACACACGCTCTCCCTCCCTCAACCTCTCTCTGGGTGCCTGTTCTTCCCTCCAGTGGAGTTTTTTGGGGGGGGGCAGGGGAGGTGGTAATAGTATTTGGCTAACTAAATTCTCCAGAATCAGCAAACATGGAGCATGCTGATAAAGAGTTTGGATTCAAGCTTGGACCATGCAGGGACAGATTTGCGAAAGAGCATACTCACTGCTGGTCTCCCAGAGAAGTGAGGCAGATTTTGTTGTAGCCCAAGAAGTAGCTTTTTGAGTGTAGGGTGAAAGATGTAATATTCTAGTGCATGCAAATATCACCGCTTAGATATTTTTTGAAACATTAAGTGACATATTAATGCTTTTCAACAAATAAATGGGGTGTGTTCCAGTGCAGTGTTTGTGAAGTGACGTGGAAACTTAACAGTCCTGTTTGAGACACAATACAGCAGAGCACTCCAGAATAAACATTCTGTTTCATTCAGCCTTCAGTTTTATCATAAGGTTAACCTTACATTACTTGTTCTACATTTTGCAGCCACTTCCCCTTGTAGTATTCATCCCAGACACAACCTCTGCAGATTTTTTTCCTTGCCCTTATACAAAAGGTCCCTGGGGACGACTCAGAACCATCCAACACTTACACTTGACAATATAAGCAGTAGTCTTAGGTCACTGCATAGTAGAAACATTAAGTGAAAACTTGACAAAAATCAAATAAGATGATTGAAAGTGAAGCACAGTCTTTAATTAAAATGAGTCTGCAACGTACAGAAAACTTGGTAGCGCTGTTTTGAGTAACAATTAAAAAATACTATTATCTCACCGCTCTTGGAAGAGTATTTCTTTCTTTTTAAGTTGACTTTAATGTGTCTTGTGCCGTTAAGCACCAACAGAAGATAAAATCTACAAGAGAAGCATCTTTGATAACTGAGTATATATGGTATTTTGTTGTCCATTGTAAATGAACGAATATAATTCTGGGTACTAATTGCTTGGTTTAACAGTGGACATTTTTGTAGTACTTTGTTCTTAATGTAGCCAATAGCCTGAATACAAAAGCTTAAAAAATAAAAATAAAATAAACAAAAACAAAGGTAACAACATAGTGCTTTTGTTTTGGAAAAAAATATTATGTATTATTTTTGCTATGTGGGTAATTCTAATTCTGATAAGGTATTTCAGTGTTTTAGCTTGAGACGTAAGACTGTCATTGTGATCCTTCTTGGGAGCCAGGAAGGAAGTGGTGAAAGGAAAGGCTGAATCAACATCTCCCCAACAGCACTGAGGACAGTAGCTGTGCCTTTACAATTATAAGGAGATGCTACCATCACAGAGGGAAATACAGAAATTGAAGCTGGGTGCTAATCTCTCAAACCCACTGTGGAGGACTACCTGGTGCTCCCTGGTCTTCGATTTACCTCATCCCTCTTAACACAGAATTGGGTGAAATCAGTTTGCGAAGTTCAACCACCCTCCACCCCACCCCCACTATCTAGGGTCTTTCAGGATTTCCAGGTCCAGACCTTGGAAGGAGAGAACCTCTGTAAGCTTAGCATAGAAAAGGAGAAGCTCAGCAAGGTGTGACACCCCCCCCCCAGTGCTGTAATGATGGCAAAAGCTGCACCTAGGTGACTGCTCCCTGCTATGTAAGAAAGAGAGGAACCTACATTAATTTGGACTGACAACAGAGCTTCCAAAGCAATCTTGCCTGTCAACTACCTTCCTGTCAACAGCTCACAGCCTTTCTATTCCTAGGGCCATATGTGAGGTTTTGACCCTGCTGAGCTCTCTTCTTGTCCTTCCCTTTACCAAACTCATCTTTTCCATCCATTGTTTCATAAGGTCCCAGCTTACTGCCTACTATTCTCTGCTTCCCTTAGCTCATCCTCCCCCCTCAAATTTTGACAAGTCCTCCTGTCTGCCCAGCATACAGATGCCCCTTGCTCCAACTTCCTGCCAGTACTATACAGTTTCCCCTTATGATTATGCACACCATGCATTTAAAGTGGTATGAGATCACTTTAAACAGCCATGACTTCCGTGAAAGAATTCTGGGAGCTGTAGTTTGTTAAAGGCGCTGGGAGTTGTTATGAAACCCCCAGTTCCCCTCACAGAGCTATAATTCCTAGAGTGCTTTAACAACCTATCCCTCTTCACAAGTGGCTCCGTGAGGGGAATAGGGACTTCCTAACAACTCCCAGCACCTTAAAGAAATCACAGCTCCCAGGATTCTTTGGAAGAGCCCATGGCTGTTTATAGTGGTATCATAATGCTTTAAATTCATGGTGTGGATGTAACCTCTCTACCACCTATTTCCATACAAACAGCTTTCCTTTCACTCACGATACTGAATGATGAACATTCTGTTGTTAACATACAGTCATACCTCATGTTGCGTCCACTTCAGGTTACGTCTTTTCAAGTTGCGTCCCATGGCAATCTGGAAGTACCGGAACAAATTACTTCCGGGTTCACCGCTCGTGCATGCGCAGAAGCGCTAAATCGTGTGTGCGCAGACACGGCGCTTCTGGATGCGAATGCTTCAAGTTGCAGACATGCCTCTGGGACGGATTACGTCCACAACTTGAGGTTCCACTGTATTTGTCCCCTGAATGGTCAGGATGTTTGTAAACATTTAGTGACATCACTCCAGATCAGCCTATTGCTGATCGCACTTCAGAACAACTCATGAAGATGCCAATCAGGAATAGATATTTAATTTGAAATACTTAGACCTTGAATCTTAATTCTCTCTTCTTTCTAGACTCATAGAACCACCTTCCCAGTAGAGCAGCCAAAATATGCCAAAACTTAGAGCAATTTGTCCTGTTAATCCAACAAGATCAAAACGGAGATTAATTTGGATGAGACATATAGATTTATTGGTTATGATACCAAAAAAACATGGCATGAGCTTTCAATCCAGTAAAGGAATCAAGGGGAAATGTCAATTTCTAGTTAGTTACTTGCCTATGAGAGAATTAAAAGGGAGGGATTTATACCGTGCACTAATTGCAGATGATCCATAGCCAGACTTAATTGGTTCCTGAAGTTTGAGAACAATCCCCAACTTTGACCCCTGTCAGTGATTACAGAAATGGATATTTAGCCAGCAAAAAGCACCAACTGAGTAGCAAGAATTCTGCCTTTATGGAAAACTTTATCGGACAGCAATACATTTAAAATCAAAGGCAAGCAGATAAGAACAAGGAGCTTGGAACTGAGACAGTTTCTCGATTTGGGAAGAGGGGTTGCTTTAATGTTTTAACACATCAAAAGTGAGAAAATAACAGCCCACCACAAAGGGCCTGAAGAGCGCTTTTCATGTGAACAACCTTCCAAGGGCAATTCATGGCCAGCCCCACATGCACAACATGAGGATACCAACACTTCAGAAACATTTAAGATTGACTTGCAGATTATTAGGTTAAGCAGAAAGGGGAAGTAATTGGCTTGTACTTCGAAGTTCTAATGTCCAGGAACAGCAGTTAGGCTGAGAAAGCAATGGGTAACCTGGGAAAACCCAGGATCATATAAGCATACCAAAGGATGAAAAAAGGATTCCTGTCAGCAGGTGTACCAGTGCAACTGAAATTTAAAGGATGGCAAAGGAACATTTAAATAAGAAAAGGGAGAGATCATCAACATTCTCCAGAATTACATAAATAATCTTCCTGAAAGGACTGCTGAGTCCGTGCGATATAATGGTTAGTGTCAGATTAAGACTGGGGAGACCCAGGTTAAGATCCCTGCCCACAAAGTGATTTTTTGGTCAGTGTATCTCAGCCTAGCCCTCCTCACAGGGTTGTTGTGAGGATAAAATGGGTGGAGGGGGAAAATGTGCATTGTCCAGTCTTCTTTCAGGTAGTAGCAGTAATAGTAGTCGTAATAGGAGAAGAAACTTGGCAAACATAAAGCTTTAATTCTTTTAAAGGATAGTTTCAGTGCTATTACCCTCTATGGCAGGTGTGGGGAACCTTTGGCCTTCCAGATGTTGCAGAAGTACAATTGGCCATGCTTGCTGAGGCTGATGGTATTTATGGTTCAGCAACAGCTGGAGGGCAAAAGGTTCCCCACATCCTTTTAGGATGAGGTGGGCTAGAAATGTAACTAAAGAAACCCCTACCCCATGTCTAAGGCTCCCTATAATAATCAAGAAAGGGGCAAGTCTATCAAAATCCAGTTACTGAGCACCAGCAGTAATGCACTTAGGGGCATCGTCAAGACCTTCATGTCGATTTCACAGTAACAAAGTTAGAAGAAAAGTATATAACGTCAACAAAGCCAGCAAATGTGCACCACAGATCATAATGACACGGGGCAGAATTACTAAAAAAATGTGGTTCTGCATGCCCTAAGCAAAGTTCCTGTTTTTTAGGTTGCTCCCAATTCCATATCATCTACTGCAGGGTTTCCCAAACTTGGTTTTCCAGCTGTTTTTGGACTACAACTCCCACCATCCCTAGCTAGCAAGACCAGTGATCAGGGATGATGGGAATTGTAGTCTAAAAACAGATGGAGACCCATGGGTTTTTTTTGGGGGGGGGGGACTGATCTGCTGAAGACCATTACATACCCTGAGATCATTATGACATGCACGTACAAGGGAATTCCCACCTACATGGGGATTCTGTTCTGGGATACATGTAAGTCCCTTCTGGTCCATTCCGCCCCCGAAAATGGCACACGTGTCAGCGGTTGCACACATGCTGATGGCACGTGAGTGGGGAGGGGCCTGTACCTTCTTCACATCTTTGAGTGTGGCTGGTGGTGAAACACACGTTGCAGAGACATCAGGAGACTGGCTGTTATACTATACAATATTGCGGGGTGGGGTAGGGCAGCACTGACAGGAGGGTTCTGCTTTTTTCAGCAGCAGTCCTATTTTTCTTGAACTGCTTTGTTTCCAGCCACGGTGCCCACCAAAAACCAGAGCACCTGGGGGCCAGGAAGTGTGTCATTAGTGACCTTGCTTTAACCCTCTTAATGGTGAGGGAAGACCTAGAGCAAGGGTCAGCAAACTTTTTCAGGTGGGGGCCGGTCCACTGCCCCTCAGACCTTGTGGGGGGCTGGACTACATTTTGAAGAAGAAAAAATGAATGAATTCCTATGCCCCACAAATAACCCGGAGATGCATTTTAAATAAAAGCACACATTCTAATGTAAAAACACCAGGCAGGCCTCACAGCATTTTAAAGAAAGGACACATTCTACTTATGTAAATACACGCTAATTCCTGGACCAACCGCGGGCCAGATTTAGAAGGCGATAGGGCCAGATTCGGCCCCCGGGCCTTAGTCTGCCTACCCATGACCTAGAGTGTGAACCAGGCTTCCGCAATACATACCATATGTCTGCACTGCTCTTGGGACAAAGCTGGTTGATTAGTAAACATGCCCCAATGCAGTCAAAGCCTGTTACACACAGGAAATATTCCAGAGACTGCTGCTTCCCCCCCTACTGCTGCCACAAAACTGCAAGCAATAAAATAAAAATGGGATACTATACCATCGTTTATTTTTGCAGAGCTTTCTTGCACATTCATGTGCAGGCTGCTGATGGCAGGGGAGCACCCTGCGGGCTGTGGGAGGAAGATGCCTCCAAGAGCAAAGGATTTGCATAAAGCAGGCGTATGCTGCTGCTAGGAAAACATCCTCCAAGCACACACACACACACACACACACACACACACACACACACACACACCTACACACCTCCCTACTGTGCACAAACAGGAAAGGAACTGTAGGAAGGCCTTAGGTGAGCTCTCTCAGTACTTTTGTGTCTAAGTCAATAGAGAAGTCAAGGGGGTTTATCACTCCTGGCAGGGACACAGGAAAGAGACCAGGAGATTAGGGGAGCACTGCATCATTCCCGAAAGCTCTTCCGGCACATGCCATTCAGAGAGACCTGGTGCCTTGCAAATCATACCTAAGAGAGGAGGAGGCAAGCGCTACAACCTCCCTGCCATAAGGAAAGGCCAAGCAAACTTTGCAAAGTATACCGTGTATTCTCCACCAGCCCAGCTTGATCTCCCCAGCTTGCTTTTCTGACTGGAGTTATCCTCATGGCACACTCACTAGCTTTTGCCGCAGGGTGAGACAGATAAGAGTTAACAGAGGAGTTAGCAGCAGAGAAGAGGGATTTAAGAATCTGATGCCACTGCGGCAAGGCTGCTGAAGAGCTTTCAGTCTGGGGAGCCTCTGGAGTGGAGGAGCTGTGAAGGGACCGTAGGTGCCAACTCTATGGGGCCCTGGTCCTTTCACACACATCCCATAAAATATTTAGAGGGGTTGGCCTCCCTAATGTTTGATGCAAGTTGGTGCCTCCCTCTCTTTGGCAGCCACCTCCCCACTGCTGCTGGGTATTGCCCTCTTTCCTCAACTTGCCTCCAGGCTTTCAGCACCATTTTTGAGCACCATTCAGCCTCCAGGCTTTCAGCACCATATTTGAGCATCATCCAGCACCATTTGGATGGTACGGTGAAGTGGAGAGCAACTTTAGAAGGAACTATGGTCTCTAGTTCTCCACCCATCCCCAAGGAAACAGGGGAAGTTCTAGTTCTTAGCAAAAGTTGCAGTGAAGCTGCACTCTATGACATCTCCCATTCCAAAGGAAATCAGAAACCATTTCCAACTTTTGTCCCAAGGGTAGGGCTGGGTGAAATCAGCTTTTCAACATCGCGGTGTATCCCCATCCCAACATCGTGGTTTGGTGATATACCACGATGTTGAAAAAGCAAACTGCATTGGCCTCTGCCTGCGAGGCACTGGGTGAAACTGCCCCAGCTCTCACCTTGGGAACTGAAGCTGTTTCACCCAGGCGCTTGTGGGCTGGGACAACGCAGCTTGTTTGTGCAGCTCAGCTAGGAGGGGGAAGGTTGCCATTCCCCAGCTGAGTCAGCCCCAGTGCTCTGCTGCTTGTGCACGAGCCCAGGAGCGCCGGAGCTGCTTTGCGCCTCACCAATACAGCTTGTTTCTCCCTTTGCATCATAGAAGGGCAGAGTGTAATGGCAGTTTCACTCACCGGTATATGGTGAAAACGGCACCGCTCTTGAGTCCCTCTGCTTGCAACGCTCGCTGGAGGAAGGAATTCTAGCAGATGCTCCTAGCAGAGGGACTCAGGAGCAGTGGCAGTTTCACCAGTGATATACCGCTAACTGAAGCCAACATCGCGGTCTGCTCCTCATACCTTACCTGGGTGATATATCAATATATCATCCAGGCCTAACCAAGAGCAATATCTGCTTGATGAAACATAATCTTAGGCAACAGGACTTGGATGACGAATAGAGAACATGTATACTATCATATTTACTCGAGTATAATGCGCCATTGAATCTAATGTGCACCTCAATTTTCAGAACCTTGAAACCAAAAAAAGAAAGAAAGAAAGAAAGAAAGAAAGAAAGAAAGAAAGAAAGAAAGAAAAAAGTATTTGCTTGTGAATGTCAATGTGGCATTTAATCTAATGCGCACCTTAATTTTTGGAACGTGATTTGGCCAAAAAAGCTATGCTTTAGATTTGAGTAAATACAGTATGTGGCAAGACAATCACAACACTTTGTTTACATCGGAGTTCTGGCCATCTCCATGCCCTGCACCACTATAATTTTGAGGTACCCACAAGCATATTTTGTGTGTGTGTGCGTGGGGTGCCATTTGGATAAGCAAGCAGCCAATTACCCTCAGAGATAAGCTACTAATCGGCATATGAGCAGAATTCTAGGTAAGGGAAAAGGAGAGCAGCAGGGGGTTAAGGGAAAACAAATTACTGCCTAATTGTGCACTTGGCAAAGTTGGATGCTGATGTCATGTCCCTGTCATTTCGGAAGACAAAATTAGTTCAGTAAGGAAAGCCTCCTGCTTCCCCCCAACTTTGTTCAAATGCAGGCTGTTTAATGCTATAACAGAACCGGAGGAGGAGGAGGAGGAAGTCCTGCTTAGTCTTCCTCTACCAACCCCACCCCAATGCCCCCATCCAGTGTATAATGCTGGAGTAGCACATGCCATTTGTGCTGCCCATGTTCTGAAGAACAGCAAACAGACACTGCCAGGGTATAAAGATCTTCTCTCATAACTTAATATAAGCAGTCACTCACTGCTTGTCAAAAGTGACTCCCCCAGTGCATACATTTAATGCCCCTGTTGCAAAGGGGTATTTGGGGTGTATGCGTGTGAATAAACTTGCAAGACAATGAAGAGCCTGTAGGACAGCGGTTCTCAACCTGTGGGTCCCCAGATGTTGTTGGGCTACAACTCCCATCATCCCTGAACTCTGGCCTTGCTACCTAGGGATGATGGGAGTTGTAGTCCAACAACATCTGGAGACCCACAGGTTGAGAACCACTGCTGTAGGACATGTTGTGATTTGGGGAAGGGCACCCTGACCCAGTCATTGGACACAGTACCAGTAGCTGCTAGGAGTTGTGCCCCACGTCAAAAAGAAATGCCCCAATGGAAAGAAAAAACTCTTGCTCCCTTATACCTCCAGTAGTTATGCATTTTGAATATTTGACTCTTCAAATTGTTAGCTTCTTTCCCCTTTCCCTTTTGCATGCTGTTTTTGTTTAGGCTTTAAGGCTGCTTTGGTAAAGATTCATCTCTTTGACCCTTTCAGTAATTAGTACATTAAATGCATATAGTAAGTTCATAATTTACGTGGACACTTTGACATGTATTGATAAAATATATCTTTTATCTGGAGTATTTTATTATTATTATTGAAAACATTTTAGCCTGCTTTTCACTCCAGAAGGTCATTCCAGTGCGGGTTGCAAGTAAAATATAGTTAATATATACCTCTTATACATATAGACGACGACTTAAAGCAAACCAGATAAATCACAATAAAGTAAAAGTAGGCAACCTTTCAGTCTGACATTAAGCTCTAAAGAAAGCCTGGGCAAATAACCAGGTCATTAACTGGTGCTAGAAATTCAGCAGCAGAGTTGGCAGCAATTGCTATCTCAGAAGTGAGGGAATTCCAAAGCTGGAGTTCTCCCCCACATAACCAGCAACCGAACCTCAGTAAAACGCAGCACAGCCAACAGAGCCTCCCAGAGCTGTTGTATAATGCAGTAGGCAGAATTCTCTTAGGTAGCCAGTCCCCAAGCATTTAGGCATTGCACACTAGTGCAAAATCCTTAAAATGGGCATCCACTGCTGGTGCAGTTCTGTAGGTCCCACCTGTAGGTCCTCAATCTTGTTAAGGATCATTTTTAATTTGCTGGCCCCCATCCAATACACCACTGCACCTGCTGATACTTACAATAGCAACGGCGCCCATCAAATCTGAGAGGTGAGGGTTAGGCATTAAGCTGTCCCAAGTCCGCTTTGCCCTTCAAATGTTTGGTGTTCACACCATATTGTGGACAATGGTTGTGGCTGAAATGAAGGTCCCCCTGGCGTGCTGAATGGATGCAGCTCAGTCACGCTCATTTTGGCAGCGGAGTCTCTCTCACATCCTCTCTCTCCAAGATAATCAGGCTACGTCTGACACCTCCCTGGACCACAAGCATGCCAAGGCAAGCTTGGTCATGGCTTTCCTTTGGGAAGGCAGCTGAGAGTCTCTGTTATACTCATATTTGCACTCAACCAGACACACATGCACACTCCGCCCAAGGATGCTCGTGACATAGCTGACACTCTGCTGCCTACCTAGAACTCCTGGCAAGTACTGGAAAAGTAACTCTGTGTGGCTGGTTTTTGGAGAGGCGTCAAGGGCCTCTCATCTCCTGTTCAAAACAAGCAACTTGAGTTGCCTCATCTGCAGCTTGCAGAGCAACGTGCACACGGCTTGTGCATCTACTCATAGATTTCAGCAGCATCCGCAGAGCCAGGCTATGCTTCAGAAGCAACCTAATGCAACCACATAAAACATTGCCATACAACGAAGTATTTTGGTGTCCATCACACACACACACAACCAACCAACTCCACTCTCTTCACAGAGGCTGGTTTACGCTCACTAACACAGAAAGGAGATTGGAGTCCCCCTCAAACATGAAGATGACGTTTTCAAATGAATGGTCGCCATTTGTTTATGTGAGAGAAAGTAAAGGGGGTATTACTCTGGAAACACTAGGGTGGGGGTTAAACTAGCTTCTCATGACCCCAGTGTCTGGGACTAGGGTCCAATTTCTCCCTTCTCACCTGTGTCTCAGATTGCAGTCTGTTTGTTTTAGCATATATTTCTGACACAGCAGTGGCGTAGCGTGGGGGGTGCAGGGGGGGCCGGCCGCACTGGGCGCAACATCTGGGGGTTAGGGTTAGGGGGCGCAAATCCACGGGTTAGGGGGTGCAAATTACTTGCCTTGCCCCGGGTGCTGACAACCCACGCTACGCCACTGTGACACAGTCTTCCAGATCAACACCATTTGGGATGAATCGGCTGGAATCCTCTTAGCAAAGGGAGATGCTTGGGTAAGAGAGGTAGTTGCATTGTCCCACCCCCAACCCGGTATGAGCATGTTAGATATTCTGCAGAACATGTTTGCATTAAATCATTTCCTATTCAGACTCACTGCTGAGGCCAATTTGCCATGGTTATGCCAACAAAAAATGCTAAAACTGGGTCAAATCTGAAAAAGCATTATCTTTTCCCAAGCTTCTAAATGCATAATAGTAATGAGGTTGGTTAAGCAATACCTTCACATACTTCGCTTCTTTGATCTGAAAGTGCATTAACTAGTTAAATGAGAATATGCAAGGAAACTCTTGCTTAATTTTGTCCCCTCTCTGAATACACAATGAATGTCTGAGGTCTTGATCCTCTCCACTTCACATGGTAACCAAGACCAGAGAATACACTGACAAAAGGAGAATATGTCAAGAAATTGGAAAGCTCCAGGCCTTAGAATTTCCTAGAGTGGCATATAGAAAGAATATGCAAGGTTCTGGATCACATTGATTTGAAAGGGCATTATTAAATCACTGCTCAACACACCCCAGTTCTGAATATCCCAAATGGTACTCAAGTAATCTTTTGATATTAAATCCACAAGCAACTACAAATGTGCTCCAGGCCCCACAGACTATGAAGCAAAAGCCTGCAAGAAGGAAAAGAAGCTAGTCAACACTTTGAGAAATGCCCCCAAAAAGAGCCTGTGGAGACCACAAAAACATTGGATGTTTGTGCACATTTTCTTAAGCACATTTTCTTAAGCCTGCCTGGGTGATACTGGCTTGCAGTCACTGTGCATCCTGCTTCTGTAGCCACCCATTCAAATATCTGGTGGGCTCTCTTTGGCAGAGGGGAGGAAAGGAGGGGACAGTGTGTGTGTTAATTAATGACCAATGGCCATAGCTCAGTTATAGTGCTCAGTTATTGTGCTGGGAAGGTAGCTGGAGCCCTGGGAGAAAACAAGTTGCGGTTGTAAGTTGCTCATATGCCTAGTATCTGCAACAGGAAGATGGTAAAAATCTGTTGTTGTAACAGAACTACGTTATGCTGTAGTATAACTACTATTGAAGGGAATCCAAACAAGACACAGGCGGCATGCATTTGCAACTGTGGCCAACAGCACACAAACACATACTCTACCTTCTTAAACATATTCCTTGGGAGGTTCACAAGAACTCCAATAGCATATCCAGATCGCATAAACCAGGGGTTGGCAACCTAAGGCCCATGGACCGGAAGCGGCCCATGGAGGCCGTTTAACTGGCCCACAAACCGCCCCTGAACCAAGCCGCCCACTCGGTGAGTCCCCACACACTGCACTAAACCGGTGCAGTGCAGCGTGGGGGCTCTCTTCCGCGGCTCCGGAAATCGCTTCTGCGCATGTCCATGTTGCCGGATCACATCTGCGCATGTCCACAACACTGGAAATCGCTTCTGCGCATGCCCAGATGCTGAAAATTGCTTCTGCACAGGCACAATTTTCAGTGTCTGGGCATGTGCAGAAGCAATTTCCGGCACCACGGACATGCACAGACGCAATTTTCTGCATCGCACTGCACTGGCCCGGCCCATGGAGGATATCCGCGGGAGTGATCTGGCCCATGCCCGGTAAGCCTTGCCAACCCCTGGCATAAACTGTAAATAGTGTGGATCACCACTTCTTAGAAAAGCTAGAAAAGGGCATTGAAAGGATAAAAAGAGCAAAAAAATTAATATTTTTTAATGCCATTTGATCAGTCCAAAATGATTTTTAAATGATTTTAGTAAGGATGGGTGTGTGTTTTTATAGAAAGGTTATGAGACAAATATTTCTAGCTTTGAGTAGAAGAGAGAAGAAGAGGTGGGAATTGCTCCCTTTTCTCATAACAGAATTGTTTTTCATGCCCGAAGAAGGTAACAAGCACTGGTTTTATAATATAAAAAGGAAGCGATTTTTCACAGAATTGCCCTGAGAATTGTCCTAAAGGATTAGACAAATTCATGGTGGATACATCCATCAACAGCTAATTTGCCAAAGTAACAGTGAGAGTGTGAGGGACAGAATGCAACCTGGTTCCCAAGAAAACCCCAAACCCCTAAATGCTGGAAACAGAATACAGTAAATGGATTTGGTGATGGATTTGCTTGTTCTTGTTGCTTGTTCTTGTTGCTGTTCAGGTGTGTGGATAGATGATAGACAGATAGATAGAGATAGATAGATACCGGTAGGTAGATAGATAGATAGATAGATAGATAGATAGATGATAGATAGATGATAGATAGATAGATAGATAGATGATAGATAGATAGATAGATAGATAGATAGATAGATAGATAGATAGATAGATAGAAGATAGATAGATAGATAGATAGATAGATAGATAGATAGATAGATGATAGATAGATAGATGATAGATAGATATCACTGACCACAACTAGAGACAACTTAACAGACCACCTCCACACTCCTTAAGAAGATGCAAAATGTGTCTAACTATGATGGTGGGAATCAGTGGCGTAGCGTGGGGGGTGCAGGGGGGACCGGCTGCACCGGGCGCAACATCTGGGGGTTAGGGTTAGGGGGCGCAAATCCATGGGTTAGGGGACGCAAATCCACGGATTAGGGGGTGCAAATAACTTGCCTTGCTCCGGGTGCTGACAACCCACGCTACGCCACTGGTGGGAATTACTCTTGAAACCCTTTCTGAGCACCAAATGCAGTAAGCATGCCTTAATATCCTTTATATGGAAGACTGGGCCTTGCAAACTATGCCCATATATTAATTAGTAAATCATACACATTTGTAAGGTAAAACCGATCATTATAGTCCAAGGAAGAGTTAGCTAGGCAGAAAAAGATGAAACCCAGTTACGAACTGCCTAGTAACTAGCTTGCTTGTGTGAATAAGCCATTATCAGCCATTATAATAGCGTCTGTACAACTAAATGCACCAAGAGATCAAATAAAGCATTAGCATCTAGAATGAGGGGTCCAGGCTGATACCTATAGCCATGACAGGAACTTAAGAAGCTGCCTTAAAGCAGGTCAGACTCTTGCTCCATCCTGGTCTGCATTTTCTACAATGATTGGCAGAGGTTCACAAGGGTTTCTGATAAGGCATTCCTAGTCCTACCTAGATATGCCAGGGATGATGTGAGCAGCTGGCTGGGATCACTAGCACAAGACTCAAGAAAAAGATGTACTGTATACTGTATTTGATTTTTTTAGTTGCAATTTTATTCAAAAGCATGGGGCTTCTTTTCCTTTTGCAAAGGTTTACCATTTTAGTTTGAAGTGACATACAGCAAGATTGAGTTTGAGGTTTGCTTATTTAATGTATAGCTGTGAATGTGTCAGTCTTCTGCTTACTAAATAGTGTCAGTGCATCCGTCTTCTGTTTACTAATAAAGCTTTTGTTGAATTATTCCTGACCTTGGAATTCAAGGAGTATTTCTGACTGGCTCTTAGAAGTCTTGCCTAACTATTGGGTGATGCTATGGCAATGCAGTGTGTGAAAAAGAGCAAATACTCTCTAACCAAAACAGGAAAGTGCCTCACCTTCTCAAATCCTGTCCCCGAAACCCTGGCATAGCTCAAGAACAGGAGTCCTGATGGCAGCAAAACCTTGTCTTGGGGACCCCTTAAAGCAAAGGTGAGGAACCTGTAACCCTCCAGATGTTGCTCAGCCCCAGTCAGCATATCCAATGGTCATGAATTATGGGAGTCAACAATGTCTGGAGGTCCATGTGTACCTCCACCAGAGTTTTAAAATAATGGTTCCTTACTTTTCCCGCTGAATTTCCCTTGCAACAGACAGATCTGACTTGCATTTTGAGCAGCAAGGCCCCATCTGTCACAGGAAGATGGACAAGGATAGAATGACTGCTACTGAAAGTTCAAGTGTACATTTTTAAATAATGGCAGCTTGCACCATCGCATCTGGTAATCACAGAGAACCCCCAGGAAAATGAGGCAGTCACATGTGACATGGAGCCATATGGACTATTCCCTCCCCACCTAGAATTGGTTACGGAGGAAATAACAATTTTACTACTGGATAGCTCCCATGGAGGAAGTACCTGTATGGATAAGCACCAGCAATCACTAAAGCAGAAGGTAATGTATATCTTTTTAGAAGTTGTTGGTACTTTTTAGTAATGTGTATTGGAGGAGAAACTCTTGGCTGGTCTTTAGACAAGTTATGATAGATCTCATACTGATATTTATTTGTTTTTAAAAAAGAAAAAAGCCTCACAGAATAGGGGGTGGTGACCATGCTTCCTGATTGTGGGGAAACATTCCTAATTGTTTCAACAGTATTTATATTTGGCTTTAGCCAGCAACACCTGCTCCTTCCTCAGTGATGGACAGCAAAGCCTCTGCTTCAAGATATAGTAGAACAACACAGAAATGAAAACATCAAGGTGGGGAGGAATTAGCTAGCAGAGGGAACATAAAGTAGGGGAAAGGGGGTCACCTTCTTTCATATGATGTGTCTGCACCCAACTTTGAGCAGAGCAATTTGCCAAGCCTGGGCATTAATCAGCATTAATCATTAACCCAAAGCTTCCCAATGCCCAATGACTGATCAGAACTCAAGCCATGGGAGGAAGCAGAATTTTCTGAAGCTGGAATTCATACCTCAGGAGCAACGCAAAGATCTCCATTCAGAAGTATCTGCCACAAATATGGAGTGATTCAATAGACAGAAAAAGTACATGATGAAAGCCAAGGCAATGAAAGAAAGAAAAAGGAGTAAAGGTAGACTGTGAGTGCCCTTAGATTTTGCAATTTCCACGTTCATGGAGATATTAGGAAAGACTATAGCTTAGGTAAGGGGGAAAGGAACAGTTGCAACACCAGTAACATAGCACCAGGGGAAAGATGCATCAGATTTTCAAATGGAAAATTGATAAGAGACAAGGATAACCACTGAAGTTCCCAGAAGCATAATTTTCCTCTACACCTCGAGTTCTGTACTAAGAGAGAGAGAGAGAACGCAGCAGACTTCTCCAACCACCATCCAGAATTCCGGTTTCAAACACAATTTTTAAGAATGTGGCCCTTCCTTGTGAGAAATTGACCCTGCGCAGAGAAATGAAATACCTTGTCTGAATCTTGCACGAACTCTCCAGAGGCTGCAGCAGAGCTGAAGGAGTTGGCAGCATTAAGTAAGCATGCACTCCCATCCCCAAGAGAATGAGCCAATCTGATCCCCCACATTTATTCCATATTCAGACATCAGAAAGCTAGCTTGCTCATGCATTCTGTGCCGCCTCCCCGTATGCGCACACACAAACCCGCCACAGTCCCTGACACACACACACATATCCACCTGTCTCTCAAGGTGACATCTCAGAAATGCAGGGATGTATTCATTAGCCCCTTCCCACTCCTCCTTTTATTATTAGATCTTAAACTCTTCTCCTCACCATCTGCCACTCAACAGTCATATTTTAAAGAGGGAAGTGACAGCTTCTCTTTGATCAGCCCTGCAGAAGCCCCATCGGTGTCAAGCACCAGGAAACGAGGGGAATTCATAATTCTGACTCATGGTGGCCCCTTGACCTCCGGTGCTCCCCAAGGGATTGTCACTGTGCTTAGATCTGGCTGTTGAAGCCAACTCAAGCTCTGTCCCCTTTCTCCAGCTGGCTCTGGTTCGGTTTTTTAAAAAGGCAAACCCAATCTCCGCTGGGGAGCTCATATTGAATTATCTTCGACCTCGCGTATCAGCAAGCTAGTGAGGCCCTTTGTGTGATACTCTCTTCCCTGGCATTGCTGACCACCAAGTTTTCAGAATCTGTAGGGAGAAATGATAGTCTCTCCTGCAGGCAAATAATGTTCTTCATGAAAACCTCACAGCCATAGATGCTTCTGTCACTGCAGTCTTCCCCTGCAGCAATCCAATAAGGCAGCGAATATTACATGTGCATTATTGTACTATAGCATGCAACGGGTAAAAAGGAAAGGAAGATGGATAATGACTAAAACAAAAGGCCAGGTGGACCAAAGGGCATAAATTCTACCTTTATGAGCTAAGCTTCTTAGCCTCCTCAGGAGCAAGTCACATATCAGCAACTTTATTTTGTTCACTTAGTTTGAAGTGTGACCGACCGCAGCATAACAATCAGACACAGAAGCTTGCCTTCTGCCACAGTGAAACCACAGCACACTCTCAGAACTGTCTCTAACACTATAACCACACTGGCTTAAAGGAGAGCTTTCCCAAGAATTCTGTAAGTTAGTCAAAAGTTTTAAGACAGTTCGTGTTGCATGTAAACGCTGGGAACTGCACACATTTTATTGTACCAATTCTACTCTGTGTGACTAAAAAGTGTGATTACGCTGATTAAGAACAAATGTTTATGTTGTTTGTTCTAGATTTATCCTCAATGAGCTTAAATCATAGTGATACAAGGATATAGAAGATCGTTTCACACAGTGTATAAATTAAGCATACAATGGTACCTCCGGTTGCGAATGGGATCCGTTCCAGAGTCCCGTTTGCAACATGAAAAGCCTGCAATCTGAAGCGCCATATCTGCGCATGTGCGCAGAGCGTTTTGGCGTTTATGCACAAAGCATGATTTGGCACTACTGCTCATGTGCAAGCAGCAAAACCCAGAAGTAACCCTTTCCGGTACTTCCAGGTCGCCGCAGGATGCACCTGAAAAAACGTAACATGAAGGAGATGTAACATGAGGTATGACTATAGTGTATAAATTAAGTATAGTTTAATAAACAGGGAACAGGTTCACCTATGGCTGTTATAAGGTTCTATGCATGTCTTGGCTTATCCAAATCTGAAATACCTTTTTCATTCTTGGCTACTGGTCATGGTACCCCAGAGCACAACCTTCATATTCAAAGACTACCAGATTATGTAGAATGACAAAGAATGTAGACATTTTTGCTCATACATAATTGAACTTTCTTGTGCTGTTTGGATGGTCATTGTCGGGCAACCAAGCGCTGAGCCTAAAGTGCAGTATGAGTTGTTGTTGTTGTTGTTGTTGTTGTTGTTGTTGTTGTTGTTGTTGTTGTTGTTTCTATACTGCCCTTCATCTGAGAATCACAGGGCTTCCCTTAAGTTTTTCTGCTAAAAATGATTAAAAATTCAAATTCTAAAATGAGTGAGACCCATACCTGCAACTGAGATAGATGATGCAAGTTAGGTAGTCCCACAGCATTTTCTCCAAGAGATTTAGACTGAAATGTTGTGTTGCCCTTTTTTTGAAATGCCATGCTGTACCACCAGCTGACAGAGTTTCTCTTGCCCTTGCTGAGGTGAAGAAAACAGAGATTCCCTGAAAGTGAGAATCAGATTGCTTGGAGACTGGCAAGACTCCTGACACAAGTCAGGATGAGGTGCAGATTTATGGCTTGCAGGGGGAAGAGAAAAAGGAGAAGCTTTAGCGAAATTATTTTAAAGCTCATTGGGAAAGAGGTTCAGTCTGATAGATTGAAAGGTGAATGGAGGGTACTACTTTGCTCATTCCTCCAGCCCCTCCAGTGAAACAGCTGGTTATGGCAGAAATGGAGAAAGAACGACCACAAGTCCAAAAAGCAGATTCCACTTAACATGACTAGGAAGTTTTGCTCAAGAAGAGCAAAACCAGATTCCAAAGGCTACCCAAGGCAATGATTGACAGGAGAAGGGAAAGGAGACTAAAGCTGGAAGTGAGGGTGGCAAAGGCAGTAAAGACAGAAAATGCTTCAGGGCACTTGTTGTATGCTTGTTTTTCCGTCAACAGGACAGAGGAGGCTTCATACTGGGCAAGGTGGACTGAATACAGAACAAATTTCACAACTATCCAGCCAGGTCCATTTCTTCTGCAGTTTATTCCATGTATTCTCCACTCTGCCCTTTTATTACCCATCTCTGTTCTCTCATGCCCAGTTCAATGCTGAAATGCCAAACAACAACAGTGCTTGGCAATCTTTCCCAAGGAGATCTTCAAGCACACATGGCCTAATTGCTGCCTGCTAGTCCCCAACCAAGACTCATCCCTAACACAGAGAGAGGGTTCACTGCAAAGGAAACATCAGTTTGCTTCCTGAGCTAGCTAAAACATTTCCTCCCCAAGTATGAGGTGCATTGATTCAGCATGCCTAACACTCACAGGGACGCGGGTGGCGCTGTGGTCTAAACCACAGAGCCTAGGGCTTGCCAATCAGAAGGTCGGCGGTTCGAATCCCCACGATGGGGTGAGCTCCCATTGCTCGGTCCCTGCTCCTGTTTCTCGGTCCCTGCTCCTGCCAACCTAGCAGTTTGAAAGCATGTCAAAGTGCAAGTAGATAAATAGGTACCGCTCTGGCGGGAAGGTAAACGCCGTTTCCGTGCTCTTCTCTGGTTCGCCAGAAGCGGCTTAGTCATGCTGGCCACATGACCCAGAAGCTGTACGCCGGCTCCCTCAACCAATAAAGCGAGATGAGCGCTGCAACCCCAGAGTCGTCCGCGACTGGACCTAATGGTCAGGGGTCCCTTTACCTTTACCTTTTAATACTCACAGGCCACAAAATGGGCTGGGGCAGGGGAGTATGCACATACACCAATCCCTGTCTTGATCTCAACAGCAGACCAGGGACAAGCAGGAACATGAGTAACTGTTAAACTAAAAGCACACCATGCAATTTGACGGCACTCTTGCCTGCAGTATTTCTTTTTCTCAGGCACAGACAGACAGACAGACACCTGATTTAGCATTACAGCACTATATATCACCAATGGGCTGATATCTAGATCCTTCCCTATAATCTCTGTTTTCCCTGTCCTTCAGCAGTGCCCTGAAGGAGGCAAAGTCTTCAACAAAGCAATAAAGCTCTCTAGGTCTCAAATACAGCATCCTCCTGTCAGATAAATAATATTTCTAGTGTAAACAAAGAAGCATATCATCCTGGCCAGCAGGGGCTGGTTCTAAACAGGGCTGGCCTTAGGCATTTTTGCACCCTGGTGACACAGAGTATTAAAATGCCTACCCACTACCAATGATTCTTCAGCAATTAGGGTGGTTAGTCTTTCTCGGCTGTCCTGCTGGGATGTTAGCTTGCCAGCAGCTATGGCAAGCTGAATTATGAAACGTACAAGTCTATATTTTGCTTATGATTGCTCCGGTTCTGCACAATTTTTAAAAGATCCCAAATCTATTCATAGCCAGATTACTATCTTCCCCCCACTCCAAAAAGAAGTCTTGAAACCCTTCTACTCTGCTATTTTTGGATGTAGTACTATATAGCTCCTTGTTGACTTCGATTTTATCACACACAATCACTTCCTTGAGCTTCCCATTCCCATGACTGCACCAGACAGCCACTACCCCATATGAATGTGGGGTTCTCATTTGAAGCAATATAGTAGCTGAACTAGGAAGTAAACTTGAGGCATGTGTTTTTGTATCAAGGAAAGATGCCTTTATCAGCACTGCAGTCCCTGCAGGCCACATCTGTGCCTCTGATCACAAGGATCCCTTGAGTCAGGGCTAAAAAGCAACTTGAGCACCTCTCCACCGTCAGCTACTGCAAAAAGCCTCTTTGTTTATTTGTTACCTCCGCTGGTCCTTTAGAGCCCAACCAGATCCTTCCTACTATTTTTATGAGAAGCAAAGCTGCTAGGGGGTGCCAAGAGAAGTCCAAGCCTCCCTGTCAGCTGCTGTATGCCCTCTAGCTAGACGCGTAAGCAACACACTACTAGTTTTGAAGATAAATAACTTTTCCTCAACTGCTAACATGTGCTACTATTACCTCCACCTGATTTCCCAATGGGCATAGTTCTCTGAAGCAACGCTGACCAAGTTGGCAATCTTTGTGACACCATGTGAGAAGTCCCAGGAAAGGCAGGAAGCAGGAGAAACATAGGTTCAAGGGCTACACCATGGTCATGGGCAGCCATGTGGGTTTCCTAGCTTGTAACGGTAAGGGAATCCAACCCTGTGTTTTATACGTTTCTGAATTCATCAGGTTCTGGAGCTGTTCCGGTTCAAGATTTACACAAAGCTCAAGAGAACTGAATACTAAAGGAGAGAAGATTTCCGATGGACTTTCCTCATGCCTGATGTGTATTCTAAATAAAGTGGCTCAGCCATGTTCCTAGAGTACACCTTATACACACTTTTGCTCCACACTGCACACACTCACACCCCAATCTCTAGAAACAACTAGGAAAGGAAGAGGTTAATCTCCAATGCCCGGTGGGCCAAAACTGCCCTCTCCCAACACATACACAACCCCTTCAGTCTAAGTATTAATTAATATTCCCTTGATAAGACTGAGATTCTAATTACAGCCAGTGATTAACGGGCCTGGTTCTTTAGGAGCAGATTAGAGCAGAAAAAGGCAGCCTCTCCCTCTCTCAACATCACTCTCACCTCAACACCACTGCGAATTCTAAATAGAGGCCTGGTGCTCCAGCTTGCCCCTAATTAATGGATATGTGGGTAGGAGAGGGGAGAAGATATCCATTGGGTCTGTGGGTGCATCCATTGGCTCTGTGTAGGGATAGACAGAAACCACAGCTTTCTTAAAAGCAACAACAGGAAAAGGCCAATTGACACAGAAAGGAAGGAGTGGCAATTGGAGGGAAGTAAGAGGCAGCAACTAAAAGGAAGGAAAAGATAAAATCAGCCCATCACTGTGCTACCCCTCACCTCTACTCTTGCTGCACAACTGCCAATTGGAGGTATCAGTAACGTGCATCTGATCTGCATGGCTGTTATGTTACTGCTCTATCTGTCTAAATAGAAGCATCCTTCCCAACTTGCTGCATAAGTAAGGTGTGTGTGTGTGTGTGTGTGTGATCAGAAATCCCATCTACCTAATCAGCATGGCAGTTGCCCACAGACTGAGCTAGTACTGCCCTTGAGTCTTTCCTGGCTCAATTCGTAAAGGTTATTGTTTTCCGCAAACTTTCATTGTACTAATATTGCTTGAGCGTTGGAGGAGATTTAATATGTAACAGAACAGTAAGAAACAAACCCCATCTAAGCATTGCAAAACTGGCAAACCCCGTGTTGACACAGAGGAAAATACGTGCATTGGATGCTGGATCACAGGAGCAGCAGGCAAGAAAAGGCAAGTGCATTCCAAGCAAAGCTAGATCACACAAAATGCTATCTTGGATATCTTAAGGCAGAGAGCTTCTGCCTTAGTGCAGTGGATATAGAATGAATGAAAAATAACTCTAGTGGGGAGGAACTAAAACCTTTCCACCAGCTGGGCGAGCACTATCTCAAATCAGAAGGTGCAGCGTATCTAAAAAATGCTTCACATATTTTGTTGAGCCTTCTCCTCCTTCCCCGACTGCATAATTGTTTGCAGATGAGACTGTGTGAAAGGGTGCAGGGCATAACAGTCCCTGCAGCAAAAGCTCAGTGGACAAGCTAGGTTCTCCATCTAGCAGACGCTACAGAGACATTTATGCAAAGGACCTTCTTCAGAGTCAGCTCCACATACTTCCCAACACATGACAACTGTAGGAGTCGATTCACATGGTAGGTAAACTAGTGGTTTGAACCCACTCAGTTTTAGCAAAGTGTGACACTTTCAGTTCCTTTGAATGTATGTCCATTCCACTCTTCAGCAGCTCTCACCGACACCTTAATTACCCTAATTATGTGTTGTTGTTCAGTTGGATATACCATCTGCAGTGCACAAAAGAAGCAAGTTTGTTTTTATTGATTAATTTACAGTATTGGTGTAACTGCCCAATAACTGAAGCATTTGCTCTAATCATTTGCCCAAACACGAGCCATCACAGACTATCCCCATATGGTATTATACAGCTTCTTCTCCAACCTAGCTATGAGAATGGCTGAGCAAGTGGGGAAGTTCAAAGAGATAGGTTACTGAGCTTATCACCAGGGAAAGCAGATCTTCTAGAATACAGCCATTGCACATTTGCAATTTGTGCAAAATGTGGCTCACAAATGTCTAAAACATTTGCTTTATTGTTCTAACCTTCCTGCAAAGGCCGTTACGGTACTTCAGTGGGGATCAAGAGGATCTCAACAATACTCTTAGTGGGAGGTTTGCTATACTATTTCAAGCCACATGTTTCTGAAATGTTATTCGAATGTATAACCCAAGCATAATTGTCATGTTGTGGGAAAATACTAGATGAGTAAATGAGAGGTATAATCTAGGTTGAATGAATCTTCCCTTCATTGGATAGAAGGAACAGATGATGAAATGACTGCTCAAGGATTCCCTTAGCCTTATGATTTTGAGAATTATAAAGGCCTTGTTTTGACAGTGACTCCCAAACTAGTTTCAGTTCCCCACCCACCAAGGCCATCCATAGTTGAAGGTTTCCTTCTTCCATCCATCCATTAAATAATAAGCCAGAAGGGAATCTGGTGGTAAGAGCAAATTCCAATGAGACTTATAATTATAAAGCAATAAGGCCATGCACCCAGTGCAATTAAGCACATACACAGCTCCTTGTGGCTTTGGAAATGCTCCCCCCCCCCTTCTCATTGCCCCCACCAAGCTGCAAAATAAATTATCATGCAAACTTAAGAGTCTGAGCTATTGAAACAATTAAACAAAAATTAAACCTAATTCATTTATACTCTCTGCACAAAGTGGATAATGTGCGGGTGGTGTTTTTTCTCTCCTCCTCTCTCCTCCTCTCCTCTCCTTGCCTTGACATTACCTAGGACTATTATTGGAGATTAATCACAGGGAAAGGCAATGAACGTGATCTATCGCTCTTTAAAAGTGCACTGTAGTGATTATATAAAAATCTATTAAGAGGACAGAAAATTTAAGAGCAATGCTGTTTTCAAAGGGAGAATCGGGCTCAGGCTTTGATGCAAGAGGAGATGCAGGGAAGTAGAGGAAGAGAAGGAATCAATTCTTTGATCAGATTCAAGTGAAGACCCACAGAGCGCAAAGTTTTAGTAAGCCTGGCTTATCAGCCAGAGGTCACCCCATAAGAAAGCCATCCCACTGTCTGCAATCTTTCCAGGGCGGTATCCTGTATATCAGCAAAAACTGCAAGTAAGAAGCTCACTGACAGATTTATAGATGTAGCAGCCCAATAGAAGTGAACTTTCAAACACAAGAGGACTCCGTGGCTTGGTATTCTCCCTGGCAATGATTTGCTGTGTAAGTCACTTGCCTGCCCTACCTTTATTTCAACACCTGCCAAATAGTGAAAACGCCTATCCCAAACTCTATGCATATTATGCCAAACTCTATAAAAATCCATCCAGTGTCAAGATTCACTAATCTCTTACCAAGCGTCTACAACAACTTCAGATTTAAGGTTGATTAGCCAAGGTTGATTAGTGTTAAAGCTTAAAATTACATTATAAAACAACATTTCAAATTAATAATGTATTAACAAGTAGTCGGCTAAAAAGTCTGCCACGAAAGCAAGAGACCTTCCTACCTCTTCCTGGAGGAGGGGCAGGAGGCAAAATGGAACTGATTTGTCTGCAGTAAGAGGGTGCTTAGAACTGAAGAAGCTGATAAGCATATAGCAATGTTGGAAATAAAGCATGTCTAGAATGCAGAAGGCTTTCTGATTAGAAAGGTCTGGATAAGCAAGGTTTTACTGTAAACAGTTTTGAAAGTTTAATAATCTCTTTGCAAATGGGATGCAACATTTCCATTTCAGAATTTGCGGAGGGGGAAAAAAATCTGATGAATATTTGAATTGTTTCAAATATTTGTTTTATGGTGATATTTATACTGTATTATTAGGAAACGCTGACAGTACATGTGCATGGCCGTATCTGAGGTAATATGAAATGACATGGAGGTCTTACATTAAAGGACTGTGTGTGTGTGTGTGTGTGTGTGTGTGTGTGTGTGTGACCCCAAACTGCATGCATTCCTCTTGTGAGCACCCAAATGTGACAGTGATACATAGGTATTGACACTGAGCCACAAAGGCAAAATGCACAAGTCCATCTTCCCTGTTCTGTGACTGAAATCTGCCCCACACACAGCGAGTATAGAGAGTTGAATGCTGGGCAAAATCATCGACGGTATTTTCTATTTCCCTGCAGCAGCTGCAGAGTTCTGAACTACTGACCATTTAAAAAAATGTCCTCTAACTCCAGGAAGCTCTCAGATACGATTTGTGGCATAGAATTCCAGGCAAATGTAGTTAGAATACGAGTTACAGACAGCCCTAACTGCATTATTTTCTCATATGTGCTAGAGAAATTGTATATGTAGCATATCTTGGTGAGAAGAAGGATGGAATGGAGAAGGGAAGCTACTCTCAACTGTGAAAGTTCAGAGAAAAAGCCTGGAACCAGAATGAGAAACGAGCTGAAGTCAAGTCGTGGTTCTCAGTGATGTCTGGCCAATGTGAAAGTGACCAAAGGACTCCTACCAAGGTTAAGCATGAACTTATTTCAGAAGTAAGAGGGTTTCTGCCAGTGGTTCTGAGCCAAGCATGCAGGTGAAGGAACCTGGGGAGAGCACAGGAGGCTCACTGTACCTTTATGGCTTATCTAGAACTGCACTACAGGTGAATAATAACAGGAAATAGAGAAACACTAAGGCACAAACCCATTATGAAGCCCAGTTTGCAAGTTCTTCTGCACGCATGAGATGCTACGGAGCTAGCTAGACTGAGATTAAAAAATAATACCAAAAAGGATTTTGCCTAATCTTATCCTTAAGTAGGAAAAGAGGGCCAAAGAGTTACACATTTGAATCACCTTAATGACCGTTTCCCTTTACCTTGGACATTGAAACTGGTGATAGGACAAAGTCAGAAAAAAAGGAAGGCAGCCCAGACATTCACAAGAGCAAGTGGTCATTATACACAGAGAAACTGTCAGCCCCTCAAAGGCTTGCCTTCCTCAGCCCTAAAAAAGGGGTGTTTAAGCAAACCACCCTTATCTCTGAATCAAAATTAAAGATGATGTTAGGGTGTAGTATCTCACAAAGTGGCAAAAGGATCCAACAGGAGAGGAGAGGAGAGGAGAGGTTTTCAAGGAGATGGTCTACAGCAGGCACCCCCAACCTCGGCCCTCCAGATGTTTTGGGACTACAACTTCCATCATCCCTAGCTAACAGGACCAGTGGTCAGGGATGATGGGAATTGTAGTCCCAAAACATATGGAGGGCTGAGTTTGGGGGTGCCTGGTCTACAGTTTCTTATCCTAGTTGAGAAACAGGAAAAGTCACCAGGTATTCTTTCAGAGACTCATTCCCCACAATAAAGCACAATTCTGCTATGGAGACAGTCCTCGGCTTACATCACCTAAACTGAAGGAGTCTATTCCCTCCACAGGGTCATGGAATAAAGACCTTAATTAATCACCATCAGTTTTTCTATCTCTTGAATAATACCCCGACTCCCTTCAAATTCCTTGCCATGCTGTCCTGATTGGCTCTTTTAAGGAACAAGGCAGCTGGTACAGCCAGGCCCTGGAGGACTTACCCAGCTCCGTTTAAAGCCTGCGATAAAACCTTCACCAAGGCAGATTCTGTCATAAATCCTCATTCGCGATGGAACCATCCCTGGGCTGGCTTGACACTTTAACGAGATCATCAATTCCAGAGCAGCCCAAGTGCGTTTGGGCCTAGGGGAAAGGGGGGGGGAGGATTCTAGGGGAGGGCAGATGCAACATTGGGAAGGATAAGGAAAGGGTGCAGAAGTCAAGCTTTCTGCAGCTTAACAAAAACTGGTTGCACTAGCTTGCAAAGGAAGCTTTAAAAAGGCACGGCATAGTTTTGGAGAAGAAGGATTATCAAGGGCAGCTCCTGAAGTAGATGGTTCTGGTCCTTTGCAAAGCTTTCTACTCAATGTGGTCAGAAAGGCACTCTTTCCCTGCATTGCAGGGGGTTGGACTAGATGACCCTCAGGGTCCCTTCCAACTCGACAATTTTGTGATTTCCACTCAGTTCCAACTTCATTACTCCAGAATAAATCTCTCTATGTATATATGTGCTCCTTCCTCAGGTTCTTCCATGTTCTTTTTTTCTTAATGGAAAGCTGAATTTGCACCCATCGATCCGGATCACAAAGAAGCCAGGTTAAAGGAAACTGGCAGATGATGAAAACAACGAGGCACTTGAGGAGAAGGGTGCACCATGAGTGGAAATGTGAAAAAGGAAAGGAGAGTGGAAGGGAAATGTTCCAACATGGAAGAGAAATAACAGGATAATAACAGGCCTAAGGAGACCAGGTCAAGAACATTTGTGATCAGATTCCCCAGTTTAAAGAGAGCGGGACTGACTGGACCACACATGCAGACCTGGGGGGGGGGGGTAGTTTGGTCTTTAGAACTGTTTTCCTGATGAAAACCATGAAGTTGCTATTTTGCCCCACTAGAGGAAATGTACACGTGCAGCCTGTGTCAGAGTCTTCTGCTACACCTTCAGCCATTTGGTAATATTTTCCTTCAAATGGAGTACAGCTCTTTCCGCCTTGGTGCCCAATATGCCTTGAACTGCCTCCTGAGACACCTGCAAGATGCTGCCTCTCTCACTTCTTCCAAATCACACCTTTCCTGTTTAAACTTCCAGCCCAACCCTCTGGCCTCAATATCCTACAGTGGTACCTCGGGTTAAGAACTTAATTCCTTCCGGAGGTCCGTTCTTAACCTGAAACTGTTCTTAACCTGAAGCACCACTTTAGCTAATGGGGCTCCCGCCGTGCCGCAATTTCTGTTCTCATCCTGAAGCAAAGTTCTTAACCCGAGGTACTATTTCTGGGTTAGCGGAGTCTGTTAGAATCCTCCCTTTGATTTGGAACCCTGATTTTGGAGTGTTCCCAGTAACTTGGAGCATTCTAGGCATGTCCATCTGAACACATTTAGACTCCCACCTTCAGAATTTTGTGCTGAGTGTGCCAAGGTCAGAAGTGGAACTGGCGCGTGCTATGGGCGGGACTTGTGTGCACACCCATTTTAAGCTGACGCATGGCCCTTTGAACACCTGAAGAGGGCTATACACCCACAAGTAAATGAATAGAAGTTACTGGTAACCAAAGATGTTTTCAAGTTGATACTGTAACTCTATGAGTGCTTATTTCAACACCGCCACGTATATAAGAGTAGGTTCTTTGCCGGGGGACATACAAAAGGACCACTGATGTTGTGGACAGACCATGTTAAACTCTTCCTGAACGGAACTCATGTTCAAACAAAATTGAACCGCATTATGCAACATATTGGATACACACGTGACAATGGAAACGAGCAAGCTTCCTGGCATCCACAGCCCGGCCATCCCAGCCTACTATTACCCTAGAACTAATATTTACAAACACTACTGTTTTATGTTAACATAGGCAGAGCTGTTATGGGGATTTAATGGGTCCTTCCTCCCCCTCCTCCCAGCCAGGCTAATGGAAAATGAAGAAAAGCACTTCACTCTCCCTCAGACAGAGCCTTTCAGGCAGTTTTTTTAAAAAAGGGGTAAAAAAGAAAGAAAGAAAAATCCTTTTTGATCTCAGCAGCCCTTTTGTTTAGTCCCATGCCAGGATTTAATTGAGAAGGGATGTCCTTGAATAAATGTAGAAATGTTCTCACTCCCTGGGAAGTCAGCTTCCAATTGTACAAAAAAATAAAGGGGCCGTGCAAGGGGGGGGGGGAGGAAATCCAACACAGCACAAGGTGTGCATTCTCTCACTCAGTTGATTTTTGTTCCCCCTCAACGCCTTGTGGCCATTGTGAAGCAGCTCAAGGCTGACTGGCATGCCAAGCAAACCGTTCTAGCCGCAGGTACAAACAGGCCAGGGCAACTATAACTATAGAGTCTCAACAGAGCCAGGGGGTGCCAGTTTTAAGAGGTGAAGAGGAAGAGATGAGATAGCATGCATATATTCTGGTGACAGGGGCCGTCAAGATACCAGCATCTGGAGTGAGGGGCAGGGTTTTGCATCTCAATTGTGTCTCCTATTAAAGCTCCGGACTAGTCCTATTCACTCACTCTCCTCTACCACCTGCCCCCAAATTAGGGGCGAGAGTAGGGGTGAACCCTTGGTCCCATTCTCTCCTGCGTGTCATGTGGGAGGTTCAACAGGCTCATAATTGTGGAGAATGAAAGAATTCGGCCAACTTCCTTATGTAAAGGGAATTGTTCCTACTGCCTTCTATGGGGGAAAGCAAAAGGCTAAATCAGGAGGTCTTAGTATCACTGGACGGGGGCAAAAATGTCAGTGGAATGGGACACAGTGAATTACCGGTAGATAGGAAGTTGGTGCCAGAGACAAGCAGGACAGCATCTCCCAAGTCACCCAAGAACCTTCTGACCCCATCATTCAGGAACAGAAGTTTTGGTAACTGATGAGCAAGTTAAGCCCATTTAGGGCATTACAGTAAACCTGACTTCTCGGAAGCTTGGCAGTAGCTTGGTGAACAGATTTTAATGGGGATTGGATGGGAGGAAGGGAAGGCCGGAACAAAACCATGCATGTCAAGCTGAAACTGCTGCCTGGAAAATCCAAGTGCCCCTTCCCAAGCTCCTGCCACATCCACAGCCCTGTTCCCTTACTTCTCCCAAGGACACGCAGGGTGTCTGTATAGTCCTATCCTCCACATCCCCCTAAAAGCTTATCTGCACTAACAGGCAAGGAGATGGATGCCTCCTGCATCCACGCCTCCTTTTTAATACTTGGTGGCTAATGTGCACATCTCCCCTCCTACTCCATAGGCTAGTTTTCTAGAAGCCATAAAACTTGAATTCAATCGGCCCTTAGAGGGAGAAGAAACAGTCACCTGGTTATCACCCTACAGTCAGGAGCATCAATCATTGGGAAAAAGTAGAGAGAAAATGACTCCAGAAATGAAGGTTTCGCATTTGCAGGCTGCTGAGCTGTAAGTTAAGTTTTCTTTTTTAATCTTCTCCCTTCTCCTGTGCCCGTGTTTGCTCCCCATTAATGAAATCCCTCCTCTACTCTGTATTTATAGAAGCAGCTTCCCGTGAATTGCTTGCACTATTGAAAAACACACATGGTTCCTAGCTGGATGCACTTTGCTTGTATACAGATACAGCGTGCAAATACACACCCTGACCTACTCCCATCATTTATTTGCTGCTTGAATATGGACAAATTCGCCTTGCTCAGCATGGGGAGACACTTAAAAACCAGACTCACTACCATAAAGCCGGGCTACAATTATGTGTTCCAAGGTGCAGCTCCACATGTTCATAACTTCAGAGTTACTCAAGATGTCCCACATGTCCACTTCTAATCTACTGGATGAATGGTATTGTGCTGCATATGATCTGATAGCTCATGCTTTGATAAAACTGCAACCTCACTAGCCAACTCTGTGTGCAAGATGTACAAGATCAACACCCTAAGTGATCCATCAGACTTTCACATTTGCTGCCGACAGGACAGTTTCGATCACAATCAACTCGAGAAAACCAGCACAGAAGATTCTGACATGCAAACCAGCCACCAGCACAAAAGCAACGATTTGTTCAAACATGGAACTAAGATAAGGCGATTATTTCTCTAGGCAGCATGACAGGAGCTGGAATTCTGAGATGGTGGATCATGAGAACTTGGGGTGGCTTAGAGAGAAAGCCTTTCTGAGTTTCTGATCATGTTACCAGGTGATGTGTGTGTTGGTGCTGTCATCCAACATGTCAACACCGAAAATGGACAAAAGGACTGGAACAGGACCTTTACACAGACAACATCTGAATGGCACCGCCCTTGCTTAAATTAAAGTTCTATTTATACTATCAGCATCTTAAAAAGCAGAGACATCACCTTACCAACAAAGGTCCGTATAGTTAAAGCCATGGTTTTCCCAGTAGTGATGTATGGAAGTGAGAGCTGCACCATAAAAAAGGCTGATCGCCGAAGAATTGATGCTTTTGAATTATGGTGCTGGAGGAGAGTCTTGAGAGTCCCATGGACTGCAAGAAGATCAAACATATCCATTCTCAAGGAAATCAGCCCTGAGTGCTCACTGGAAGGACAGATCCTGAAGCTGAGACTCCAATACTTTGGCCATCTCATGAGAAGAGAAGACTCCCTGGAAAAGACCCTGATGTTGGGAAAGATTGAGGGCACAAGGAGAAGGGGACGACAGAGGACGAGATGGTTGGACAGCGTTCTCGAAGCTACAAACATGAGTTTGACCAAACTGTGGGAGGCAGTGGAAGACAGGAGTGCCTGGCATGCTCTGGTCCATGGGGTCATGAAGAGTTGGACACGACTAAACAACTAAACAACAACAACAACAATTTATACTATGCTAGATGCAACAGGTGGCTACAGGGAAAAGGGCTTTTTTGTGGTGGCATCCCGGCTGTCTTCTCCACTGGGAGGTTTGCCTACCTCGATGTCATCTCACCATGTTTACATTTCAGCGACTTCTTCTTTTATGCAGAATTTATATTGTGAGGTTTTAATGTTCTGGAGGAGGTGTATTGTTTATTTGGGGGGGTGGTAAGCTGCTCTGGGAACCCATTAAAAAAAATGCCTATTTAGAAGTGTGCCCTCTTGAGTTCAGTGGAGCTAACTCCCAGGTAAATGTACAGAACTGCAGCCCTAACCCTTCTACTATACCAGCTCAGAAAGTAAAGTAACCGTTTTGGCAAATTTCCATTCTCACAGTGGTGGTCTGCCACTATGTTTGCAGACTTGAATTACCGCAAAAGGCTTATATTACATATTGTCAGACAGCCTCACTATGTTTTCTTTTAACTTGGGCATACATGTTCATTGGAGAATCTCAAGACTGGAGATGAGAGTTCACTTAACTTAATATGCATGTATTGAAATTGGGCTTAGCATACTTTTCTATTAACTGTTCAGGACTGGTGGGTTAGTTATCAAGTACCTGAGGACTGGTGGGTTAGTTATCAAGTACAGTGGTACCTCGGGTTACATACACTTCAGGTTACAGACTCCGCTAACCCAGAAACAGTACCTCGGGTTAAGTACTTTGCTTCAGGATGAGAACAGAAATCGTGCTCTGGCGGCGCAGCAGCAGGTCCCATTAGCTAAAGTGATGCTTCAGGTTAAGAACAGTTTCAGGTTAAGAACGGACCTCCAGAACGAATTAAGTACTTAACCTGAGGTACCACTGTATCTGAAGGGAAAGGGGCATCAAAAGATTTTCTGAACTCCAGGATTCCTTCAGGCATAGGATCAGCAAACCTTAAGTGCCAGAAAGCTTGCTTTCAATTGCATCAGGGGGCTGAAGGGTGTTAATGCACAGTTCAGGCACTGCCCTAGTTTCTTCAGCAGCTTGTATAGGGGAAAGTCTGCCATTGCAACCATACAGACTTGCCCCATTCCTTTGAGGGGATAGTGCCAAGATGCTGTTTCTGCAGGCACAACCATAATGAGTAGTGGAAGCATTAAAGGTAAAGGGACCCCTGACCATTAGGTCCAGTTGTGACCGACTCCGGGGTTGTGGAGCTCATTTCGCTTTATTGGCCGAGGGAGCCGGCGTGCAGCTGGTCATGTGGCCAGAGCAGCGCACGGAAACGCCGTTTACCTTCCCGCCGGAGCAGTACCTATTTATCTACTTGCACTTTAACGTGCTTTCGAACTGCTAGGTTGGCAGGAGCAGGGACCGAGCAATGGGAGCTCACCCCATCGCGGGGATTTGAACCGCCAACCTTCTGATCGGCAAGTCATAGGCTCTGTGGTTTAACCCACAGCGCCACCCGCGTCCCACGTAGAAGCATTACTTGTGAGTTAATGCAGTGGTGGCAGAGAGTGGTTAAGAGTAAAACCAAGGTTTGTCATTTTGCTTTTTCTTGCCCAAAACTGCTGTATTTTAGACTGGCACAGATTGGCACCTGCTGTTGGCCCTAAACTCTGCTTTCAGCATGTGTTGTGGTTAGGTTGGCATTATCTGCTGAGTGGAAGGCTTTGATTAACACCCTGGCTAGCTAATTTGTTTCACACAGGAGAAAAAAATGCTTACAATGTAGGGTCACTTCCTTCTGATTCTGCCCTTTCTCTAAGTGCACAAACAATAACCGAAAGTGCTTTAATGTTGTTTATTATTCCCAGTGCACAAATATTGATCCCCATTTGCTTCATCATTCTGCTTTTTATTTGTTCTCCTATCTGGTGCTGTTTTTTAAAATAAATTTGTGTGTGTCACTCCTTTCTGAAAGACTGTCTTAAGAAATCTACCACAATACAGAACAGCTAATAGACTATACAATTCCATAAGCATAGAGTTCCTTCATAGTGCATCATTCCTGTTTAAACAGATACCATTTACCCAAATGATTCCATTTAGTGTATTTTTCCTCTTATTGGATTTAGTGTAGCTTTGCAAGATATATTTATTCCCTGGATATAAAAATGTTAGTCAGTCTTGTGGAGACACTTGCTGTTGAATGCCTGTTTTTCTTCTGTGATTATCCAGGACTCTGTTGTTCCTCTCCAGTCTGCGCTTCAGCTGTACTGATTCCCAAGCAGCCACCCAAAGATGAGCCATTTAACTGAGGAGACAGAAACTCTGACTGACATGAAAGGAAACAACAGCAGGATATTTCCACATCAAAGGCTTCAGCTGCGTTTAGGACACCACCTGCCGTTCCCCCATTCTCAGCTCCGCTTCTGTGTAGCTGATTGAGGAAATGCCCTCTTAGTACATGAGATTGCAAACACAAAGCTGGCAGCGCATCACCACTTCTACCCCACAGAAGTAGCCATAGTTCTCCACAACAGAACAAGGGTGTTCAGAGCAAACCAGCAATGCAACGCCCTTACAAAAGCCATGAGATAATTAAACCAGAGCACGACAAACTGCTGGGAGGTTGTCTTGCTTTTAACAGTGCTTTGAAGGGAACTTTGTCCAATTCTCCCAGTCGTTTCTTAAGTAATTATAACTCATAGCTCTGGTCTGCACATTTCTCAGGTTTTAAGAACTACTTGCAGGTGGCCAACAGAGAAGGTGAGGCACATTTACACAGAAGGCACATGTTGCACCAAATGGTACCTTGAATTAACAGCTCCTTTTATTCCAGTAAAATCAAATGGCATTAAGCAAGATGTGAAAACGTAATAAACAGGTGATGTAACAAAACAAGATTCACCAAGTACTGGTTACAGTGCAAAAGGGCAAGTGGTTTGGACTATACCTTTGGGGAGCGCAAGACCTGCCAAAGTCTACAAGTGCAAATATGGCCTGGGCATTCTGTTCCTTCGCATCTGTCCAACTGCACTCTCTTTCCTCTTCCTCTCACAAAATTATCTTAGAAGAACTGGCTGTGTCACCGTCACTCCCTGCAAAAGCTGTGCAAGCTGAAGACTCTGGCTGGCAAACATTTGCACCACCATAAAACTTCTAACTCAATGAATACTTTTGGAGCTGGTAAAAGGGGTGTGGAATGTGCACAATGACACCTTCTTCTTCTTCTTCTTCTTCTTCTTCTTCTTCTTCTTCTTTGGCAATCACTTGTAGCCGAGTAAGATTGTCTTTCATTAACATGGTCTTAACAGCAAGTGACTGTGGAGGCCAATTCTGGATCCACATGTCCTTCCACAGTGGGGACAGGTTTCTGGGCAGAAGTTGATCATGGTGAGAGTTTGCCAAACATGCCTTCCTCTTAGCACATTTCACCCTTTCATCCTGAGTTTGAGCATCTTCAAAGTCCATGACATCTTTGGTAAAGGCTGTTCTCCAATTGGAGCGCACACAGGCCAGTGTTTCCCAATTGTCGGTGTTTATGCTACATTTTCCTAGGTTTGCCTTGAGAGAGTCTTTAAACCTCTTTTGTTGACCACCATAATTACACTTTCCATTTTAAAGTTTGGAATAGAGTAGTTGCTTTGGACGACGATAATCAGGAATCCAAACAACATGAAGTTGATGTTGAAGAATCATTGCTTCGACACTGGTGATCTTTGCTTCTTCCAATACACTGGCATTAGTTTGTCTGTCTTCCCAAGTGATATGTAATTTTTTTCAGAGACACCGTTGATGGAATCTATGGAGGAGCTGGAGATGGTGTTTATAAGTGGTCCATGTTTCACAAGCATACAGTAAGGTTGGTAGTACAACAGCTTTGTAAACAAGCATTTTGGTCTCCCTGCGAATGTCCCGGTCCTCAAACACTCTGTGCTTCAATCAGGAGAAAGCTGCACTCGCAGAGCGCAGGAGATGCTGGATTTTGGCATCAATGTCAGCCCTTGTGGAAAGGTAACTGCCCAGGTAGGAGAAGTGATTGACACTTTCCAACGTTACACCATTGAGTTGGATTTGTGGCACTGAAGAGGGGTTGTTTTGTGCTTGTTGGTGCAGCACTTTGGTTTTTTGGATGTTGAGCGATAGCCCAAGTTTTCCGTCTTCTGTGAAGATATTTAGGATGGTTTGGAAATCATCCTCTGAGTGTGTACACACTACATTGTCATCAGCATATTGAAGCTCTGTGATAGAAGTTATGGTAACCTTACGCTTTGCTTTCAGCCTACTCATGTTAAAATGCTTTCCATCTGTTTGATATGTGATTTCTATCCCATGGGGAGTTTCCCTTCAACAATGTGTAGGATCATGGCAATGAAAATAATAAAGAGAGTTGGAGTGATAACACAACCCTGTTTAACACCTGATCCCACTGTGAATGGTTCACTTTGAGAGCCATTGTTATCTGTGATTGCTGCTGCCATATTATCATGGAGGAGCCAAAGAATGTTCAAAAATTTATCTGGGCAGCCAATTCTCAGAAGGACAGTCCACAAGGCATTACGATTTGTAGTGTCAAAGGCCTTACTCAGGTCAATAAACGTCATATGCAGGGGTTGGTTTTGCTCTATGCATTTTTCTTGAAACTGTTGAGCGGTGAAAATCAAGTCCACTGTCCACTGAGGAAGAGTAGCCTCGGATATTGTTAGGAGACAGTTTGCTAAGATCCTTCCAAGAATTTTGCAGCTAATAAAGAGATGCCTCCATAGTTTCCACAATCCGTTCTATCACCTTTTTAAAGAAAGGGCTTGATAATTTTGGCATCCCTAAAGTCTGCTGAGATCTCCTTTCTCTCCCAGATTTTTTGGGTGAGTAAGTTCAATTCCACCCACTTAGAAGACTTCGGCAGGTATCCCATCAGGTCCACTGGCTTTGTTGCTTTTCATTTTGTTAATAGCTGTACACAACTCTCTCAGATTTGGTGGAGATACTGCAAGCTCCGTTGTCAAAAGAGTAGAGTTTGATGGAGTAGCAGAGCGGTTAATCTACATCTGAAGCCCAATGTAACAATCTCCCATCTCCATATGTATGTGAAATTTTTGCAAACAGTTGAACACATGACTCTCTACTATCTAGGGCCACCTTACTACACTTACTCCAAAACAGTCCGGGTACAATTTAACATATAGGAACAGAAATAGGACCAACTATGCTTTAAGCTAGCAACACATTCTAGAGCAGCTGTCCCAATCTCGCCACATAGATATCAATAGTAAGGGATACCTGACAGCAAATACATCTGGCTGCTTTTATTAATTATATATATTCTGTGAACCACCCTGAGATCTTATGATGAAGGGCAGTATATAAATCTCATAAGTAAATAAATAAATAAATAAAATTATCCACCTTTCTCTCAACATGGACTCAAGATGATGGTTTGTACAATTCCCAGACAGTTTTCTATACTGGTAACCTGCAACTTAACACATGTTTAACTTGTGTTCATTCAACTTTTCATGCATGGCAAATTAATTAATCAATTAAAGGGGCGGAAACCTGGGGAAAATGACTTTAGCAATCCCACCTGCTACTGAACTCAATGTGTTCTAACTATACATAATTTTGGATTTACATGCTATTCCCAGAACGTAACTCCAGCATGAGAGTTGCCTGTACAAGCACTGACTAGACTCACTCAACCTCCTTAGATCAAGCATAGTTGCTATAATCCAAGTGCCTCCAGATCATGCCTCGGGACCAGATAAAACCCTTTCTTACAAAGGCTTCCCTGCTTCACCATTTATTCCTTTTGCTCTTCCTTTCTTTAAAAGGCTTTTAGGCCATTATGCAGGCAAAGTTGCTCTCAAAGCAGTTTACAGCCATGTACAAATATAAATGCATGAAATCTGACCAGTAAAACAATTAAAATATCCAATTCCACTCCAGAAATATACAAGCCAGCATACCAACAGAACAACCCAACCAAGCTCTAAGGAACAGCACCCAATAACCTAGATCAGGCTTTCCCAAACTCGGGTCTCCAGCTTTTGGACTACAACTCACATCATTCCTGACCACTGGGTCCTGGTAGGTAGGGATAATGGGATCCAACAGCAGCTGGAGATCCAAGTTTGGGAAGCCCTGACCTAGATTAGACCCCCCAAAAGGCTGTGATGAAAAAAATAGGTTGTTTAAAGCTCCATTTAAGTTGTCTTTTTTAATCTTTTGCCAAGTACTGTGCATAAGGCTGAATGCACACAAGTTAAATGTGAGTTACCTGTAATCAAATATCTGCTGTTTAGTTTTAGGAAACGAATGTAGGTTAAGGCTGGATAATCCTAGGGTGGTGGAGGGGAAGGACATTGTAAAACAGGGAAAAGTTTATTTTAGGGGAAATGAAAATATTATGAATACATAAAAAGTGCATAGTAGTCAACAACTATCCTAGATTTGATATCGAGTGCTAAGGAGCAGGGCATGAACTTTGCAGTTACATTATTAGAATTGTTCCTCCTAAATTCTCTCCAAGTTTTAAATTGATCTGCTGTATTCTCAACAGAGCTCTTCTGGTTGGAAACTCGGAAGATGGCACAGTACTATAATCAGCTACAAAGCTGACAAATCATAGTAAACAATGGATACAAACTCAATTTACTATGCAGATCTGGATGCCAAATCATAAAGAGGAAATTATTATATATTTATTCAATTTATATCCTGCCCTTACTCCCAAAGGAGCTCAAGGTAGCAAACACATCAATAGTAACACAATTTAATTTAATTTAATTTTAAAAAGCATTCTAAAAACAGTTAAAATGGAAAAGGTTTACGAGCGGGGTTGAAGCCGTACACTTTATACTAGATATCTTCATAAAAAAATGCAACATGCCCCCCAGCTGAACAGACAAATGATCAAAGGACTTTGAGACTCACTCCCAACGTATCAGAGAACAATTATTTTCTCCGAAATCTGAAACTTTTGTTTTTGCACCAAGATGAAGGCATGGACAAAATGGAGGATGTTTGGCTCATTTCAAGCAAACACTTGATTTCTGTCTATCCAAAAGAGCTACAAAGGGGGGAAATATTCAAAAAAGTTAGTTTCCTGAAAGGAATCAAGGTACACATAAGCTTCCAGATGCAAAGGAAAGGAATAAGTGCTTTTGAATACACAGGCTTTGCAGATGCAAAGTGGAACCTGAATAGATGCAGAATCTCATTTTAAGCAAAAGCAACCAAACCAACCTGTCAACCTAACTGAAACAAGCAAGCGGTGGAGTGAGCAAGATGAATTCTACATCTGAGAGGATTTTGGTTGTTGTGTTGGTGGTGGTCAACAACACAACTCTGTGATGGAAATTACTGTGACCCTGAAAAGTTCTGTAAAAGCATCAGGCCTCTTAACATCCATGAGTAACTCACAAATGGTCTGGGACAGAGTGCAGATACAGGGGGCTAATCTTTCTTGACCTCAAATATTAATGATGGGAGTTAATTGCATGGCTCTGCTGCTCAAGGATAGCTGCAACCCATCTGATTTGCAGAATACTTGGCGTCCAAAAGCTGGGTGTGACAATGCAGGATGGATTGTTCTGTCATTATCCCATCTCTTGCATCCTTCCCCAGTCTATACAGCAACTTGTACAGACCACTGCTTCTAGAAGCTTGACCCAGTATGACTGAATTCTTGAGCTCTTTCTCAACTAGGCCAATGGAATATTATCTTCCATTCAGCTTAAAAAGTGAACAATCTGATGCAGAAAACACTAACTTTGGCCAGATGCAGCCAAACTTACCAATATACTGAATGGGCCAACAACCTTCTCTCCAGAAGGTATGTTAATGTCACATTAAAAGTATATGGCCATTTTTATCTCATTCAGATTTGCATATGCAGCCCTCTAGACCAGTGGTTCCCAATTAGCTAGCTACTGAGGAACCCCCCTCTTTTTCAAAAGCCAAGCCACAGACCCCCTACTTTTGAAAATTTGGGTAACTCTATGGTAGTTACCTGTGCAAAGCAATTTTTTGAACAAAATGTGGGGTAGGCCCTAATAAGCAATGGAATTTAGGTCTACTAAAAACAGACCATAAAATTTGTGATATTATCACGCAAAAAGTTAGTTGAGGGAGAGGCAAGGGCCTCGGACCCCCTGGGTGTGTTCCATAGACCCCCCAGGGGTCCCTGGACCCCTAATTGGGAACCACTGCTTTAGACTACTGATCCTTATACTGTAGCTTAGTTCCTGGAAACTGCTTTGGGATATCTTGATCCTATTGGGCACAGGGTATCTAGAGGACAGGCAAACTTTTTAAGATCATCTTCAGAGACGTTCAACATCTGAGGTAGCAACAGGCTTCTCAGATTATTCTTTTGTCTTTGTAACTTATTGTTTTAATACTGTATTTTACTGTTTATTATTGGCAGCTGCCTTATGGTGAAACCTGGAATATTATATAGACAAACATATTTCACATTAAAGAAATGAAAGATATGCCCTGAGGCCTCCTAGAAACCAAATGTGACACTCCTAGATTCTGGTTGCAAATGCAAAACATATTAAAAATGCAACCTCTCCAAGAGAAAGAAAAGAAACCTCTTAGCTCTTGGAACACAAAATGTGCCCCGCCCAATATTCCATTACAAATCAAGGCCATTTCTGCTTCCACCAAAGCAAAAACACTGTAACTTTAAAATAAATGAATTCTACCAATGATAAGCAGGCCACTGCAACAGCACCGAAGGAGGGGAGGGAAGCTAACTCAAATTGTGCTATCTTAGACAACAGTTGTGGCAAATGGCAAGGACTGGGAACAGACGGCTCAGAGAAACTGTTGAGCTTTTAATAACTGTGTGAGTTCAGTATCCATGGAATAAGTGTATTAGTGGAGATAGCATAGCATATGGGTATCTCTCCATGGACTGCCTATGTTGTTTGTACATCTGTCTCTCACCCTCTGTAGGGAGAAGTTCACAGGCAATACTTTTGCTTTCACAGAAGGAAAAACTATGCCATTACAAGATATATAGATACTTGTCCTCTGGGATCAAAGAGGACAAGGAAAATAAAATCAGAAAATCCAATGCCTCATTGACCTGCCTCCACCCCCCCACCCCCAGCAAAGAGTTGGAAGAAAAAACAAGCCAGGAATGGCTTAAGCAGTGACTTTTACATTTACCCATTCATTGCACAAGTGAAGGTCCTGTTAGGAAATCAGACAGTTGTATTTCATGCCTAGTCGGAGCAACTATCTTGTTTTCTGCATGTGTGTGCTGTTTTCCCACCACCACTTAAGGATGCTGCCATTTTGGTGGTGAAACTGAAGCAGCCAACACAAATGCATATTAAAAAAACCCCACAAGAAGCTAGCTATCCATGTTGATGAAATCCTCCTTCCTTGGCTACTAGAAACCTTTCTTGTTCCTGACATTCTACCAGGCATTGCCCACACACTTTCAAGTGTGATCCATGTACCCATAAGAACTGGAAAACAAGCTTAAAAAAAAGAAGAGAAGCCAAAATTCTCAGGAAGCAGTATTATGTTCATTACTATATCCTGTTAGGTTTTCTGCATTTCTGCAAAATGGTACCCAGTTGTTTCCTGCAAATTTTACCTTCCAGAACAGTATCTAGGAGTAAACTTGGCCTTCTTGTTTTCAGACAAATACTTCTTACCTCGTAAAATGCACCTTAGGCGTGGCCAGCACTTATAGCCTCACAAACAAAAGGTATGGTGTCAGACACAGAATAACTGAGTGATAAAAGATAATGTATCATTCCTCTAGCATGTTTCTAATTAGAAAGCAGAAGAAGCCAAGGACTCCCATGTTGATGGAAGCAGTGGCAGAGGAACCCTCTCCGGCACCCAGGGCGGTGCAGTCCATATGGACTGCGCATGTGCGGCATCCCACGCATGCACACTCTGTACGGGATGCCGCACATGCACAGTCCGTACAGGCTGCCGCTCACGCAGGGCTGCTGCTTACACGACGACCGTACAGGCTGCCGCACAAGAGGCATCCCATACGGACGCCCATATGGACAGCACTCGCCCTCAGCTGCTCTACAACTGGGGGGGAGACAGAGGCCATCTTGTCACCCCTCCCAGAGTGGCACCCAGGGCGGCCCGCCCCCTCCGCCCCCCTTCCTACACCCCTGGATGGAAGAGGAAGGTTCTCTAAAAGTTTCTGTCTGTTTTGCAGGTATCTCCACCTTTGGGGCTGATGAAGTTCGAAATTAAGCTTGTTCCTTTAAATATTGTGGGGAAATTCATTGAGTCCCATTATAAGAGAAATGAGCATAATTTTCCCTTTTTGGGAAATGAAGCCGAAGACTGACACTTTCTCAGAATTTATTTGTGTGGCATCAGACCTACAAACCACTGTTTTGATGGCATTCTTTATGAAAGAGATTGCAAAAGAAAAATGAAACAGATTTTATAGAACAAAAAGCAAGCAGCCTTTGGGCTTGAGAGGGTATTTCTCAGTTCACGTCTTCCAAAACTTGTTGCTCTGTTAGGACTCTATCAACAGAATGGGCATGCCATATTTCCATAAAGTGGAGGAAAGTACAGCAGTGCAAGCTGATGGGTCTACTCTGGTTTAGCAGCCATCAAATCGTTCCAGAACAGATTTGTTCACAAAGGCCAGGCAACAGAGACCATTTGTTATGCTTCGCTCAGGTGAGCAAGCACAGCAATCATACAGGAGTGTCTGTCCTCAGAAAGTCCAGCAAAAAGTCCCTCCCTCCCTTCACATAGAAACAGGAAGATTGCACCTGCCATTAAAGATAGGATTTCTTTCTGCTCTGGATGCAGGAGTGATGCCAGCACGCTCTGCCAAGTGACATGCCCATGTGCCTGTAATCACATAAGGAAAGCCTGCCCTACCTCTTGAGTGCAGGGCAGGATAAAATAATCATAAAGCTTTGCACTTACATTCAAAAAAGCACTTTGCAGGTTTTCAATAATTAATCCTCACAAACACCCTAGCCAGTTAAGCAAAGCAAATATTAACCCCATCTCAATGAGCACACAGCACAGGAGTGAGGTGAAGGGGGGGGGGAGTAGTGATAAACACAGATGGAGAGCAGGAGTATGAACCCAAGTGATACACTGCCATGCTCTTTTCAATGTAGGAACAAGCCAGAGAGAAAAAGAAGGGGAACAACTCTCTTTTTCAAGGCAGGAAACAGCATGTAACCAAAAATCAAGGAGCCCAGTTCTAAGAGGATGAAGGATCATTGAGCTTATGTCCACTCCAACCCGGGTTCAAAATTTTCCAGGCCCCTATGGGGAACTGGTTCGGGAGATGCAGCTAAAGTGGTGGCGACTTTGTCCCAAATCTCCCATTGTACACCTCTTCTTCGTAGGCGCCTCCTGAATTTTTCACAAGGATACAATTAAGCTGATACAGTGGCTGGGATATAATTGCCGTTTCCTTAGCTTGGCAATATGACCCTGGAAACCTCCATTATACTAATGACTGTCAAACTAATACAGTTGTAGAAGATGTTCTTTTTTAAAATAAAGTTAAAAATGCATTGAAATATAAGCCCTGCGACATGCTGAATGCATCCTACAAATCCATTCACCAGCATCACCTAAATAGCCCCCACTTAATTATAACTGTATGAATGTGAATTTTATAACCATACCCAATGTATTTAAAATAATAGATAAATCATAGGATGTTGGACAATTGGACAATTGGCTGTATCTTCCTACTTTTGCTGTGAGGATTCCTACATACCCTGCTCCCCCACCCCACCCCAGCTCAACGCATTATAGTAATCACAGAATTTTTTTTCCAAAACACAATGCCAGGAGATGTATGGCAGGTTTCCATTTGTGGGACTTCACAGAGAAACCTGGTTGAACCACAGATATAGTCTGCAGTGACCAGCAGCCCATTCTTTCACTCTTGTTCCCTTTCTAGAGATTCCTATGTGTGAGACAGAAATGGTATAGTTAGTGACTCTGAACACATTATGGACCAGTAAGGCCACTGATGGCAGTAAGTATGCATAAAGGTAAAGGTAAAGGACCCCTGACAGCTAAGTCCAGTCATGGACAATTCTGGGGTTGCGGAGCTCATCTCGCTGTATTGGCCAAGGGAGCCGACGTTTTTATGCAAACAGTTTTTCCGGGTCATGTGGCCAGCATGATTAAGCCGCTTCTGGTGAAACCAGAACAGCGCACAGAAACACCATTTACCTTCCCGCCAGAGTGGTACCTATTTATCTACTTGCACTTTGATGTGTTTCGAACTGCTAGGTTGGCAGGAGCTGGGACCGAGCAACGGGAGCTCATCCCATCGTGGGGATTTGAACTGTTTGAGGTATGGCAGGTGGCAGACCTAGACTCAGTGGTTTAGAGCACATTGCCACCTGTGTCCCTTTATGTATGCATACCACTAGCCTAATCTGGTAAATTCCTTAGCCTGGAGCAAGGTGGCACGGTTGACACTGAAAGCAGGAGCTCCACACCTCCTTTTTCACCTCCAAGCCCCCTCCCTTCCCAATAACATCTATCCAATACAAAATGAATGATGAGATACCGCGATGTGGCCTGGCCCTGCAGGCAGCAGCCAATTAACCCCACAACACAGGAGGAGGAGGAGGAGGAGGGGGAGAGTTTGGATTTGATATCCTGCTTTATTACTACCCTGAGGAGTCTCAAAGCGGCTAACATTCTCCTTTCCCTTCCTCCCCCCACAACAAACACTCTGTGAGGTGAGTGGGGCTGAGAGACTTCAAAGAAGTGTGACTAGCCCAAGGTCACCCAGCAGCTGCATGTGGAGGAGTGGAGACGCGAACCCGGTTCCCCAGATTACGAGTATATCGCTCTTAACCACTATACCACAGTGGCATCGCATTCCACTAGCGACAGTACCAAAGGACAGAGGGGGATGAGAGACACAGAACTAATTCTGGGCAGCAGTCACATATCTCTTTCAACTGCATTTTGGGGGGTGAAAATGTGTTATTCTGTAATGCCCAGACATGATACCCACACAATATAACTAAGGGGTGGCCCTGTGGGTCTGTTTTAGCAGCCTCTCTCTCTGGCTTGTGAGGCTGTTTCAGTCATGCCGCAGGACTTGGCTGTAAGGAACATCACAGGTGCTGCTGAAAAGTCCCTTGCACAGCACTTCTCAACCACCTGACAACCAGATGATTGTTGAGCATTTGGGATTGTTGAGCATTGTGCAAAGCACTTTGCAAGCCCTGTGCTCAACACTGCCCAAACACGTGGCTTGAGAAGCACTGCACAAGGGAGTTTAATTTTTAAAAAGAGCATCCCCCCCCCGAATATTTGAATACAAACTGTAAAGTTTCCTAGATAATGCTCCAATTTTAGAAGTATTTTTTGCTCTGCAGAGACTTTAAAAGGAGCCTCTTTGGTTGGCGCAGGGAGTGCATCTTCAAAGGAGGTTGTGCTACAGTGACCTCATTTGAAGTGTGAGAGAAATCTATCGCCAGGTGTCATTATGTCATATGACTGACAGGAAGATGGTTCCGCCCACTAGATGAAATTAGCTGACAGTAGATGGAAGAGATAAAAACCTGGCTGTCTGGGCTAAAAACCTGGCTGTCTGGGCTATAAAGGACCCTCACCACTGGTATAACCAATGCTATTTTCCCAATCCCTGATCACAATCTACAACAGCCAGCTTATAAAATTTGCACAGCCTGTGCCATGTTCTCTCAGCTGTCATAGCAAATCATATATGCTACCCTACACATAATGTAGCATAATAACGTAAGAGTCCTGCTGAATCATCACGCCAAAGGACCACCTAGTCCAACAGCCTGTTCTCACAGTGGTCAAGCAAGATGCCCATGGGAAGCTTGCAAGCAGGACTTGAGTGCACTAGCAACCTTCCCATTTGTGATTCCCCGTAAACGATACTCAGTGGCATGGAAGGGAGTAAATATTCATACAATTGCTGGACAGTTTCCTCCTTATTTCTGCAGAACGATGATGCGACAAGTGGCAAAAGGGAATCCAGGTGCATCCACCGTGTTTGCACACACATGCACACAGCCATGCGCTGCTCACCAGGTCACTGTTTTGCGTTTATAATGTTCCCCATGCACATCCGATATCAAAGTGGGATGGATCATAGCAACTGGCCTTCCAGCTTCTCGTCAACCAAGCAGACAACAATAGATCCAATCTTTCCAGAAAGCGTTTTCTAACCTGCTCTCTTGTAGAGCCTCCGAAGCCACAGCCAAGACATTAGCATTACAACCCACACTGATCTTTGTCAATTACGCTACAGTATTTGAGCTCTAACCAGCTTTAAATTGAATCAGGGCGAAATCATCAGTACAAAAAGAGCCCGCACGCCTGCCTTTCAATTCCAGCACTGGGGAAAAGGTGGGGGGGAAGTTATACATTTCATAATGGCCTTCTCCCCCATAATGAACAGGGAAAATAAATTAGATTCCCTGGCTAAGGGTATATTTATGCAATTTCATTATGTGCCCATGAGCAAGCCTGGTTTTCACCAAGATAAAAATTGAGCTCTCGGCAACACGCACACTAAATAAATGGAGTGAGTTAACAGCTTAACAAGCGCCATGGAAAGAGGGCTGAAGAACAATGTCAAAAACCGTCAGGGGGGGAGGGGGAATTAAAAACATACACACATACACAGAGGTGGCTTTGGCTCTTTGAATGGTGCCTCTGCCCTATCACAGAGCGCACCTCAGTACAGCTCCTACTGCTGTTGATAACAAAATTGCTGCCTCTAAAAACCCCTAACCAAATGGAAAACAGGGGCATCTCCGTAAATAATCAATTGAATGCAAACATAGAGCGAGTCTTGAGGTGATTTATTTCAGCTCCCTTCTCTGTACTGCTGGCAAGCCAAAGCAGGCCCAGTACTGTGACATCCCTTCAACCTCCTTACCCAAACTGAGGAAACCTTTAAAAAAAAAATTGTGTGTGTGTGTGTGTGTGTGTGTTTGTGTGTGTACAAGAAAATGTATTGAGTTGTTCTCTTCCCCATTTGGTAAGTAAACACAAAGCACTGACTCTGGCTTTGCAGTTGTGAGTTTTGGAGTTGTTACTTTACAATGTAAAGTCCCAAGATATACAGGGTGCTTACATTTCAAGTGTGATTTATCCCAAATCTGTTTAAATTTCTTTTTTAAAAGAAACTTTATAGGTGTATAATTATAATCATATAATCATACGATTAAGGAGGCCATAGGATTTTATGGATCTCCTCCTCAGGGGGAGCACATCCACTCTCAGAGCCCTCCTAGTTGTAGCTGTGGATATCTCCAAAGCCACCCATCTTCTGCCATTGTTGCTCCAACAATAGAGGGTGCAGAAAGGAGGCATTTGTGGGTAGAAGATGCTGGGGACAAATCAAGAGGAAGCGGGGAATACTCCAGTGCACTCATTCTTTAATGTTAGTACATGACTGGTACTGTACTCTGCAGCAGCTCTCCTTTGTACATCCAGGTACACCTTCCCGTGTTGGAGGGGCTGCTACAGTTGGTACATATAAGCACATGTAATGGGACTGCTCAAAGGTGGCTATATGTTGTAATAAGGCGCTCACTGAGATCTTTTTGATAACTAAACAATGGAGTATTAACTAGTACTTTTCTTTTTTTAATATCTTTACTAATTATAAAGAGAATATTTCTATGAGTTAATGCTTTATTACCCTTTTGGAGCTGCACTATATCTTTTGCACTTTTGTCCATCCAGGATGTGATGTTTTAGCATTCACATTTTTTTTACCCTTTGATTTCTTTCTTTTTGTTATGTTTGTACTTTTTAAAAACAAATCAAAAACATTTTTTTAAAAATGTGATTCACTTTATTTTCAAAAACCAATACATACATATAAAACACAACTTTTCATAAGATCCTTAACATTTGTTAACATTTTATGACGGATGTACTTTGACTATCTCTTGCGGGGAAGCTTCAGTTTCTCTTTTCTGAAGAAGCAAACTAAGACACTAAACTCAGATCTTGCTGTCATTGCTTCTTAATCATTAGATCCACTTCAATTTCCACATTACTTCCAATATATATCAGTGAAAATTATTCTTAGAACACAACCCTACCATTCTACAGTCCCCCAGATCCTTCTTTTTTCTTTTTTTTACCAGTTGCTAGATCCACAGGATGAGAGAGTGCTCTTGTGCTTGAATCCTGCTTGTGGGTTTCTCACAGACATCTGGTTGGCCATTGTGAAAAATCATGTCCTCCCTAAAAGAGAGCACGTGTTGCGGTGAGACCTGGAGACTGACCTCTTGGTTGTGGGTGGGTCTATTGGATAGCCACAACACCTGATTGGTAGGTCTCTCGTTGCTGGGTTTAATCTGGTCAATGGGGTGCAGTCTAAACAGATCGAGGGACCTATATAAACCCATGCACATGTCCCAGAGCTTCCTCTTTCGGCTTGTGCATCGGAACACCCGCCCACCTCTCCCTAATTTTAGGGCATTTCGCGATTGACCTTGCTATGCCATCGTGTGTCGTCTGTCGTTGGGACAGGGGCACGACAGGAATTTTCCACACTTGGCTGATTGGCTTTGGGTTTCGCCTGCTGCATAGCAATTCGTCACAGTTTGTAAGGTTGCGGATAGGCACTGGTTCATGTGATAGGGATGGGAGAACGGTTTCACCATCCCTATGTGAAGGGTATTCCGTTAAAGGAATTTGAGTCAAATGTGTCTTTATTTAGGGGAGAGGTCTCTGGGTCTGAACACGAAACAGGATGCTGGACTAAGATGGGTCATAGGCCTATGGCTTTTCTTATATTCTTATGTATTCACCAAAACTAAAAACTTTTAAAGCAACCATTAATTCTTTGTGGGGATCATTCTCCACCACTGCTGAGTGGAAAGACTGTATTGTCTGACATTTAATTTCCTCTGAATCAGGGGGATACAGATCTCAGTTTCAAAGAGTTAAAAAGGGATATTCTTCCTATGTCTCATGTGTTTGTGATGAAGGTCTCAAGTAATTATTTTAAAGTATTTCACTGCACTCTTGCAGGAGCATGACCTGTTCACATATCACATGGAAGCTTTTCAATAGTGGGGGCCAGGGAGGAGGAAGCAACAGTGATCAGAACAGCAATAGTTAGGATATTTTTATTCTCCCAGATTTGGGATGCTTATTCATAAGGCTTTCTGGACTAAAATAAAATGACCGCCACATATGCCAGCAAGCTTTCTCAGCACTCCATGAACATACAATAATGTTGACCTAAAGAGGAGTGCCAACACTGGCATAAAATAGGTCCCCTCCCACAAACAGCCTGATTCCCACCCTTTCCTTGAGAATAGTCTAAAAAAGAGAGGAAAATGGAGCAAGGATAATAAAGTAAATGTGCCATTGAATCTAATGCTCACTTTTTTTGGCCAAATTAAGTTGCGAAATTAAGGTCACATTAGATTCGATGGCATATTTACATTCCCCAGCAAATACTTTTTTTTAGTTTCAAGGTTCTGAAAATTGAGGTGTGCATTAGATTTGATGGCGCATTAGACTCGAGTAAATACGGTACTTTGAACAGTGTCCAATCCTTAAGTCTTAGGTACAAAGTCCATTACCTTGCCAGCTCATGATGGGATTGAATTCAAGGGCACTATGTGAGTTTTGGCCACTGCCCAGTTAAAATTAAGAAGCTTCCTCATGAAAGGGAGAGAACAAGAAAACAAGATTCTCCCTGCTTGAAACTACAGCAAGTGGTTTGCCTCTTTTTCTTACAGCCATTTATATTTTTCATTCACCCATCAACATCAAGAGACATTTCTATAATGCCCACCCTAGATTGTCCCTTTTCTGTCTTTTTTTAAGGTTTGCCCATTTCAATGAAGCACAAGTGTAAATAATGGAAGGTTTATATGTGAGCAGAATGAGTGTCTTCTACTCCTACCAATTTTTGTATCTGGAAGGAGTCCTCTCATGTTTCTCATGGAGGTGGGGGGAAAGAATCTGAATCCATCTCTGTTTCATATGAGACATTCTCTTATCTTTGGAAGAAGTCCAGTTGTCCTATTTATCACTCAGTGTCTCTTCATTTTGAAGCCCAAGCGCCTAGGCCCAATGGGAGCTGAATGATGAGCCATTTCACACATTGTGCAGAATGTGTGCACGCCTGAAGAATGTTGAATGGTATTTCTGCGGGTTTGGGAGGAGGGAGTGCATTTTTCATGTTCCCTAAAATAAAAGGTTGCCTTCACATAATAAACCAGCATATCAAAAAATGGGCCACCCTTAACATCCCTCTGCACCAAGATGGTTTTCATATGTAATAAGCTTTTGTGGTTTTGTTTGGTGGTGGTGGTTCTGGGTTTTGTTTCTCATGTTGGGGTGTATTCAAAATGTGACACAGTCCAAGAATTCTGCTATCTCACTCTTACCACTTAAATTCTGTATAACCTGTGTACAACCATTCCGGAATAACAAGAAGGGGGGGGGGAGGAGGAACAGACTTCTGGATTGAGCTCCAACATGCCTAGCTGGTTTGGAGAGAATTTCTTTCAGGAAGAGCCACACATCTGTAAAATAGAGACACAATAGTGATCTACCAAGCACACAACCTCTGTGAACACAGGGTTATATCCAATGCAGTAGCTGTGCTAGTGCAAAAGACTTCTGTGCAGACAATGGTACTTCTTCCTCCTCTCCTGTCCCCTCCAGCCCACTGAACACCCCCCCCCCAAATCAGCTCTAAAGAGATGAAGGACCTCCAGAGCAGATTTTGTGGTATTCAGTTGGAGGAAAGGAAGCAGAAATCCCACTCCTCTTATCCAACACTGGATACAACCCAGAGTTTTTGTAAACCAATTTGAAGTTTTCTACAATCAAGCGGCATATAAAATTTATAAAATGACAAATGAAAATTACAGTCTACAGCGTAGACCCACTGAAATTTGTTGTTGTTGTTTAGTCGTTTAGTCGTGTCCGACTCTTTGTGACCCCATGGACCAGAGAATGCCAGGCACCTCTGTCCTCCACTGCCTCCCGCAGTTTGGTCAAACTTATGCTGGTAACCTCGAAAACACTATCCAACCATCCCCACTGAAATAAATGAACACAATTTATATCCATTAATTTCCATGGGCCTACTCACAAGTAAAACTTAGCTGAAAACCACCTTTTGCAGATGGACTGTGTTAGGAAAACTGTAGGCTGGGTGCATTCACACACAACTGCTTCCAGCTGTGTAACACTGGGACTTCTGGTTGCATTCCAGACCAATCCCTGTTTCTCATGGGGAAAATTTTTTGTGGACACTTCTGGATCTCCTGATTGCTGCTAACAAAAAAGGAGTGGGGTGTAATGAGAACACGAGTGGGGTGGGTCCTTATCTCAATCCTTATGGATGCTACAAAGGTCAACTCCACCTCACCCCATGTGACAAGAGGAATGCTTAGGCTGGAAAATGAAGTGCTTTGAAGAGAAACCATCTCTGAATATCTCCTCTCTCTCTCTCCCTGTTCACTCTCCCTGGGAATTCATGGCCCTTGCTTGCATGGCTATATTTTAAAACATCCTCAGTGACAGGAATTTGCCGCATGGCAGCCAATAAACTGTCACAAACTATAGCAAGGGAGGTCAGCAGAATCAAATGGTACCGGCCCTCCTGACTGACACTTCAAAGTTCCCTTTCTTCTGCTTGGCTGACTCCCCGCTCACTCTCTCTCCCTTCCAACCAATTTCACCAAACCCAGAGGGAAATTCTTAATTCCTCCCTCTAAGAGAAGCTGTTTAATCAACCTTCCCATTATCCAATTCGCCTGCAAGTTGAAACCATGGCTTGGCTCTTTCACTCTCTTTTTTCCCCGGCCTTCTCTGCTCGTTTGAAGCCACAGCAGCTTACTAATCTCACTGGCTTACATGGATAAGAGATCAAAACTGGCTCTGCACATGCCTGCATGAACACACAAAACGTGCTCCTGGGAGCACGGGTTAAGAGAGTTGCTTGGCCTTTTGATGGCTATTGGATGTTTTGGGATTTCTTCACCTCTCCCTCTCCCCCCAGCCCCGCATCACCTTTTCCTGCTTCTGCAAAGCATTTTAGCACATGCTCCATGTTGCTACTGCCTTCAATGTGTGTGTGGCTCTTCAGTAACCCTACTGAAAATAAAAGATCCTAGACATTTCCCCTTTTCCAGCCCTATACTTTGCTCAGGTACAATATGTACGTCCGGTGATTGACATTGCTACTAGCCAGCTCTGCTATTTCTTCAGGCAAGGATGTCTTATCGCTACACCGTTCACAAAAGCAGGGAGTTGGCTGGAAAAAAGATACCTGCTTAGGTCAGTCAGTCACTTCTTGTCATTTAAGTGGCTAACTTGCAGAAGTCACCGGGAAGATAAATCGAACAAACAGAGAATAGAGTCTACCGATGTCCATTACTAGACAAAACAATTGAAACATGCCCCTTCAGATTCAGAAATGCCAGTAAGACGTAGAATTATGGAAGCTGGGAGCAAAGAAGCAAGAACAGCTATTTGTCGGGCTGTCGTCTTCTATAGCAATCCACTCACTGAGGACTCAGATTGAGGCCCACTGGTATCCCCAATGTTTGAGGTATGGCAGGTGGCAGACCAAACCCCAGAGAGCCTTATGCAGTGAAGCCATAACTGTGGAATGCTATCCCCAAGGGAGGCTAGCCTGGTATTCTGGCAGCGAGTGCAGACTTTTACTATGATTTCCCCAAGGTCCTTAACCCCTTTAAACTGCTATGAGTTGGATACAGACTATGTTTGGCATGTCTCCCTGACCCCAAACCTTCACCCCATATCATGCTGTGGTTTTATTACCTTTATTTTAAATTTTTGTACTGAAGTTATTGTAATTCTGTGATTCTATTTTTAAATATAAGCTGCCCTGGATGTGCTGATTGGCACTGAAGGTTATTAGGATATGAATGTAATGAACTAAAACCACGGCATTTATTTATTAAAAACATTTTTATTCCATATACCCGCCTGTAGGTTTCACATAGTCCACTGGTTGGCCACTGTGTGAACAAGACATTGGACTACATGGGTCACTGGCCTGATCCTGAACATTAATATGTTCAATGTAGCTCACATATCCTGTGATCAAAATTTCCAAACAAACCCTAAACACACAAATCAATTTACAATGCAAGACTAACAGATGCCACACAGACATCCTGAAGCATGTCCACGCAGCAAACCTCATTTTTCAAGAAGAGAGGCCTCACTGCAGGATGAATAGTACTACTGACCAAGAGCTCTCCTGCATTGTCTAGATTAAACTGAGGCATGTTAGTTCACATCTGATTCCAGACACCAGTTTAGAATTTCCAAGGGCTCTCTAGATTGAGAGGAGCAGGACAGCCTGTCATCAGCATACCAATAACACTCATCTACAGATCTCTGGATGGTCTCTTCTAGTAGTCACATTAACCAAAGGCCATGCCGTTCAGCCATGGTGCCCCAGCACCTCTGGGGCTGATCCTCCGGGAAGGACCACACAACCCCTGCCAAGAAGTTCCACCAAAACCCACTCCAGCCACACAGTCCAGAAGGAAACCATGGCAGGTGGCATTGAAAATGGCAGAGAAATTCCAATACGGCAATTCCTCTGTGTAATTCCTAGCACAGATCATTCACCAGGGTGACCCAGGCTACCCTAGTCCTGAAACCAGCCCAGAAACCAGTCTGAAATGGGCATAAATACTCTGCATCATCCAGAAACTCATAGAGTTAAGATACCACCACACACTTAACTCCTTCCCTAGTTATGAAATACAAGAGACTAGAAACTATCCCACATTGTGAGGTTACAAAAAGATGTTTCCTTATTCACCCAGTGCGCTTCTACATATCCTCTGTAACATCTGCTGCTAAAGACATTAGGTTTGCAAGCCTTCTCTCTTATCCCATGCAGCATTTCACGCATCCTTAATTGAGGACTACTGAACACATGTGCTCTGCAAATACATGTATGAAGCAATTTCCATTCCCTGTCAGATGTACACAAGCAAGAAATATGTGTAGCTGCTTTAAATATGACAATATAGACTCTGTCTGTAACAGCTGAAGTGGCACTTAGATCTTGCCTGCACTAGACTCTTTAATTAGCTGTCCTGATGTTGCCATGAGCATGTCAGAGCTTATGTATAGTCACAACATAACCTGGCTTTGGTGACCAGGTCTCAAAATGGTTTAGGAAACAGGGCTCTGCAGCTGAAGATTCAAGTGAGACAAACATAAAATGGATGCAAAGAAACTATTTCCTATGGCTGGACTAAGAATGAATGGGACAGTTGGTTTAACTCCAATGAGTTCTGGCAGACCTCATTTCCTTCAATGAAGATGGGAAAGGAAAGGGGGGATATTTTCTATCACTTAAATCCAAAATGTTGTTGTTGGATAGCACAAAGGATTCTACCCATAATGTTGTCACAGCCTCCTTTCACCTTATCATGGAGGGAAGAATAAATTTACCAGAGGAAAAATATCAGGCCAGGAAGCTGATGCATACTTTTCACAAAGCAGTCTGCAAGCCCTGCAGCCTGACAGAATTTCCTGTTTAAAGATGAAAAATTACTAAGTGGCCTTGGGAGAAATAAAAACAGCCTTGTAATTTAGCACTTGGCCGGTCACTTGTGGCAAGTAACAATTGGCTACAGGAGACCAGGCACCCCATTATCACAATACGAGTTGCTGATGGAGAGGACAAAGTTGCTTGACTAGCCTACATAGTACTGCCCTCTTGGAGCAGTGCTATGGAGAATGCTCTCTCCTTCCCCCTTACAGAACAGAGAACTAGTATGGTGATTGAACCAAAGCAAAATTTGGCTTTTGCTGTGCTATATATCATTTTTACCTTCGGGTGTGGAACTTAATTCTGCACATATACTACCATCCGGCCCAGCCCACTCATGAGACAGGGTCATAGCTGTCAACTTACAGATTTGAAAATAAGAGACCAGCAGCCTCGAAAATAAGGGATCAGCAGCCAAAATAAGGAATTTTCAGGGCACAGGTATGTTCAACTTATGAGCCCCTCTGAGCCAAAGGTAGAAAGCCCAGCCAGCAGCCAAACGAAGCCTCAAGCGGTGGTTCCCACGGCGCAGCAACCCGGCAAAGGGGATGCAGCAAGGAAAACCACCGTCACCTCTCCGCTGGGAAGCGCTGAGCAAAGGCGAGTCCCCAGGCAACGTGGCCGATTTGATTGGCACAAGGCATGCAAGCTCCACCCCCAGTCGTTCTTAGACTCCTTATTGGGTGAGCAACACAGCCAAGCAACACAGTTGGAGCCTCCCTCCTCCCTGGCCAGCAGGGAGGGAGGGAGGGGGAGGAGCTGCTTCCTTTGAAACCCAGGAAATTTAAGGGACATCATCAATAAGGGACAGCAGCGGGACACGGCGCTGGGATAAGGGAGTTTCCCGCCAAATAAGGGACGGTTGACAGCTATGGACAAGGTGAAGCAGTGTTTCTGCTCAAAACAACATACACAGTTTTTCCATACCACTGCAACAAAAGGGTTGACGTGTAGTGGTAGAACGGCAAGGAGTGAGTGAGGACTGGATTAAAAGCTGCTTTTTCACTCTGAAAAGCTCAGTATCCATGATATGGAAAAGGAAGGTGTTGGGGAGGGAGAAGTGTCCGTGAAAGCTGGAAGTGTACTTAGAGCTGATTTAATCACACTGACCTCGGCAAATGCCATAGGCATGCATTATCCACCAGCTCTTCTTTATAAAAAAGGAAACTTGGTTCGGAACCTCAGTTCACTAAGTCGTATCAGGTTACTTTCAGCACTTTAAAAGAAACAAAAGCACAGCAACTGCACTTAAGCAGCTGAGGACAAGAGGCCTATGTTTATGCTCGGCACTACAAGCACATTCCCTCGCCCATCTTGGAAAGATTTCTATTGTCAGTACTGTATAGGAAAGCAATTAGCAATCCCTTTCATAGAAAACTCTTGGTTTGCATCCAGCCAGAATGGAATAGGCCACGGACTCACTGTTTCATGGAAGACAATCTCACTTGGCCACGAGTGATCGCCAAAGAAAAAAAGGAAGACATCCGCTTGGCTTAGTTCTGCGGGCTTCCATGAAATCTGGGCTAGAACAGAACAGCTTCGTAACGTGAAGCTGGCTTTAATATTTATTCCTCATTCTGTGCAGATATATTAGCTACGAGTTAGCCACCAGGCTGTTCAAGGTGCCAATGCTAGTGTATGAAACTTTTACAAAGCCCAAGGTATCTTGTATCCTCAACCGATCACCATGCTCTGGAGGAGAGGGTAACTGGCAGATGCCATCACTTCAAGAGGTCCAATCTGCTAGTGTAAAATTGGACCTTTAGTGTGACAGCACATACTCTTTGAAACTCACATTACATGCCGACCAGACACTCTCTTAACTGACTTTTGTGTGCCTATTGAAGACCTTCCTCTTCCAACCAGCCTTTTAAATGAAGGTTTTATTAACCCAGTTTTTAATCTGCATTGCATTTATATACACTTTTCCTGCAATTGCTTTAGGGTGTTTTATGGGAAGTGACTGATAAACAGGAACATAGAAAGCTGCCTTATACTGGTCCAACTAGCTCATTATTGTGTACACTAGCTGGCAGCAGCTCTTCAGGGTTTCAGGCAAGGAATCTCTCCCAGTCCTACCTGGAGATGTCAGGGATTGAACTTGCGACCTTCTGCATGCAAAGCAGGTGCTCTACAACTGAGCTAGGGCCCTTCCCTACTTAAATAATATAGTGCATTGTTTCCCACGGATAAAAATTAAATCCAGGGACCAATGCAATAGTACATATCATTGAGGAAATATAGACAATAAAGTAATATATACAGAACTGGAAGTAAGCATGTTGTCTGGATGTCAGTTAGATGTGCAATCCTGCCTCCCAACACAATATTCATAACCAGCCATGAACAGAAGGAAAGTTCCTGGATGCTGCAAACCTTTACAAGGCCCCGAAGAATTGTGCCAGAGTGTCTCCTCTCTCCCCCCCCCATTCCATCCTTTCCTTTCAACTGGAGGGAAGGAGCAGTATGTCAGCTCAATAGTAATTAGAGTGAACTGCAGCTTTTAAGCAGTCAAAGCTCATGTTACCACTGAGACACAAGAATGATCTAATCAGACACTGGGGTCAGATAACCAAAAGAAAAGAAAGTCTTTAAAGAAGATCATAACAGTTTGTATCTGCTCTGAGATTAGGCTGTGCTACCTGCCTGCATCCTAAAAGGCATCCTGGGGGGGGGGGTCATGTCAGGTGACAAGATGGATAAAGGCATGATGATGGAGAGAGAATGCATTGCAATTAAAACAACACAAATGGAAACAAACACACACCACTAAAATTTTAATCAAACATGAGGAAGCAACAAACCACCCACTTTGATTTAACTCGTCAAGGAAGAATATTTTCTACTTTGATTGCAATAGCAACTCTTCCCATATGGGCCCCTAGAAACACAAGGACATTACTTCCATGCTGCCAAGACAATACTGTCCTTACAGGTACTTTGGAATAACCCAGTAGTGGAAAGGCTACCATTAAGAGTCCTGAAACCATTCCAAAATTGTGCTCCAGTCTGCCAAGTACATCTTGAATTCTGGAATGTGCTTTTGCATATAATGAATCATCTTAAACCATGGAATAATGTATCATTTTAATAAAAAAATGAAGGCTAACCCCACAAATGTCAGTTATCCAAGATGCAAACTACTATCATATTATGACCACAACTGGAAACAATGGTCAGTGGAATATTTTTTACACAATATACCTTTTCTACATAGAAAACATTTCTATAGGAGGGTGCAGCCAGCTTGTTAAGAATGCTACAGTGAAACATGACTGACTCCACATTTCATGCGTGCTTCCTACAAAGAAGTGACTTCCATGGAGTTAAGAGCATTATGCGCAAGGTAGCCCCAATAATTGATGAACGGATTGCTATTTATATAATTGGGGTTTCTTGTCCACCTCTCTCTCTGCTGTTTCATGCACAGCTTAATGTCATAAATAGGATACAGGGAAGGTCACTGGATAACTCTTACAGAAGTTGTTATGAACTGACAAGTGTCCAAAGGTATCATGTTATTTTTCCCGACCCGAAACAGATTGGGACTAAGGCGAAAGAACTTGGGCATGCAAGCCAGAGACAGAGCTCTCTTAAAAACCATCTCAACTTTAGTGATACCACAAGGCTGGAAATGAAGCCTTTACAACAGAGGGAAAGAACCTGTAGCCTTCTGGGTGTTGCCCCCATCATCACTGACCATTGGCCATGGCCGGCTGGGGCTGGTGGGAGTTTGGAATTTTGGAATCTGACAACATATGGAGTGCCACAGGCTCCACGCACCTGCTATACAATCAAGTAACAAGAACAGCAGTCTCGTTTATTTATTGTAATGTGGGTACCTGCATAATCTCCATCCCCTAGCCATCCTGCAGCCTATCCCTGTTTGTGCACCTTGGTAGAAGAGAAGAGGGACATTGCAAAGGAAGGCAGTTAGCCATTACAACCCTTCTAGCATTAGCAACTATTCACTTAAGACAGTCTTCCTATACATTCAGACAGTGATTAAAGCCTTAAGAAAAAAATGATTCATGTTACATTTTTGTCCTCCAGGAACTCAATGTTTCGAGTGTGCATGGCTTCTTCTCCCACCACCACCAATTTTATCCTTGTAACAACATGGTGAGATAGTTTAAAATGAGAGATCATAATCAGTCTCCATTGACCTGGTGAGCTCCATGGCTGAGATGGGATTTGAACCTAAGCCCTTCTCTAACCCTCATTCAGCACTCTTAAGCACTATACCATATTGGCTGTTTGTTTGTTTGTTTGTTTGTTTTCTAATGGGGAAAGCAACACAGTGTGCACATATCCCACCCTCTGTAAATTGCAGAATTCTATACAAACCTCAAGTTAGGCATTTTGGTAAATATTCCCATGTTGCATCTTATTTCCCATTGGGAAATGTGGGGGGGGGCTCTGCAAAATCCTGTGTAGGCTGAGATTTGAAGATAAACTCCTAAGTCCAAGTCTTCCCTCTGGACCACACACTGCCTTCCTTCCATGAGAGAGTGTGTTGTGCACACTTCTGGCACCAGATAAATTTATTACTATGGAAGACAGTCATGACTTCTTCCCGTATAGCTAAGCATTCCTATGGTGCTTGGGGAAATTAGCCCTGCAAGAGTGTTTTTGGTTTTTTTTAACCTCTTCTTTTCAATCAGGTCAGGACCATACAGCTTGTCTATGCTGGAAGTGAACTGCCTTATAATTTTGTTTGAATTTATAAATCAGGTACTCAAGGAGATACACAACACATACTAGAACCCATTATGCAATCCCAGTGCTGAAATCGAAATATGCATACCCACTGGGGTAGTAGTGGTGTGATGAAGCCTCTCTTACTCAAATATTAACCTCACCCACTGTCCACACTAAACTGTTTATGCAAAGGAGGCTCTAATGACTGAAGTACAGCAGAATAACTGCTTCAAACAGTCCCATAGTAAAATCTGTTGCCCTAAAGGAAGATGGACACGTTCCAACCAGCAATCAGGCCAGCGTGGAATGGTAAGGCCTAACACCCTCAATGAACCTCACAAGATGAAACACAAAACCCTCAGTCCCCAGCACTGCTGGAGGTCCCAACTTCAGCAGCTGTCGGAAACCAAAGGGAGAGAGGGTCCTAAGTTGCTACAGTTGTAAAAGACCAAGGAGACAGCCACTATATGAACAAAGAATGATGGAGAGAATTTGAGGAGGAATATATCTAAAAATGGGTGCGAGAAGAAGAAGAAGAAGAAGAAGAAGAAGAAGGAGGAGGAGGAGGAGGAGGAGGAGGAGGAGGAGGAGGAGGAGGAGAAACATTCCCAATATAAAAATAAAAGTTATTTCTAGGATGAAATATAACCCTGAGACATTTTATTCCTGAAAAACAAACTGTCCATGTGAATTGCACAGCCTATGTCCCTCTCCATCCATACATGCATGTCCACATCCTGCTATTTCCCTGTCTGCAAGCATGTGCATGTGAAAAAGTAAACACAGAAATGGCCAAGGCACGTTGGTTACACAACATGCAGTGGGAGAACATCATTTTGAATGGAGGCAGATTACTTTTAAAAGCGACTGAAATAAAAGTATCACTTACTACAAGGAGGTAGTAAGAAGGGCCAATTCTCAGGCCATTGCAACAGTCACTATTTGCATTTTTTTAATGCATTCACACACAAAGTCACATGTAGTTTGGCCCTCAGTTCTAGAGGGTTCTGCAACCCTAACCAGGGGAGAGCTGCATACTTTTTAACCCCCTCTCCCTCTCTCTCTGTGAGAATATATATAATGAACACATGCTACCTCCCAAAACATAAGCAGAGTGGTGCAATAAATACACACCTCTTATTTATTATGTTTCTAAAACTTTGCTTAAACATATAGCAACATGTGCAGGAAACATGTGCTCTAGTACAATGCCATGTATGCAAGCACTTCATGGTAGTAAAGATGGCTACATGAACCCAAGCTCTTCAGCTCTTAGCCATACGTCTGGGGAACAGCTATGACTGCTAAGACTCTCAACCAATTAAATATTTTGTTAAAAAAAATCTACCTCGCACCAGATGAATCCATTGATTAAAGTACAAGGTAACTTTAAAAACAGCAAGTAAAAGCTAGCACCTATTGTTTGCTGGGAAGTATTAAAGATGGGCTTTCCCTCCTTACAATAACACATCAGAACCAAAACAAGCTTAAGAACAACAACAAAAGAATCTCACCCTTAAATAACTGCCCTCAATCAATCAACTAATGTTTCAGTTGATTAATCTACCTGTTAGCGCTTGCAGCCATACTCATCACATACATACTCTTGTTTTCCTTATTAGTTCACTGCCTTATTAGCTCATATACACTCACTGCCAATCTTACACATAGGACGAGAAAAATGAGGGTGGGTAGGAATCATACAATGGCTCCCCAAACGGTTTTCCTACCCAGCCCCACATCCCATACCACCTGCTTTCCTTCTATTCTCACCTCTCTTTAATCCACCTTTCACTCTTCTCTCTCTCTTTTTCTCTCTCTCTCTCTGAATCAAGGAGGATGGGATGGGCTGGATGCTAGAGATTAGATTGCATCTGTCTGGATATAAATAATTTACTGCTTGATGGTCAGAGTGAATTTAATTAGTCCTTGTTCTCCTGATAGAATCAGCCCACCGCTGCTAGAGCATTTCACTCTGAATTAGCCTGAAAAGGCCTAACGAGGCAGTGCTAATTTTACACACACGACATCCCCACACCCCCAGAGCCTCCCAAAAAGGAAAAAAAGGCATGTTGCAAAGTGTGCGCTCCTTACGCAAGCTGTGGGGCTCGTCACCACTGGGAAGGCATGACTTAAAAATACACCCAAGAAGGGGAAAGTGGGAACAGGGGTGTGCATGCACAGGGTAGCCAAAAGTGGAGGAGAGAGCATTTAAGATGTTTTACAGACAAGATTGGCCTTCCCTTCTGCTTCATTCAATATAAGCCTCACCACCACCACCCTCCAGCTACGGAGGAAAACCAGAAAAAGAGGGGGAGAGGCTTCAGGAGTGGGGGAAGCCCTGCTAGCATCCCTCCAGCAAGAAAAGCATTTCAGATGAGAAAGCTTGATGCAGAAAAAGAAGTGTGTTGCACACCAAGCCTCCATGCTCTGTCCAAGGAAAGGCTGGGGTGGGGTGGGGTTTGTACCAGGTTGCTTGTTCCATCCAGAAGCTCTGGGTGTCCTGCCTGCTGCTAACACCACAGTGAGAATCGCCAGCATTATCTGCGAGAAACAGGAGCCAAGGTGCAAAGCTGAGGGAGTTTGCCTGTTCCATTTCCCCCTTTCAGTAGTGTAATACCCACACTGCAAGAGCTCCAGATAAAAGAGGGAAAGAAAGCAACATCCAAGAGAGGAGCACTTTGCCACCCCTGCAAAGCCCAAGAGGGGGCATCTGTATCTCCAGCTCCCCACAGCTGATCCTATGCCAAAGGGCGAAAATTCAGCAGGGGCGGAAGACTACCCCCCTAGGGTTGCACTGCAGCTGCCCTTGTTATCTCTTGGCAGACTGAATATTCACAGAACCTCTGTTTTCAAGCATCCGCGGCTTGATTTAAATGAAGGAAGTAGAGCAGAGGAATTTCCAGCCAGCTTGAAAAAACAGCCAATCCGTCTTCCTTTTCCCGTCCCCCTGTAGGCACCCCCTGACCTGCCCCTCCCTTCCCCAGAACACTCCAGAACTGCAGCTGCAGATGTGAATGTTTCATTTGCCATAAGGAGGACCAAAAGGCAAAGGAGGAGGAAATCCTCATGGCCCAGCAGCATCGCTTCTGGGGGGAAAAGAGGTACAAAGAAACAGGGCCTGCCAAGAGCCGTGCAGAATATTCCCCGGTCTTGTCTCCATCATGCCAGCTCTCCTGCTACAATGGCTAAAATCAAAGCACAGTGCTAAGTAGCAAGGGATGAAAATCGGTTTTGTTTAAACCTATGTGCCAACAAGGCTGCTCCTTTGACCCTGCCAATCTGTGCCTGGGAAAGGAAATTGCAGATGGTGTGGATCTTTCTCTCTGCCTCATACAACATGCTGTATAGAAAATCCCGGCATGCCAGGGAGACAAGATTATTGTGCCCCAGGCACCATACCAGCATACAGATATTTCCCAGTTTACCCAGTGCAATATCTACAATTCGCCATAAGGAGCAAAACATCTGCACTGCTCCCCATCCCCCCGATTGTGAACTCCAATCAGGCACCCACCTCCTATTCCCTTTCACATCCCACCCCCACCCGTGCAAACTGCTCACACCTGCCTTTCACATACCACTCCCCAACACCATCGGTTACAGCCCCCTCCCTATTCCCCAGGCTGCATACTTCTCCCCTGTTCCAAAGTCCCTGAACAACAGGACAGAAATATCACAACAAATCACGGTTGCGGGTGTGCATATAAGGTTTGCCTTGTTGGGCCACCCTTTCAGAGAATTAACACAGGTGAAACATGTCTGAACTGCAGCCCACCAGGACTGACCCACATTGGATAATGCACACTTGGTGTTGTCTCCAAAGGCAGCCAAACTTCCACGCTTGAATGAGTGTGGGGTGTGTGAAGAGTGTGCCTGTGCTTTAGGAGAAAGTTGCAAAAAAACAACAACCCACCTTCATCCCAGCACATGGCTGGTGATACCAACATCTTTCCAGGGCACACAATCTCTTCCATTGGGAAGGAGAATATCAGCACAAGCAAAGCAATGTTTGTTTCAAGGAGGGAAGAGAAGAAGGCACCACACTAATTGCTTTCTGCTGCTACCATTGACTGCAGCAGCTGGGCATGTATCTCACATCATTCCCATCTGACGCTACCTTTGCCCAGGTAACCTGTGTCTTTGTCATTGTTAGATTGGAGCAATCTCTTCTTGTGACTGAATCCGATTCAAAAAAACAAAACACCATGGAGAAGGAACAGAGTTCATGTTTTCCCAAGCAGCCTGCTAGAACTCTGGCCTGTAATGAAACATACTGGACCTCAATACATCAGGGAATGGTGGTCACCAACAAGGAGCAGAAGAGAATGACTATGGCCGCCCTTACTACAAAGACATATGGGCATGCCATGAACAAAATAGACATGAATCTGTCCATCTCAAGAGGGGTGTTGAGAGGGCAATCCAAGCACAGCCTACATCAGAACAGCCTATTGGGGGAACAGGCTGAAATGCTATACAAAGAGCTTGAAGTGCAAGCAGACAAGTGGTAAATATTATGTTTATACAGGGCATATAAAATTATTGTTGTTGTTGTTATTATTATTATTATTATTATTATTATTATTATTATTATTATTTTATTAGAGAAAAACTATTGCTGAAATTTATTGATAACAATAATTAGAGAACCTATTTTAAACTTTTTGTGTAAAAAGGAAAATGAATTAATCAGAGATATTTGGGTAGGAAGATTGGGGAAATGTTACGTAACAGAAAGCAGATCAGTCGGGTGTCATTATGGATTGAATATTTTGAATAATTTATTTTATGTGAAACACAGATGGAAAATCTGAAGTCCTTTTCATTCCTCCTCTTTTTTCCTTTTCTCTTTCCCCCCTTTTCTTCTATTTTTTGGTTTTCCTTTGGTATTTTCTTTTCTCTGCCTGTTTCTGTTTTTATTTAGATCAGCTTCTTTTAACTTATTGTATTATGAAAAAGCTTTAATAAAATCTTCTTTAAAAAAAAAAAGTTATCATCATCATCACCCGCCCTTCGCCATGAGGTCACAACAAAAAATACAAAGTTAAAAACAGCTTAAAACAAATGAATATGTTGGAGTCTTGAGTTTAAAGCAAATGAATATGTTGGAGTCTTGATTAAAACTCCTCTTTAAGTTTGCCTTTCATCCACTATTAGCGAATTGCTTGATATTCAAGTCAGCAGAAGACTAGGAGGGGATTCTCCTTCCATCTGCACTCTCTCCTGCTACACACACACTTCAACCCCTCTCCCATTAGTATTTTTAAGAGGAATGACCACTTAAAGAGGAAGAGGCATCACTCACTGGTAGAGCATCTGCTGCACATGCAAAAGCACTCAGCATCTCCAGGGAGAGCTAGGGATGGCCTCTACCTGAAACCCTGGAGAGCCACTGCAGTCAGCATGTAGACCAGTGTTTCCCAAACCTGGGTCTCTAGCTGCTTTTGGACTACAATTCCCATCATCTCTGACCACTGGTCCTGCTAGCTAGGGATGATGGGTGTTGTAGTCCAAAAACAGCTGGAGACCCAATTTTTGGGGAAACACCGGTGCAGACAATACTGAATGAAATGGAGCCACAGCCTAACTTGGTCCATGCTCCTATTTTATTTATTAAATTTATATACCACCCTATACCTGCAGATCTCAGGGCAGTTCACAACATAACCTAGGACCTTCTCTAACCCAGGCAAACAATGATTAGAGCTCCTCTCCCCAGCTCTTCTGGACATGGCTGCTATGGTTGGGCTTGGAGTGCCTAAGAAAACAAACCAACCCCCTGGGGGACAGGGAAGAGAAGATATGCAGGAAGGGAGCCACAGAGCTTTCTTATTCTGACGGCCTTCTGGGCAACTTCCAGGAGCCACCAGCCACCAGTAGGCAAGATCAGAGGCAAAAGTGGCCTAGCTTCTTCGCACTCACACATCTCTTCCATCCCAGCAAAGCAAGAGGCATGGCCAGAGTTTAAGGACACATTCCTGCCAGGTAAAGGTGCAAAGGAGGACTGGTGAGGGGTGTGGCTCAGAAGGGTGTGTTGCTTACAAAGAGACTCAAGGGCCACTTAGAGGGCTGCATTTGACATACACACAGGCCTGAGAGCCCCCATCCTTGCTAGGGAACTGCTTGCCCTTCTTTTGAGCCACTTCTCCATTTCTGATGTGCTATCTAAACTGGAAATGCTGGGCTGTAATGGGAGTGTGAAAACTGTTGATTATATATTGAGAGAGAAGCCGGGGAGGGAGAAGGAGGGAGAGGGAGGACGATGAATACACACAGGGTGTTCTTTCCACTATCTGCTCCTCCGTTTTCTTCCCGGGCTCATCTGCCATGCAGAACACATCTCTCACTGATGCCTTGCTAAATCTTTCTCCTGCAGCTTGGTCCCCAAAGAGCTATTTCTAGTGCTGAGTTTTATTAAACAAGTTACAGCGAGAGTTGTAGAGGATTCTCCTTCTCCAGTAAGGGCACAGAGACTTGCTTTGCCGGAGTGCAGGGGCATATTTCTCTGCCAGGGCCACTGTCGCTCACAGGAAGCTCTTTTTTCCAAGAGGAGCTAGAGCGTATTATCTATGGATATGCATGCAGATTCCACGAGAACCCTCTTTTCAAGTTGGAGAGAGAGAATGCAAAGCCGCCTTGGTCCTTGCAGCCTCTCACATGTCACATCCTCCCTTCCCTTTCTAATTAAATCCTGTTTTTCCTCTAAGGACTGTGTCTTGCTGACCGTAATGCTTTGCTGATCCCATCTTCCTCCTCCGACCTACCCTGTCTCTGCTGCGATTTATGCCGTGCATTAGCAATCGCCCTCCCATTGCCAAGATGGCACTTGGAGGCAGCTCTTGAGATCTGCTGCAGCTGTGTCAGTCAAGAGAGCCCTAAAAATTCCTGTTGTTTGCAATGCTACACCAGGACAGTAAACAGGGCTGTGCTAAAAATGTGCACCTCCTGGGGTCTGTCAGGAGTTTCCAACAGGAAATCTGAGCTCACTCCAGGTGGAGGGGAATGCAGTGACTCTGGGAGGAGGAGGCTCCAGGTGAGGATCTCTTTACCACTGCCCTGAATTTTAATTCAATCCTACTTTCCTCCCCCACACCTACAGAAGTATTGTGGGTGAGAAACTAGCCCTTAATCCTAGAGCTCACATGCCAAAGGGCCAGGCTCCTGTTCAGAGCTGCTACTTGTCCAACTGCATACAGTGGTACCTTGGGTTAAGAACATAATTCGTTCTGGAGGTCCGCTCTTAACCTGATACTGTTCTTAACCTGAGGTACCACTTTAGCTGATAGGGCCTCTTGCCGCCACTGTGTGATCTCTGTTCTCATCCTGAAGCAAAGTTCTTAACCCGAGGTACTATTTCTGGGTTAGCAGAGTCTGTAACCTGAAGCGTCTGTAACCCGAGGTACCACTGTATTTTTTTTACCCCTCTTCTATGCACAGGTAAACTGGGCTGAGGCCTCGTGGTACAGCTGAGACCTTCCTGGCTTTCAGGCTGTGCACCTCCAAGCAGATAGTGAGCCGTAAATATGGCATTGGAGGTGTTTCTAATCTAGTTACAGGCTTGGCCTCTCCAATGCTTTCCATCAGGGAGCTCTAGATTGAAACTGAAGTGCGTTAGTATAATTTTATCAGAGGGTTTTATTATTATTATTATTAAGCCCAGGGTCTTGCTTTTTGATATATGGCTTTAATTAAGTTTTAAGGCAAAGAATGAAATGTCCAATATTTTACTTCACATGTCATAGTCCTGGGAAGGCTCTTAATCAGCACATTAGAAGAAAAATCTTCCCTGGTCGCTCATGATGAACATTCATGAACTTTGCCTGAAAAAGCCCATCTTCCTGTCATCACTCAAACCCAGTGACTGGAAGCAGCATGCTTACCTGCCCAAACTTTTCTTTCACACCAATAACCATTGAATCTCTCTTCTTTGTACTTCAGGCGATGCTTGGAGGCAGAAAGAAATTCAGAAAGCGGTTATGTTCAGCATGACAGGGACAGCCCCTCATCAATGCAAAACTAGGGACGTTCCTGAGAAGGGACTTTCTCCTGAAGTTATGTGGTTCCTCAGACAGTCTCCAGAATGCAATATGTCATCACACTCAAGTCAGAAATGAGTGCCATTTTAAGCTGGTTCTCAAGGCCAACCAAAATCTTCAGATCCTTCAAATGCATTAGGAGAGGTCTAGAGCAGTGATTCCTAAACGTGGGTCACCCGCTGTTTTTTGACTACAACTTCCATCATCCTTAGCTAGCAAGACCAGGAATCAGGGATAATGGGAATTGTAGTCCAAAAACAGTTGGAGATCCAGGTTTGGGAAACATTGGTCTAGAGGGCCATGTTCCTCATCACGGAAAGCTGGTAGCCTCAATCTCAGGAAAGTAATTATTTGTTGATGTCACAGGTGCACTGTGGTAGTTGAATAAGACATTAAAGAAATCCTCTAGGGAACCAACTGAATGTAGGTGTTTGCCAAGACTGGCTTAAAACTACTTTTATTTCTTCTACTTCTTTTTGGTAAACTCCTTTAGAACCGTAAGTGCTGGCAGATTTTCGATGTGTTGAGGAAAATTGGAATAAAAGGGCTGGCCAATACTCTGGGAACCAAAAAGGTTCGGAGTGCTTCAGTGTTCTAGTTTTTGAAGACAATGCAGCCAATGAATGTTCAGAAGCCAGCTTCAGAACTCAGAGTCAGACTCAAGATTTGACAACCTAGTTACTGATAGCCTCAACTGAATGGGACTATTTTGGCCTTTTTCTTGTTATTATTTAGTAAATTTTTATAGCGCCCTTCACCTGTAGATCTCAGGGTGGTTCTTATCTCGTATAAAAATACAAGATAAAAACACAAAATACATAATAAAAACAAGAACAAAATATCAATAACCCCCTTCCCCCAACCCCTCCTATAAAAGTATTTTAAAGGGTATAGAATATCAAGAATTTAAGAGATGGAGAAGTGGGATAGCTCAGTTGGTAGAGCATGAGACTCTTAATCTCAGTGCTGTGTGTTTGAGCCCCATGTTGGGCAAAAGATTCCTGCATTGCAGGGGATGGGACTGTTGACCCACATGGTCCCTTCCAACTCTACAATTCTATGAATAACAGTCTTCATGGACTACAGGTGGAGCACAAGAGATGGAAGGCACTAGATGCAAAGTCTTATCAGAAGGAAAACCAGGGGCAGAGTCAGAGCAATGGAGTGCCCAAGGAACTGGAAAAATCTCAGGATGAGAGACATAGGTGAAAAGAGCTGCAAGGGGAAGGGCAGTGTCTCAGTAGCAGAACACATGCTTAGCATGCAGAATATCTCAGATTAATTCCTCAGCATCTCTAGGTTGCGCTGAGAAAGGCTCCCGTCTGAAACCCTGGAGATCCACTGTGTCAGTGTGGACATTCGTGAGCTTGATGCCCCATCATCTGACCTGATAGAAAGCAGTTTCCCATATTTCTATATCCCTATAAGGGGACATGACCATAGCAGCAAGTGTTAATTTCCACATAATCACCTAGAGATGTTCATCTCTAACCTCACTGGCCTTTTAAATAAATTCTTGGCACCACTTACAACTCTCACCGCCACAACCTTCATCAAGGTTGCAACAATCAAATTCAGGAATTTTTCTAGAACAACCAGGATACATCTCTCAAAAAGCATTCCACTTGCCATGAGAGTGGGAGCATGCATATAGCAAACAAGGCCTAAAGCAAAGTGGCCCACAGATCTCTCTATACAGATGAAGTACCTTCCTGCTTCCATTCTTAGTGTAGTCAGAAAGGAACTGGGAAGAAAAGTGCAGGTTGGGGAAGAGATAGCGTTCCGCGTATTCCAGAGCATTTTAGGAAGTTTCACCTATAGAAACTGTGTCTCTTTCCCATATGTGGAACTGCACAAAACCCATGAAGAGCTCACTAAGTTGTAGGGTAGAGAAGAGATGCAGGGTAAATAACAACAATAATTTTTATTATTCGTATCCCACCCCATATTAGGGCTTCACTAGCAAACGGGTCATTGAGCTATCCCAAGCAGGTCATCACTAAGAGAATGCTGTTGCCTTTGTTTCGTTACTTATTGGGTTTTTCCTGGAAAGGGAAAATCCAGATTAAAGTGGGGCAGATACTGGCATTCTGCAGATACTGGGAAGGGGGACAACCCACAACTTTGCATGCATGAGGAGCACTGATCTCACAAATAAACTTCCATTTGTAAGTACCCAAATTTTACCAGTTGGGCTGAAATTTGCACCTGCGGAGAAGAGCCTGTAGGAAATATTTGTGTATGGAATAACCTGAACAGAAATAAAGGCCTTACAACAAGCCTAATTATTGCTTACCAGAGACCATGCCTACATGCTGGGTTCCAGAAAGGAGACCGTAGCTGCCTACATTTCTTTAGTCCAAAGAGGTGCAAAACTGCTAGTTGAGCCATATATTCAAACAACAACATTTATTGTGTTACACTGACTGCCTTTGGCTGTCACACTCAGCCAAACTATGGCTTCGCGTGAACATGCTGACTTCAGGAGAGGAGATCACTGCCACGTTGCTCCTCCCCAGTCCTCTTAGTTCCATGCAGCACAATGACTAAGCTAAGGCTTGGCTTAGCATGTCATCCAAACATCCAGGATTGTGGTTATGCTCTCTTCTCCCTAACCATGATCTGCAGCCAATAACAAACCTTGGCAACAGATCATGGTTCAAGATGAGAGTGCTTAACCACAATCCCAGGCTTGGATGGCACGAAGAGACAAACCTTGGCTTGGCCATCATGCTGTGCAGAATTAAAAAGACTGGGGAGGAGCCAAGAGGCTACAATCTCCTCTCCTGAAAGCAGCATGCTCACACTAAGTCACAATTCGGCTTAGCATGACGGCTAAATGCAGCCAGGATGACACAACAAGTGGTGACTAGTTTGAATATATGTCTCAGCTGGCAACCTTGCATTTCTTTAGCCTAAAGAAATATTGAGCTGCAAGCTCAAAGCCAAGACGGAGTCAAGCCCATGAGTGGATGAGCTAGTATGTTTCTGAATTTAATGCAGAATAATCTTCTACATATGCCAGAGCAATGTAAACCAAATTCTACTACACAACTTGTTCCAAGCCGTCTCGATGTATGCCAAGCAAACATGATGATCTTTTAAGAGTGGAAGTACAAGCAGAATTTACAGAGGAAATGGGAGCACAAGGAACGGAAACTAAATAAGTTGCGGGGGGGGGGGGAGGTCAAATTGCCTGTCGGAGCAAATTAATGATCCACTTGCCTGTCAGTATCTACAGAAATTGCAAGCCCAACAGGGGGAAGGGAGAAGTGGTACAGATATTAGTAAGAGAGGGCAGCAGGCAACATCACACCCTAAACACTCATGCTGTGTGCAATTCACAGGGTTTATAGAAGCACAAGACCTAAGGGAAGACCTTTTCCACTTTCTCTCTCAATTGCTCAGAACTGGTGCATTTGCAAATAAATAAATAAATCAAGGCTGAAGTCAGTTACAATGCTCTAAGGGACCCTGATCCCTCTAACACAATTTAAACAAGAGTGGGCAATACAGCAACCGTGAAGAACTCCTTTAGTGGATTGCCGACTTGTGCTAGGATCCTCACAATTCCAAATTTTGCTTTCTAAGGGGTTTCTAGGCGCGATTATTCTGAATGTAACCTTGAAAATGTGAAGGCTATTTATTAAGGATCAGAAAGTAATGGAATAGAAAAACAGAATTCCTTGCAGTTTTCCCTGCAAGATTTTGAAGCACATTTAATTTTATTTCATAGCTTGACTTGAGCTCCTACCCCACACTTTACTTATTATTAGTGAGACTGAAACAAATTTCGGAACAAGAGTATCGCAAAATGCATACACAAAATGTGGCCACTGGCAAAGGTTTGGCACCAACAGTATGCATGCAAATGAAACCCAAACTATTAATCGCATTAACAAAGCATGGAAATTACTTATGGTCTTCCCTATGATTGTTTGTTTCCATTATGGTCCTCCATGGCAAACAAGTTGCCTAAACATAGCAGCATAGGAAGCTCCTTATAATGAGACAGACCTTTTGTCCATGTAGCTCAGTATTGTCTACAATGACTGACAGTAGGTTCTCCAGGGTTTCAGAGAGGCGACTCTCCCAGCCAGACCTGGATATGACAGGATTGAACCTGGGACTTTCTGCAAGCAAAGATGCTCTACTACTGAGCTACAGCCTCTCCCCTAAAGGATGGACCTCCAAGTTTTAAAAGGAAAGCCATGTGAGATACATTTGAGGAACTCAAGCATCTATTCAACTCCTAAGATTAGACTCCACCAGCCAAGGGCAGATGTGCACTCACCTTTCCCTCATGCAGAATCGATTAGTAAGGCACACAAGAGGCAAAGCAGTAAAACACAAGGGACGGAGACACTCTCATTGCGAAACCAAGGTGCTTAAAAATTTATCATTGAATTTGTAGGAATGAACTCAATTAAAAACCATTTTAATGACATTACATTAAAAAGTAACTCGTATTTTCAGTGCCAAGGTTCCTTCCACTGTGCAAGTGAGACTTGAAACCTCTACAAATGCAGCATTAGAAATGATGGGATGCACACACTCCACCAATTACAGCTTCCATTAGCAGCCACGGCTTGCCTCATCATGTCAGAGGTCTCAGTAAGGCAGAGACGGAACTCACAGCCAGGCAGACCTTAATTCTGCTTGCAAAGAAGTATGGAAAATGGAGACAATGGAAGAGCACCACCCTAAGACAGGGTGGAGGCACCATGAGTGAACATCTAAGAGAAAATAATCTTCCTTTAGTTTTCTAGTTCCATGCAGTGGCCATAATTTGCCACCCTCCATAATTTTCACCTTGCTCTGTGCTCACACCATTGCAGACAGAAACAAGGAAACAGTAGCTTTGGCTTGCCAAAACAATGCTGTGAGGAATGATCCACAGGCCAAATGCCACCACTGTGCCAAATTTGCAGAGAGAGAGAGAGAGAATACTCAGTATACCCTACAACAGGCATCCCCAAACTCGGCCCTCCAGCTGTTTTGGGACTACAGTTCCCATCATCCCTGACCACTGGTCCTGTTAGCTAGGGATGATGGGAGTTGTAGTCCCAAAACAGCTGGAGGGCCGAGTTTGGGAGTGCCTGCCCTACAACATTCCACCTCCTGACTCTATTTTCATTTTTTAACAACCCTATTCTCATCCCAATGACTCCTTCCTGCTGTTACATATTGTTGAAGGTTCTGATCCACCTCACAGCAAACATTGGATTCGTTTGAACTCTAGTAGTCCTGCCCTCCACTGACTTAAAGTCAAGAGGGATCGCTCTTTATCCCAAACATACACTATCCCAAAGATACACTAGACCAACATAATTGCCCTACAACAGGTTATCAGCAGGTCAAAATATACCCCCAGAGACTCTTGCTTTCGAAATATTACGCTAGGCGCCTGCACACTGGAGAGAAGGTGCACCCACCCAGAGATTTAACACCCTGGGCAGGGAGCTGAAGAGTGAGGATGCTAGGAACTCACCGTTGCAACGTTTTATCAAGACACCCCCGCAAAAGGCGAAGTGTGGACTGTAATTTATCCGACAACTGGGAAAGCAGGAGACCATTTTATAGAGCACCTGCATTAGATTAAGAGTGTATTGGGAGTTTTGGAGGAAGGTGTAATTAGTATGCTGATTATACCCAATTCTATTTCTCTGCTGCATCTGAGACAGGACCGGTGTGTGGCTGGATGAGAGGATCAATAAACTGAGCTTGAGTTCTCGGAATATGGAGGCTTTACAGGTAGATAGGTCTTGCGTCTGGGAAATAGATCAACTGCTTGTCCTGGATGGGGTTGCGTTCCCTCTGAAGGAACAGCTACACAGTCTGTCACTAGAGGCCCAGGTGAGCTCTGTGACCAGAAGTGCTTTTTACCAACCCTGGTTGCTAGAGCCAGCTGTGACCATTCCTGGACCATGACAGACTGACCTCAGTGGTTAACATATTGGTAACCTCAACACACAACTACTGTAACATGCTTTATGTGGGGATGCCCTTGTATCTGGTCCAGAAGCTGCAGCTGGTGCAGAATGCAGCACACAGCTGGTTCACAGATTACTGCTCCACTGCTGAGAGAGCTGCCCTGGTTACAGATTTGTCACCAAGCCAGGTTCAAAGTTCTTGTGTTAATTCACAACTAAACAACTTGTGCTGATCCCTTTCACTCCACCTTGATCACTGAAATCCTCTGATAGGGCACTTCAGGTGGTTCCCCACAGCCGTGAGGTTCAGTTGGCCTCCAATGGAGACTTGTGACAGGCCTTGCCCTCTGGAACTCCCTGCCTCTTGAGGTTCAGCAAAAAGCGTTCCTGCCTTCTTTCAGATGTCTTCTGAAAATTGTTTAAAGAGGTCTTCACAATAATAATTTTTCTTTAAGCCAACCAGTATTTACTGATGTTTTAAATTATGTTTTATAGTTATTTAGAGACTGATCTTACTGCATATTGTATGCTGTAAGCAACCTTATTACGTTATATGAAAGAAAGGATTCCAAATTTTGAAAGAAGGAAGGAAATTGGCTTATTTTGCTTCAGTTTTCATCAGAAAGCCATGAGGCGGGTCAAAGGGCTGTGCAGGTCACTGGAATCCAACCTTCCACCAGCTGAGCCCCACCTGTGGTTTTCAGGCTGTCACCAGGCATTGCCCACACATTTTCAAGACTACCTTCACAACCGCAAGAGCTAGAAAACTCTTTAGAATGAAAACCAGACTCTCAGGAGGATACAGTGTGCATTCTGCACGAAGTTAGATATTTTGGGTATGGAATTCAGCATCCTGAGGACCAGGGTACAATACAGCTTCTTCTGCTTCTATTATTGAAAGATCCTTCTCAGCAAACCCATTTGAGAACAGGAACAGTTACACCTGGAATGATAATCTTCAATGGGCCTTTATGGAAGGACGGCATTGTAATCTTGGAAGGGAGAGTTGGACGAAAAGCACAGATATAAAGAGGGGGGAAGCACAAACATAATGGAAGAGACCAATTCTAAAAGAATTACACTGATCCACCTTTGTTCATATGCTGCAGGTGGGAAGATGCAAAAGGCAGAAACCACCAGGTGCAGGAAATTATTTGTCAAGCTGATTACCAGTGCATTTCAGGCATGCCAGGGGAGCTTTCCTCTGCCAATTACAGTCTCCTATTCTCCTATGCATCACCTGCAACCAAGGAGTCTAGTTTTTCTGCTGTTAAATCTTCTCTATTCTGTTTCACAAAACCCAAACTGTGCTTGTCTGAATAAAATACAGATGTGTGGCTTGTTTCTCATGCAGTGCCTGGATTATTCACTGTTGCAAGACAGGGAAAGAAACATGTAGGTTTGGTACACAGAGAGCAGTGTGACACAGGTGTATGTGCGGACATGTTGGCACAGGGGATTTAGTTAGGGGAGGGGTGATATATCTGGAAAACAAGGCTTGAGAGAGATAATGGATCTTGTGAGAGATGGAAGTAGTTTGACAAGAGATTTGGCTTCCAGGATGTACATAGGTATTTCTTATATGCCTTTGTTCCATTTTGTCAGGTTGTACAGCTTTTTCGAACAAGACAAAAACTCACAAATCCTATCCTAAAGTAGGATAAGCATGCACACCATGAGCAATGAACTCCTTTTCAGGTTGGCTTCAGTGCTCTGAATAAAACCCTAAGCCTGCCAAATGTCTTCAGTCTCCAGCCTCAGAGTATATGAAAAGAGGCTGAAGGTCACACAGAAGGAAAGCAAGCGAAGCAGCATAAGAACGCCCTTCTATCTCTTAGCAACTCGCAGCCCTACACAAACCCTCCTGAGGTTTCAGCTGGCGTTACCAATTCCAACCCACCAAAATACTGCTTAAAAACTTGTTCTTTCAAATCACACACAAACTTTCTGCCATCTAAGATGGGAAGAACTTTGTCAGCCACTAGCACTTCTCCCCAATAGCCTTCCTCCCAAATATTGTAGTCATAAGTCTTGTTAAATTCTCCTACACCTAGACCTCTCATTATCTCCGCTGACCCCTCTCTCGCTTTACAGCTAGTGCTACCCTCAAGCTACCGTGAGCCACGCGGGGTCAGGTAAGGTCAGTACTTGGTTGGGACTCAGCTCAAGGACATATAGAACATTGCAGAAACTAGTGGGCCTCAATAAGGCAGGCATATTTAAGCTGCCAACACTGTGATACAGATTCAGTCCATTTGCAAAAGGGGGAAAAAACAAAAAACCTTCCCAATAAATCAGACCCCTGCTTTGCCATGACCAAACATTTCTCTGAAGGCTGAATCAAATATTCAGGGCACTTTATAGCTCCAGATTAGAATTCATAATTTGCATCCTACTTGTGACTTTCAAAGCATGCAAATATCCAGTAAATTTGCCCCTAGTTTGTAAAATTATTTCCATTACAATCTTTCCTCCTTATTGCCATCAGTGTTAAATTAGGTTGGAAAATGCATTCACGTAAACCCTTTAGCAGAGGTGTGAACTGTTATCAATCCAAAGGCCATATTAACCTAGTCCAAACCCCTAGGGGTTGAATGGCAGCAATGGGTGTAGCCACCCCACACATTATTGCATGCATGTACATAAACATCACGCACACATATGCAGGGGACACACACATATAAGACACACACCATCACACAACTCCCCACTCCACTGAAATATATATATATAACAGAATCACAGTATTAACTTTGCCTTGCCTTTCACAGGTTATCTCAGAAGCTTAGTCCATAATTGTCCATGTGACGACAGCAGATTTCCTGGGGCAACAGTATCTTTAATGTATTGAATAAAGCAATACCAAGTGTTGACAGTGTCGTGTAAGTCTGGGGTTTTGTTTTGGTTTTTTTAATCCTTTTGAACATTATTTTTTTCCATTAAGACTGTATATCAAACCTTCTGCATCCATTGTTTCAAAGTTAGATGGTTTGTAGTTTTCCCAACGTTGAGCTGTCATTTGGCATGCAGCTACAATTAGAAGGATGATTCAGTGTTTGTGTTTCAGGTCTATTAACCCCTTCCCATTCTTCAGATGATTGACCTGATGAGGGGAGGCAATTTTCAACTGCACTGCAGTGCTGAGCATCCAGCACCACAGTAGGAGTGGCAAGTGTGCTGTCCCTACTTGACTCTTATGTATGATAGTGAATGTTCCCTCTGCCAGCAGTGGCATCACTTCACTGCCATGGTTGAAAATTTGGCCACAGAGAGACAACTGGGAAAGAACTGGTGGCTGCATCAATTCTGTGAGATGGTGATTCCTCATCTCCTGCCCTACAGCATCAGATCAGACTTTCATTCATGTTACAAAGCCATTCAGAATTGAAGAACTTTATTTCAACACAGAGAAAATAAGGGTTACATAAAGTAAAGACATACACACATAATTTAGCTCTCAGAGCTGTTATAGCCCATGTTTTCCCCAAATGTAAAATAATGTAGTCCAGGATCCTGTTCTCACAATGGCCAACCTGATGACTGTGGGAAGCCTGCAATCAGGACATAAACACAGCAGCACTCTCCCCTCCTGCTGTTTCCAGTGTTTGGAATTCAGAGTGGAGGAAGAACACGGCAAGAATTTCCCACTCCCACTTGCAGAACCACAACCCAAATGACCTCTCATGGGATTTTTTTAATTACCCAAAAAGTTGTACAAGAGTCAGCCAAATCTTCAGTGCCCTTCACTCCTCAATCCCTTGCATTCTATTCCAGGTCCTGGTCACAGCAGGCAGGGGTAGGCAAGGCAAGGCACACAGATTTAAGGTAGCACCCTGGACAGTTCCAAGTGGAGCTCAGGGTAGAGACACAATGCAGAGGCTTTATTGCTGCTTCCGCATCAGGAAGTCCTAGACTGGGACTTGAATAATGTTGCCACTCAAGTCTGTGTAGTTAGCTCCACAATGGCTGGAAAAAGCTTCTTCAAGTTAAAAGATGCCAGCATAACCTCTTTAGGTCTCAAGTGTGGCGGTTTCTGGAAAGGGGAACCATCGACCAATGAGGAGAGTAATTCAGAATGATGCTCCATCAGCTCCCCAGAATCCATGACCTCAACTCCCAAATATGGAATAATTTGACCCTAGGAACTGAAACCCTGGTGCTTATTTAGCTCTATTGAAAACAATATTACTGATAGCAAGGGTGCATGCATACAGGCAAAAGAGTCTTGTGTTTTTCAGCTTAGGGCATCTGCAGCAGGAACATTCTCCTATGGGGAAAGCCATGCCAAAACATGATCTTTTTTTTTCCAATATAAAAAGGAGACCGTATTTTGCTCATATTATTTACAAATTATAATGTAGAAAATTAAGTTGCAAAAAAGAGAAACCTCAGCCTGGTGAATGGAGAATTTAACTGATGAGAAATACCTACATGTTTTGACAAAATGCCTTCAACAAAGATAGTTCTGTATGTTCATCTAGCTCAACAAAGTGATCTTGGAGAGAAATTCTCCATTAGGCATCTGCTGGAAGTTTTCCTCTCACCTTTGCCATTTTTATTTCTGCCCTATTTTATGCATGCAGAACAGCTTATAAGCAAGAAATCTGGATTATTATTTTTTACCTTCCCCACCCCAACCCAATCAGGACCCTCGAGGGAACTCTAATGCCTCCAAATGCTAAAATCAGAAACTCAGTGTTATTATTCTATTAACTTATGAATTGCCTTTCATATACGTCTTAAGGCAATTTACAAGCATACACTAAAAACAACTAAAAATAGGTTTAAAAACAATACGAAAGCAACTGAAGATACATATTAAAGCAACACAAATAAACACCCAAGGCAGAGACCTTAAAAATAATCAGTCAGCTGGAAAAGCTTATCAAAACAAAAATGTCTGCAATTGTTTCCAAAAAAACACACCCTACAAATAGTGGGTGCTTTTCATATCTCAACAGGGATGCTCTTCTACAAAGCAGGGAAAGCCACAATGAAAAGTCCTGCTGTCAAACAAGCTTCTGATATTTTAGGAACTGCAGTGACCTACTGGGTGAGTTGAATGGTATTAGAACAAATTATGCAAGTGCTGCACATTTATTTTTTTAGTGTATAAAGCATCTTATACTTATCATCTTATTTCTTTCCAAAAAACCCTACGTGGTAAGGTTAGTTGATAAACAGAGACTTGCCCAAGGCTAGTGAGGGAGCTTTGTGGCTAAAATGGAAGTTCTCAATCTCCAATACCCACCACTCTAGCCACTGGTGCATTATAAAATGCCAAGTACCCAGATGTTTTGGATACGCATCAAAGTATTCAGAAAGACAATGTGATGCTGGACAAATACCAGGCTGCTGGCAAATTCCATACGCGTAAGCCCAGTTCCCTCTACAACAGATTCCATAGCTGGACAGTACAAAGATTTGCCTTGAAGAAAACACCATTTGGATGCCATTCAAAAAAGGTAGTCAGGCATAAATCATGGCTGTGAGGAGTGTCACCTGGCAGGGAAAGGAAAAGCTTGCCCCTGTAGACTTGTCCATGCCAGCTCATCCTCCTTAAATTCAGAGTCTTTCACTGACCTTGAATCTCTGTTGCAGGATGGCTCACTGGAACAGAGAAGCAATACAGGGCTGCATGCTGGGGGCGGAGAGGGAGTGATGACACGTCCCACAGCAAATGTTTCCATGTTAATAAGCTGAACCCACAACAGACCAGGCTGGGATGCAATCCAATATGCATATGTTACAAAACAGAAGGTGTATAAAGAGCTGCATCTTGAACCAAAAAGGCTCCCCCCCCCTCCCCGCTGCTAGGAGTCACACAATAGGTCTGGGGACTGCGGCAATGCCATGCCACGTTGGGGGCACTTATTATGCAGTTGCTTGGAGCATATTATTAAACCCTGACCATACCTGACCTCATGTTCCAAATGAAAGATTTAAACGCTTTGGACACTGGTGCAGCAAGGAGGGGGAAGTACATTGCAGCAGAAAGGTGCAGTAAATGCTGGAAGGAAACGAGGCTGTTTTGGAGGCAGGCCTGGCACACTTTCCATTATATGCTAACCAAACTCCTCATCACCTACCTACGGCCTTCCCTTTCCTCCCTCACTGTGGATAGCCAGGCCAAGCCCTTTTTCCCTGAATGGAAATCCATCCAACTCAGAATTCTATCAGTGCTGGTTTTTAGCACTCCACGAGTGTGTGTGTACACGGACACTCCTTGTTGAGATTGTGCTTGCTTGCTGTGGCACAGACTGAGCAAAAGACCAAGTTATAGAGCAGCTGGAGATGAAAAGCAGGCATAGAGGACTGAAAATGTGTTGTTCAAGGTCACTCTGCTGCATTCAGCTTAAGAGAACAGAGCCCAAGTCTTTGGAAGCAAGATTTGCACTAGCCAGTTTAAGCAGACTGGTGCTGATCAGGACCTCCCCTATTAATGTACCCAGTCTACAGTGCAACTGCCACCCATCAGGGGTTCTTCCATGCTAGACCCCCCCCCCTTGGAAACAGCAGGCCAGTAGTATGACCTACTGTGAAATTCTCCCCCTCAAACTGACTCCACTTCACATAAGAGGAAGTTTGCATGCACCACAGATAAACTGGATTGTTGACTGCTGCTTCTCAAATGGTGCACCCTGACCCAAAGATGGGTCCCAATGTGATCCTGTGTAAACTGCACAATAAGGACGACCTTTTCTCATTCCACTAAGCCAGAGGTGCCCAAACTTTTTCCAAAGAGGGCCAGATTTGATGAAGTGAACATGCATGAGGGCCGACCAAAGTTGTTGAGCTTTTTTAGGATTTAACTTGTTGAGATTTTTTTTACGATTTGATATCCCAATATATAATCTGCCATCTGCCACAGGGGGGATGGATAAAACCAGCTGGGGGGACTTTGGACATGCCTGCACTAAGCTGTGTGCCTGCACTAAGCATGTATGATTCTTGCTTCCCTATCAAATGCATAAAATATATTCAGACACGTAAGGTAAAGGTAAAGGGAGCCCGACCATTAGGTCCAATTGTGACCGACTCTGGGGTTGCGGTGCTCGTCTCGCTTTATTGGCCGAGGGAGCTGGTGCACAGCTTCTGGGTCATGTGGCCAGCATGACTAAGCCGCTTCTAGCCAACCAGAGCAGCACATGGAAGGGCTGTTTACCTTCCCGCCGGAACGGTACCTATTTTTCTACTTGCACTTTGACGTGCTTTCGAACTGCTAGGTTGGCAGGAGCAGGGACCGAGCAATGGGAGCTCACCCCGTCACTGGGATTCGAACCACCAACCTTCTGATCGGCGAGTCCTAGGCTCTGTGGTTTAACCCACAGCGCCACCCGCCATCCGCATTCAGATGCATACCGCCTATGTAATCAGCTTATACCAACATTAAACGTTAAAAGTTAACTACTGCATGATATTCTTATGTTTTCTGTAGGGCTCAGGTGGGAGAGTAAGTTTACAGGTGGTTCCCACTTCAGAACGTTTGTGACGGTGTACCTAACACTCCAGGTGAGAGGACTGGCAATAAGCTGAAAGAGAAGCTAATGGCCCCGCCAAGCTGGTGGTTTCCTGCATCATGTCATTGAGGCAATAATAGTGCATTAATGATAGGTTTATACTAGGCCATCCACACATCATTCAGCTTTATTACGTTGTTCTGTAGTGCTTCTCTAATTACTGCATTACAGTGGTACCTCTGGTTACATACGCTTCAGGTTACATACGCTTCAGGTTACAGACTCCACTAACTCAGAAATATTACCTCAGTTAAGAACTTTGTTTCTGGGTGGGAACAGAAATTGTGCAGCGGCGGCACAGCGGCAGCAGGAGGCCCCATTAGCTAAAGTGGTGCTTCAGGTTAAGAACAGTTTCAGGTTAAGAACAGACCTCCAGAACGAATTAAGTTCTTAACCCATGGTACCACTGTATTGCCAACTGGAGGGGCACCAAAACAGGATTTACAACAATGTTATGTGATGTGCATTGGTTGGAAATGAAGCCATATGTCCACCCCAAAACTGCAGTGGCAGCGTGGTCACTATAACTGGCCCAACACCAACAAATAATCACAAATCCACAAAAAGGCTGTCTGATGGGAGCCCAAAAAGAGCTTACTTGGGTCACAGGGCAGCCTTGAGTTTGTTCCAATGCCCAGATGAGTGCAAGTAGGATCCCACTAGTACTGGCATTGGGCGTGAAGAGGGGGGGGAGGAGGAGGAGGAGGAGAAAAATATAGAAAAATTATTTAGCAGAACAGAACTGATTTCCAAGCTGAACTGCTAGCATGCACATTATTGGATTTCACAAGCTGCACTCTGATGCTCCTAAGTCTCTCTTAGTCTGTTGCCACCCAGGAAACACTTGTCCTTTATTTAGCAAACCAGCCTCTTAACCAGCACACAAACATCTCCATGAGCTTCAGCTTCCTCAGCATACTGTCCTATCAGCTAGCAGCACACATCGCTTCATTGTACCTGCGTGCACGCGTGCATGTACAAACACACACATACACACACAAATGAGGGTACACACACATACACAGATCACATGTCATTCCAACGCATGTATTTATATCCCTCATAAAGACATGGCATTCCTTTTGTAAAGCTGCAGAGCTTGTGTAGTCAGGGCTGTCAGTTCAGAGGCATGTTGCAAGTTTTTGATATGTAGATTTTGGCAGTGGGAAAGGATGTACCTCGCTGTGACTTTTATGTAATATGACAGCTTCTAGAAAATAAAGCACTTGTTGGAGGGGGGGAGGCACAGAAACAAAAGGAATGGGTGGAGTAAGCAAGGAGGACAAAGGCTGACATTCTGAAAACCCATAGCAGCTTTCTTCTGCTATGTGCAAGGAAGGGGGGAGAGAGAGAGACTATGCAAAAGCTGCTACTTGCAGGATCTCAATAGATCTAGCCAACTTTTTTTCTTTCACTTGTTTGTTTTTGCCACGCAATTCTTATGTAACTTAATTCCTCGCCTGTATTAGTAAAAATATTTTTATCCCACCATTCCATTTTTGAAAATGCTCAGGGTTTCTTCCATAAAAACAAAGCGACATTAAATCACAATCGAAGAAGAGGAGCTACAACAAGAGTAAAACAGCAGGCAAACAAAAATTCAGATAAAAAGACCATGAGATAAAAATTTAGCAAATTAAAATATAGCCATATCAAATGCCTGGCTGAGGGGGGGGGAAGGGGGGTGGGGTTACACTGTCAGAAAGCCTGCAGGGAGGGAGTCCCAGAGCATGGCAACTGAGGAGGTCCTCTCCCAGAAAAATGCAACTGAGATGTTTGTGGGAGGTGCAAATTCCAAAGGACCTGAGCAAGCAGACTTTAAGGTATCCTAATCCCAATCCACATAGAACTTTTAATAGTTATAACCAGCAATTTGAACTGGACCCAAAAAGCAGACTAGTAACCAGTGGTCCCATTCTAATAAGGGAGAGATATGTTCCCAGTCAACAACAAGCTGCCCACAGCATTCTGGACCAACCAAAGCTCCCAAATGACTTTCAAAGGCAACCCCACACATAAAAGTGTGTTGAAGAAGCCTGGTTGTTATATAAGTGAGGCAACCTTCTCTAACCTGGTTCCTCCAGATGTTTGGAGCTGGGTACACATTGCCGGCTTAAAACACAGGTCATTCTTTTTCTCAATTTAGATTGGAAGGTGCTTGGGCAGATGGGATGTAGGGAAATGCAGTTTTTCATATCAAATGACAGGACAGATACAGGATAGCCAGAGACTGTGGCTAGCACCATGGTGAACACTTGCTTCTTAAAACAGCAGTGGGAGTGCACTAGGAGCAGAGTAAACAGGAGTGTGTTCACAGCCTTGGTCTACTTCTGTGCTGGCTGAGGCTGATGGGAGTTGCAGTCTAAATAATCTGAAGGACACCATGATGGGGAAGGCTGAACCAAGGCATCGGTTAACATTGCCAGATCTGATTTTCCCCAGGAACAAATACAGCTGGCACACCACTTAAGCTTAGCTGACCCTTGAACATCTAAGGTCATGGCTGGGTCCAAGGAGTATCCTGCAACTGACAATCGCCAATCCATGGAAAAGTGGAACAGCTATTCCTAGACTAGCAGTCCAGAAGGATGTACCACTGGGACACACTCCCCCTGTTCAGTTCCACCAGGGTGACCCAACTCATTTCCATCTCATTAATCAGGTGGATTGTGGAACTACTGAAGAATTTAGCAAAGTTATTTACACAGACTAAGGTAATGAAAAGGAGGTAGAACCAGGGGGGTGGGGAATATGCACAAGCAAGGAGAGGGACTACAGAGTGAGTAGGACACTGGAAACAAGCCTTGGTGTGCAGCCAAGTTCCTATCCTCCCTCCCACAGAATACAGGAATCTCCTCCCAGACCATTCCTGGTTCACACCACAGTGCTGTGTGAGCAATCCCTACATAATAGCTGTGATGGGTACATTCTGAAAAGTAAACAGCACTTTCTCATTCATAAAGAAACAAACACGACCTATTTCTGAATAGGTCTCAAAGTGAAGCTGTTAGAAACACTTTCTGATTGAATCCCCATCCCTCTGGAGGCACAGCTAAGCCGATCAACCTTGATGTTCAGGCGGCTGCCTCTTTGAATGGATGTCCCCTGTGACTGAACTTACCCTCTCTGACTAGACTAGCATCCTTCCTACATACTTTTTTTTTATTGCTGGGCTCTTGGGCTCCTGTTTTCAAATTAACTTTGCATATATAAATATGGTATAACCTCCCTAATTAAAATGACCAGTGGAGAAGAAGGGAATGGGGAGTGTTTGTGGATCATACATAAATTACAAATTCAAAGAAAGAGAGGAATTGTTCAAATCAACATGGTCCTATATGAGGGTCCCACATTGAGTTTGGGTAATCATGACTTAAATGGCCAAATTTTCAGCCTTATAAGGAAGTTTTTTTAAATAATAAAAAGAAAAGCAAATAACGAAGTTCCGCTTTGATGAAGCTGGGAAAGCCACCTAATTTTTGCAACACAAAGCCAAATATTACGTGTTGTGGCTGAGCATATTTTTAGATCTCCTGAGGATGCCACTGCAAATTAGATAGAGGACAAGTGTGGCATTTAGTTCACTTACCTCTGTTGCCAGCGCTTCCTGATGCAAGCACAACAGTTAAGGAAAATCGAAGATTCAGACAGAAGATCTCGTGACAGCTGGAACTGGGTACCAGTCTGAGGAAAGTGTGATGAGCCTTTAAGTGGAAGTCTCTAGCTGAGGTAGAAGGCAGCGACTGAGGGCCAGTTCATACTACCTTCTCTAACATCTGATGATGTGTAGATTGTTGCCTATGAAGGCTCATGCCACAATAAAATTTGTTAGTCTTTGAAGTTCCACAGCATTTTACTCTTTAATATCTGGGTTATTCTGTCCCCCCCCCCCAAGATTTCTGAGCCTGATTTATCACACCATCATTTCTGGTTATGTCAAGTCAGGGTCTGAAAATTCAAAAGCGAACACTTGCAAAATCACTTCACCACACAAACATACTGCAACTGAGAAAGGATTTGGTCCTGGCTTGGGGGTGGGGGAGGCCACATAAACTGCAACAGCAGCATCCCAAGAGCAAAAAGCCCCAAGACGTGTAATTTTCTGACACTCATAGTGCAGACTCAGGCTCACTGAAGAGCTACATTTCCCTGGCATCTATTTATTGCATGATCATGGATGAGAGAATGCCTCAAGAACTCCTCAAGGAATTCTGAAACCCCCCATATTTTCAAATGAAATACTGTACAAGGAGAACCTAAGAATAAAAACTTCTTATTATAATCTCAGCTTATGACATGGTGTTCCTGCTATAAAAGGTATGTTCACACACCACTCAAAAGTCTAAAAATGAACTCTCTGTTGGAACATGTGCACATTGGAAACAAAGTCATCAGCAAATCAAACAATTCATTCATAATTGTTTGCCTCTTCCCTTTGTCGTCTCTTGAGAGGCTCCTTAACTGTGTGCCAGCTCCTGTGGCCCAATGGGAAGCATTAGAAATGGGTTTGAGGCACATAGCATGGTGTCTTTCAGGTCCTTTGAACAGCCACCTTTTGGGGTCACTAGGTAAGCTGAATTTGATAGCTGTAAAGTTGCTCCACTTTTACCATCAGGACTAGATCCACAATAAAATATCTGCAAAGTCACAGTTGTTGCCACCATCTACTGAGTTACTAGAGCAGTAGGTAGGGCACCTAAGTATAATGGCAGAAGGGAGAGGAATCAACACGCATTTCTCCCCACTAAGTCCATCTGAAGGTTTACTCACACCTGTGTGGTAGCTTGAATGTGCAAATCAAAGTAGAAACATGGGGCTAAAATATTCAGAATCCCATTGGATCGGTTTAGCTAATGAAAAAGATAAGTCACGAAGAAGACAGAATTGCAGCAAGAAATGGATAGAACGTTGGTTCTGACTCCTAAGATTTGCCCTTTCTAGTAGGACAGCCGTATCTTACATGCTGCGTAGGATTCAATTTAAGAAGAAACAGCTGAGTCAGGAGTCAAAAGCCTCTCCCAGCCCTGCACAGCTTGTTAAGTCCAACTGAAGACACGTAACATACAAATTCATTGGATATTTTTGCCTGCAGAATTGATGCAATGGCGTGACCTGACTTAGGATAGTGGACAGGGTTGCGGGGAATCAACCAATCATGTCAACATGCATTTCTGCCCTTTAGAAAAGGTAAGGCAGGAAGCTTGGGAGTCTGGGTGCGTCAAAGGTTAACCAACTGACGGGAGATGCATTTTTGCCCCTTAGGAAAGAAGGCAAGCTGAGCTCTGAGTGAAACTAAGGTTGGACACATACTTAAAAATTACTCAGAATTTCCTGCAGTTTAACCTCCCCTCTTTCTGTGGCACACGGGCTGAGTTTTTAGCACAGATGTGGAATAATCGGCTGATTTAAGAGTCACCTTCAAGCAATCATGCATTTTTATTTTTTTTACATTTCCCCCTTTTAAGCCACAGATGAATGATATGTATATGTGTGGTCAAACTGGCCAGTAACTTTTGTAAAAATATTTTCACATCTAATTTAGGCAAGCTGCGCCCTTTCTGCATCAGTTTCCCAATTATAAAACAAGAAATACACAACATTCCCTAATAGCAGCCATGGCTGAGAAAATGAGTACTGAACAATGGGGGGAAATTCTGAAGCTAATGTTACGATTAATAATGAGAAGTAATTTTCTCTTGGATATCTCCACCTTTGTATGCATTAACATGGCCATAGAGGCTTCTGCCAGTCGCCAACTACAGCAATAAGCAGAGCTAAACCAGATTCAGAAGGGGGATTTTGATGAGATTCCAGAACTGTGCAAACTTACTACATGAAAGCTAGCCCTTGCCTTAGTGCCATCCCTTCCAAATGCTCTAAATTAATAACCAGCAAGGAGTCAAGGGTTCTCTTGTGTAATCATCACTCTGCTGCCGGCCTGCAGACGTTCCGGAGGAGGAAATGCTTGCATTTGTTGTATCAATTTTTATCTGTGTCATCACCTGTTGCCAGGAGAGTACAAGCTCCCCACTGCCCTGCTCCAGGGCAGGGGAGCTGAGGAGCATGCATAAATCAGCACACACTTTTGCACTCATTATTTTCACTTGGCTATAGATGTGCTCACGCAGTTGCTTGCTAGCTGCCTGGGCTTCCCTTTTTGCCAAGCGTGGCCCCGGTCCTTTCAGGGTTTTCAGCAAGGAGCAGCTTGGCAGGTTCACTTTCTTGTGCTGCGTTACTGAAAAAGCACGGCTGTGACGTTAACATATGAGAGAGTGCTGGATGTGAAATAGTTACCCAATCAGAACCCAGGGGGTGGAGTCAGAGGGACTATAAAACCAGCTCTGGGAGGGGTGAAGGGAGGAGTTCGTTGGGAGGCTGGTTGGAGTTGGGAGTGCATTGGGATAAAGTTTGTGGGTAGGTTGAGTTAGTGTAGCGAAATAAGTTAGGAGCTAGGAAGACAAGTAAACATCTGAGAGGTGGTTTAGTGAGTGAGAACAGGTAGCGGAAGTTATAGGTCTGGATAGGCACCCCATGATTGTCATGGACCGATACCATGAAACCACATGCTTGTTAAACTGCAATAAATAAACAGAAGTTTATGTTCCAATTTAACCCTGACTGGACTCAGTATTGTACCAGGTAGGGCCTGGGTGGTGGCAGAGAGAAATGAAGTGGTGGCACAGGGATCAATAAACGGTGAAACGTCTGGGGACCCTGTGTGATCACCACAACGGCCACTCCTATGCTCTCTCCCTTGTGAGACACCAGGGATCTGCAAATGCCTACAATCTAGCATTGGGGGGGGGTGCACAGGTGATCCTGTCAAATTTATTCCTCGAATGAAGTTCCAAAGCAGGTTTCAAGACATCAGCTGGAACTCATAGGGCATTATGCTAGGACTGCCGATCTAAATGTTCTCCTTTGCATTAGTCCAAAGGCTCTTCACTGCACTTTCCCCTCCACAGCACACTTGTAATGTTCAGGGTAATGGAAGAATATAGGTGATTCTAAGGTTCCCCTTGCCCCTTAACAGTATTAACAGGGCACGAAAACATCTGTGGCTCAATTACATTGTCTCTTACATGCCTGAAGGGGAGCACCAAGCTTCTGGGAAATGGGATACATTAAGCCAGGTACAGTATAGTACCCAGGCAGTATGCCTCACTGCCATGGTATTATCCTGATTGCTATCTGGACCAGATTTGAAATTGTTTTTATATGTGCTATTTATTTATTTATTTTAGTTTTTATATGCTTAATTGTTACTTTCTTTTATATGCAATTGCTTTAATTGCTTTTATGTTTGTTTTATATCTGTATCTGCAGTTGTTTGATATAAGTTTTTATTGAATTGTGACATTACTTCCAAGATGCTTCATAAAAAGCAATTCATAAATGTAATCAATAATGCTGATACTAAAATTATAATGCTGTCTTGCATTCTCTCTTTGTCCCTCATCATTTTATTTCAAAAGGTGAAGACAACATTAATCCTGTTGACTTAAAATTTGATGCTAGATCACGTGTGGTTCCCCACATATACTAAAAATAGGAAGACAGAATAGGAAGGCAATGTAGAATCTTCAACTGCTGCTGGGATTCTCTATGCAAAACACGAGAACACAGACAATACTCCCAAGTACAGTACCGTTGGGATTCCCCCCCCCCCCCAAGGACTCTCCTGTTTACAGAGATCTCTATCAAGCAGGTGACCAGGGCAAGGGCCTTTTCTGTAGTGGCACCCCAATAAAGGAACACATTTTGTGGGGAAGCTTTCTTCAGGGGAATTGTAGTTAGAGGATGATCTAGGAGGCCCAAGCCCCACAGCTTTTGCACCAGGCCTAGGGTCTACTGCCCCTCGCCAACCTTCCTAAACGTTAGAAAGAAACATTTACTGCTTATAGCAGGCATCCCCAAACTCGGCTCGCCATGTGTTTTGGGACTACAATTCCCATCATCCCTGACCACTGGTCCTGTTAGCTAGGGATGATGGGAGTTGTAGTCCCAAAACATTTGGAGGGCTGAGTTTGGGATTGCCAGGCTTATAGCAGGGATGTCCAAAGGGTCGATCGGGATCGACTGGTCAATCCCCGGGAGGCTCATTTTCCTTTGCTTTTGCCTAAGAGCACCCAGCCCCAGCCCCTCTCCCCTGCCTGTATTTTCTCCTGATACCTGTAACTTTCACGGTGCTGTTTTGGTGAGCGACTAATCCCCTTCCCCCTTCTAAACAAAAGGAGTTAGTCAAAATTTTCCACTCACCGTTGCAGCCTCATTGGTTGCACTGCAGTAAAAACAAAAAACTTCATTGGTGGGAGTAGGGCAGGGAGGGAGTAAGAATCACTGAACTACATGCAACTTATCATCCTGCCATATCTTGCTCTCCTCCAAACTCTCAAAAAATTAGGAAGCAGATCTCTTCTAGAAGTTTCCAAGTCTCATCTTTATCACTATTAGAATTGTCAGTTACTCTAACCAAGACTGACTGCATGCTGGGCTCCTGGATTTATATGTCCATAGAATACATTGGCTTGCAACCAATCAAGGTCAGCAGATATCATTACCAAGTTCAGATGACTGGTTTAGTTTTAAAGACAAGCACATCAACCTCCATTTCTGGAAGCCAACGTGCGCCACCAACTTGATGGGTAACTTCTCCAGCTGCGGCTTAAACATAACACCTTTCCAAAACACCTTCAAGCCTCTAAGAACTGCTGTTCTGAGCCTGCAAACAGCCAGGTAATTAATACTGGGTTTCCCCTATATTCTGTGTGGTAGAGCCGTATGTTAAATAACCTCCAATTCTTTGTTTTGCTGCTGGCTGCACAGAGATAAGAGAGGTGGGTGAAGATGGAATAGGAAGATAAAAAGGGAGGAAGTGAGAACCCATCCTCTGAAAAATTAATGCAAAAAAGGAAATTTAAAAGAAAAGGATAATTGACAATATGCTGTGAAAGAAGCAAGAATGTTAAAGGAGGCAGAGAAGACTAGGTTTGAAATCTCTTCCCCAAAAAGAGAGGAATGGGGGGGGGACTACATCCCTCATCTATATGTTGTTTAAATACATACATTTAAGTTTGAAATTGCCCACAGTCTGCAGAGCATGAGACTCTTAATCCCAGGGTTGTGGGTTTGAGCCCCAGTTTGGGCAAAATATACCTGCATTGCAAGGAGTTGGACTACGTGAGGCTCGTGGTCCAACTCTACAATGCTGAGATTCTATGACACTGAATTGTACAAGGCTGAGTTTAAAAAAATAATAATAATAACTACCTGCAGGGAGGAAAATGCCAACAACCTAGCTTAACACAAGCCAGACAGCATCCCTGGAAGGAAAAGGCACACCTCAAATCTCTTCTCCCCTCCCTCAAACACGACTCCTTTACTTATTTTAATTTCACACTGAAACTTCTTCTCTCCTTCGGTGAGGGGTTTTTATACTGCCTGCGCCCATGCGTGCGTTTTCATTCCAGTCTTTAAATGAGGTCTTTGCTGAGAATTTACAATTCCCCTGTGGCTTCAATCTTGCCGAGATTGCTTTTTTTAAGACTGTTAGGCTTTAATTCTAATAAGCCGTCTCTTTATTACAGAACCAGGCCACATTGCCTTGACACAGCAAGAAAAGAAAAGAAAAGAAATGGGGGGGGGATCTTTCATTGGGAAGGAGGAGGAGGAAGAAGAAAGGGAGATGGAAGAATGAAGGAAGTGGAGGAGGCACAAAAGAGGAGGGGGAAAGGAGCACAAGCAAAAATTGTTTGCTTCATTCTGAGGAGCCTGGCAGGGGAGTGAAAGGAAAGCAATTGAAAAGAAGAAAAGGACAACTAATTATTTAACAAACATCACAGTAAAGGTTAGAGACCAAATTTCAATTACCTCTCCTCAAACTCCATCAACATTGCTCCTTAGATCATCAGGGAATAATAATAATAATAATATTAATGGCAGGACTGGAAAAAAGAAATGGAGAATGGGGAATGGAAAAAGGAAAAAATGTTTAAGACAAAGACAAAAAAGGATTGTTTTTAATCCTGTGCAATCACCTGTCACTATTAGCTCAATATATCCCTCCCAATTAACTACGTGTGTATGCACCAGGCAGGATAGCAGGGTCAGTTGCACAAGTGTAAACACCCCCAGCAAGAGATGTAGATGCGCCATAAAAATGAAAGTTCAATTTCTATACAGTACAAGCATGTTTACTCAAAAGGCAGTTCCTCTGATTTCACTGGACCTTACTTCCATGTTAGCGTGCACAGGACTGCAGCATAAATCAGGATGGTGTTTTTCTAAGAGGATGAGATTGCAAATCCTGTCTTCTAACAACATTTTAATTTAAAGAAAGGTTTCGCTCCCACTGCTTTTAAGAGTCAATTTTATTGCTTCCCACCCTGTCAGTTTCCTGCCTTCGTGGAATTGTCCTGAGCAAGAGATTACAAATGGGTACACAAAAGTCTTGCAATACCTGGCCCATATCATTCTATTTTGTTCTCTAGAAGAGCAGACTCATCTTTTTATTTGACTCAGTGCTAATACCCAAGGCAATCTGAGTTAGAACAAGAGAATTTAACATCAATTTAAACTGCTCTTTACCCATATGTTGGCTAGCATATCGCCTAAGAAATGTTGCATAGTTATAATGCAATTTTTATTATTTAAAAAAAAAACTGAATTCAAAAATCACCTGAATTTTATAGGCTACTCGCTACCTTGGCACTTCCTAATCTTAAATTTTAATTTCTCTTGTTAAGTAGTAACTGACAAATAAGCTGACAATCCCAGACCCATACAATGTGTACAACCCAGTCATATATACCCTGGTTTCTCATGTTACTGGGACCCTTGACAGAACACAAGGAGAGTAGGTTTTTTCTCCCTCCTAGCAGGTCAGTGTCTTTTATACCAGCTGATAAGACATGCAAGTAGCATCTGGAGAAGGACCTGCTTAGTTCATCTCCTTGCATCAATTCCAAAATAAATGCCTAGTTTGCACACAATGCTAAGCCATGATTTGTTTAGCTAACTATGGTTTATTTGAACATGTGAACCCAGCACATTGACCATGGTTTGCTTTTGACCAACAAACCATGCTGTAAAGTGTTGTTGGCTTGTTTCAACTGCGGTGTGGTATAATCTCTGAAACCAACAATCTTAGCCATGGTTTGTCTGACCACCAAATCAGACACTCAGCAAGCTGCAAAGATGTGAGGCAAGAGCATCACAAAAAACAGAACAAGTAATAATAATTAGTATTATTATTTATACCCTGCTCATCTGGCTGGGTTTCTCTGGCCATTCTGGGTGGCTTTCAACATATATAAAAGCTTAATAAAACGTCAAATATTTAAAACTTCCCGATACAGGGTTGCCTTCAGAGAGGCTTGCTTTCCAACAAGCTTGGAGAAACAAGGCATGGTGTGTTTGCTCAGCTCTGAGATAATCAAAGGTCTGCTGAACAAACCATAGTTAAACCACAGCTTAGCATTATGTGCAAATGTAGCCAAAGCTGGCAGATCCCAACTCCTTGCATGCTGTGCTCTCCCAGCCTCACAGGTCCTGTCCACTGGCTTCCAAATAGCAGCTGTAGTCATCCCGCCTATTTACCTTTCTTCTCCCTCTCTCCATAGCCGCCAATATAGGTTGATTCTTCCTCATCTACCCTCTTACTATGAGCCCGACTTGGTCTTCTGTCTTTTTCTGGGCACATGTTGTGGGCACAAGTCCACAACACTACTTAAAGGTGGCTTCCACTGACAATAACTGGTGAGGAATTGGGTTTTTAAAAATGGCATCCTGTGCTGGGTTCAGTGAGTGGATAGGACTGCAGCCAAGTGAGTTTCACCAGCAGAAGACACTATTCCGCCACAGTTCATACACAGTCATGAGAAAGTGTGAAAAGACTGTCATCCTTGCAAGGAGTAACCAATGCCACCAAATTCAAAGAGATCAATGGCTGTTGACATCGGAGTATGTTCTAATGAGCAAGATAGCACACAGGATACAAAGGAGGAGGAGGAAACCTCCCTGACCATTCCCTCTTAAGTGGGTGGCACTGCTCCTCTTAGTATAGCGATGAAGCATAGCCACACAGAGAAAAGCAAGTAGCTTCAGTAAACCTGGAAGATACTTCAGGTATGCCAAAGGATTTGTTTTTCAAAGGGGGGAAAACAACCAAAATTGAAATATTGTAGCCTGCATGCACACACAGGCATGCCCACAAATACACTCAAACCAACATACAAATGCCTTAGCAGCATGATAGGAGGGTACAGGTGCAATACCTTGATAGTTAAGAGGCAGGCCTCTAACAGGGGAAGGGAAATACGAGGCAGGAGATGCATGCCATCAGGCATATACTGTAGACCCAAACCTTAATTTTCCCCAAAAGTCTCCCGTACAGCATGGTAAGGTCTACTGAGTGTTCAAATCAGATGTGCGGTTTAGCTGGTGGGGTGGGAGTTAAAAAACAACAACTAAAACCACACTTACTAACCACATTCTAATCTGCTCTTAAAACCACAAAAGTTGATAAGAGGCCAAACGAGGGCCCAAGTTAGCAGTAAGCAATGTTTTCAAAGCCAGAACATGCGATCAAACTGTTCAACACCTAAGCATTCATTTTTAGGGCTGAAATGCTTTAATCTTGCAGATTAGTTGACTAATAATGATTGTTGAGGGTCAAGTTTAATCAACGGGGCTGTCAATTAAGATTACGTGTTTTATCTTTTGAGACTATTTTGGTTCTGGTGTTACTGAAACAAGGAATGAGATTTAAGATAGCTTCTTTCCTTCTGCAGTAAGAAGTTGTTTTGGTTAGGGATAACATCTATCTGAAGTTTTTTTGCAACTCAATCAATTAATTTACAAGTTAAAAGGTAAATAACGGGTGGCTCCTCTGAATCCTCTCTCCAAGGATGTGGGAGGTGGGGTTATTGGTTTGTTTTGCTTTGTTATTATGTATTTTGTGTTTTCATTTCATATATTTATGTTGTGGAGTGCCCTGTGATCTTCGGATGAAAGGCACTTCATCTGATTTAATATAAATAAATAAATATGTAAACAAATAATCAATGACAATTATTTCATTGGCTGCCAGTCTTTGAACTTTTTCTATCTTTTAATTAAAGCAGCACTGAACAAATTTTGGGTAATGATATCTTTTTGGAAATATCAATCAAAGTATCATTGGGCGTATCTTGGGATGTAAGACGTGGCAACCATGGCCTTTGGAAGGAGGCTGACGAATCTAAGCACCCTGTTTTATTTATTTTTCCAAAGCACAAAGATCGACTCCGCTGCCAGGAGGCCAGCAACAGGATCCCTCTTCACTGAATCTTCCCGGTGACCCAAATCTAGTCATAGTGGCAGCAACATGCAACAACCGGTGACCCTGGATGGAAATCCACATTCCCCATTAAAGAAGCTTCCAGATATTCAAAGGGGCCCAGAACAGCATTGCAATTAAGATGAGCGTCAAGTTGACATCAGTATCGAGATTGTTCCTTTAAGTGCGCTCTTAAATCCCACTTTTCACAAGGTAAGAAAAAAACAAACCAATGGGGAATGAGATTTCTTTGGAAGTCATAGGTTTATCTGGAAGAGAACATACATGATGAGTACCTAGGCACAGAGGTATAACCTCGTTCCACACAGCGTGAAGGCTGAACAGGGTGCAGAATTCAGATATAGGAGGGCCCACAGCTAAGTGATGCAGCATGTGCTTTGGCAATTCTAATTCATTTGGTTTTTAAGCTCAGGAAAAGAACAGTGCTAGAGACCCAGGCTGGCAGCAGTGCTTCGGAATAGGATGGGTTAACTTGTGGACTTAATGGATGTCATTGGGATTCCAACTCAGCCCCAGCCAACACAGCCAGTGGTCAGAGACGGATGTCCATCAACATCTGGATGGCACCAAATTCCTTGTCCTGGATATATAAATAAGGATAGATACCAGCATGCAGCAAAGTTAAGCAACATGCCACCCACCGCAGAAAGTGGCAGGATTAGCCAACTGCTGCCTGAGTGCAGCACATCAATTTGCTGCCGAATTGACATGTACAAGAAGCAAAGGAGGTCTGCAGGGAGTGGAGTAAGAAACATTTTCTCTCAGGTACAGGCTAATGCTGCGTCCCTTTCCGAGTTCTCTCTTCTGCTGCCTGTAATTATTGTAGCATGTGAGAGACATTTTACTATTCCCAACATCTCCAGAGGACTGCATTAAAACACCCCCCATTCCACAGTGCCTCCACATTTGCCGCCACTGCAGCTTCCCCCCCCCTCCATGAGGAACATAAACAGGATTTACGGCTGGCTGACATTGGGGATGTTCCCGTTGTTGATGTTTTAATTCTTAATGGCAGCGCAGCTGCATTTAAGGTAAGAGGAAAGCAAAGAAGCCACCAAGTATAGCAGTAACCATGGTAACTTCATGGAAGTTAATTTTTTTTTAAGGGAGGAAAAAAACTTCTTTTTTAAAAAATAAAGATAACGAGGTCCCTGAATCAAGCTTTATGAGCCTCGTTGCTTCAAAGATAGAGACGGAGCTATCTCAGGACTCCTAATTACCTTTGCAACATATTGTAGTGAGGCAGATTATAAACAGAAACACTCCTTCTGCAAACACAACCCCCAGCATGCTGCACAGAGACCATCCAATGCACAGAGACAAAAGAGGCACAAAATAAAAGCCACAAAATAAAGTAGGATTTAATACCCCTTTGCTGAAAGCAGAGTAACCTATAAAACTGGTGGCGAGTACAAGAAATTTGCAGCGAGGAGGCCAAGCAAGCCCAGCGACACAACCACGGCTGCCCACTAAGGAGAGAAATGGTTCTCTTTATGTATTATTGATGGAGACTGTCGCAACACAATGGGAATCGGCCCGCGTATTTTCTCCTTGCTATAATGCTGCTTTAACTCACCGCAGCAGACAATGTACTTTAATGCAGATTACCTGCAGAGTATTTCAGCGCAGAACAGCATGCTTCATCCGCATCTGCCGCACAGATAGGTGCACAGCGATACAATGTGACCCTGGAGATAACTACACAAACACACACAGTGTGTGCAATGCAGTGCAGCTACCCACCAGCTAAACCAGAGCAACTCAGTTTCCAAGATGGTGGCATACCCCTGCGTTGCAAGAGCACTTTAGACAACAGGACTTCTACAACCCTCAAACTAACCTACTAGAAAATTAACCTCTGGCGCCGCAATGTTTTCAGTCCGCAGGGAATTCCACCAGTTGTCCTGCTCTGGGTTACTTTTCTTTCTAAAATCAGATTTTCAAAACATAAACAAGTGAGAAGCAGTATGCAAATGGAAGAGATGGAGGATAACACTCTGCGTAAGTTGGGTATGGAGAAATCGATTTTGCTTTTCTTCTGTTCTCAAAGACTTGGGAATCTCTTTGCTATATATGACAGATTTGGCACGAGCCAAGAATTTCTGCCCCATCACAGAACAGAAAAATTGGCAGAGGAAAAGCATGTCCTTTAAGTGGTCCCACATTCAACAGAACTTGCATACCTGGCAGTCTGCTCAGATTGCACCACAGAAAACATATACCTGATCAGCAAATAACAGCCAATGTTAGTTGCCCCACATCTGGTGTCAAATACCCCCCCATCATAAAATATATATCCAAAGTTTAAAAGCACATTTAAACACATTTGTAAAGCACATTTCCAGAATTTTATCCATTTTGAAAATAAGTAAATAATGAAAGCAAGACTGATGAACACAGTGCATTCTGTCTTATATTAAGTTTTACTCTTACTCCAACGCGTCACCAGATTGTAAACTGTGAAACTAATGCATTTCTAATTCATACATTTTAATTTTTGAGAGACAAACCCAGCAGGAAGTAGAGCCTTAGCTTAAAATTATATAGAATATTTCTGTTAAATTACATAATTTTGATCCATGATATTTTTTTAATGGCACAGAGGTCTTCAGCCTCCTATGGTCTGAGATTAGTTTGATATAGGGATGCAGAAGTTCCTGTTAGTATTGTGCCTCTTTAAGGTTAATAGTAAGCTGCTTGCCGATTACTCCATATTGCCTTGACTGGGCCAAAAGACAAAGTAACGACCCACACCTAAAATCACCCAAGAAACAGTATGCCTTGTATTAATTGTCATTGCTGGCTGGGTTCAAGTGGACATTTCTTAGTTTTTCCACTTTATAATGTATTTATTGCTTCCATTGGGGAACCTTCAGATGTCCACTAAGCCTATACATTGGCAGTGCGCTGCATTGTGAGACAATCTACGCATGACGGAGAACTGCATGATGCAGCTTTTCCTGGACTGCACTATTTCCATGTACAAGTGTGTCGGCCACACAGATTTGAAAAGGAAAAACCCTAGTATGTCTGGGACAACGCCACCCTAGATTCCTTTGCTCCAACAGGCTAGTGTGCTATGTGAAGCAGATTCTTGCATGGTGGAATCTTCCATTATGTGATTCCCCCACCTGCAGTCTCAAGTGGTACAATCCAGAAAAAGCTGTTCCTCATGTTCCTGCTGCATGTATAGATTTGGCTGATAAAGATTCCAGCACAGATGTGGAGCCAATGAGGGAGCAGATTTCACCAGCGAGAAATAGATTTTTAAAAAAAAATCCATTCTTTTGCTTGTCTTAAGGAAAGAGAGGAGGTAGCAGCAAAGAGGAGAAAAAGAAAAACATCAGACAACTGAGGCGGCGGGGCGCCGAATTTCGGTGCTGCACAGGGCGTTGCTGAAATTTCAGACCCCAAGATCTGCCGCTGCACGAAGAACATGCCAGTTTTCCTTAAGGAGGCTTGGCCCTTTTCCTGAATTGCTTTGGGGTGGAGGGAGGGTTCAACTCTTGCTGCAGTTCTTCATTTCCAAGCGCCCAGAGTGCTTTTTAAAAGAGAAATGTCTAGAAATGCTGGTGACGCTTCTTTCCTGTTGTGATGATCCAGCCTCTGGCAAGACTGAAGCAGAATCAACTTCTTAAATTTGATTGGTGGTGCTGGGGGATATGTCATCCTCACACCGAAGAGAGCATGGTCACAAAGTGTGACAGAGTTTTGTTAACAAGGCTTCCGGGAATGTAAATAAGCACCCCCTCAAATACAGTTCAAGAGACGGAGTCCAGTTTATTCTATAGCGGGATCTTAGAGGCTTTTCTGTCTTCTGAGTACAGTATGCAACTCTTTTAATTGCCCATTGATCAGAAGAGTACAGTGGTACCTCGGGTTAAGTACTTAATTCGTTCCGGAGGTCCGTTCTTAACCTGAAACTGTTCTTAACCTGAAGCACCACTTTAGCTAATGGGGCCTCCTGCTGCCGCGGCGCGATTTCTGTTCTCATCCTGAAGCAAAGTTCTTAATCCGAGGTAGTATTTCTGGGTTAGAGGAGTATGTAACCTGAAGCGTATGTAACCCGAGGTACCACTGTAAATCTGCCTGCTGATTCACTCTTAAGGATTGCTTGTCCTCTGCTTGGTGAGGTTACAAATGTGTAGGCTCACCTGGGTCCACCTGTGATTCAGGAAGCGGAGGTGAGGTTCTGTTTCATCCTCTGGGGTGACTGCAGAGATGTGCTACACAGGCAAGATTTATCGATGCAGCAGGGAAGAGGCAGGGATCTACAATGTGCTTGCAGGAAACTACCACACTATAGCTGCCATCATGAACTGCCTTCCCTCCCCACCAAAACAGAAGCCTTAAGTTTTACAAAGGAAAAAAAAGAAGTGCAGTAAATAGTCAAACACCCCACCAGTGTGAAATTATCTTAACACGTTGAAGAGCTACAGTTTTGCAAAGAACAACACGAGGGATGCTCTTACTTAGCACAACCCACCTACTAAGACTAAAGTTGGCAAAATCTAAGCGCATACACATGGTACAGATGTTGAGATCTCAACAATGTATGTATGTGTGTGTGTGTGCTGTCCTTTATTTTACTTGCAGTAGATCTAGTATACACAAGTAAACCCCCTCCCCTCAAAAAACAAAACAAAACAACCAAGAGAGAAAATTATACAAGGAACATAAAGCAACCAGCTGCTCCAAATGCTTCAGTTTTGTCGCATCTAGAATTATTAGCTAACCAACAACCTTACTCAGACTAGTTGTGACTTAGAGGGTTCTAACACAGCTCCCCAGCTAGCAAAGGGATTTTTGTTGCTTTTAACAAGAGCAAAAGAAATGTGCAAAGTATTTACCCACAAGCCAAGCTTCAATAGTCTTACTTGTTCATACGTCAAAAGAAAGAAGAATAAAAATTGCCCACTTTTTGCCTTTAAAATCCTCCGGTGATAGCCAGTGGAGGTGCTTCTGGATTATACACATTCTATCAATCAAATATGCAGTTAATTATTGTATGGTGCTTAATTATTATTTGCATGGCCCTACAAAAAAAAATTAATGAACAGCAAGTTGGAAGAAAAGCAACAGGAGTAGAAGCTAATAACTAATTGCATACCAACATTGTCATACTTTTGACTAGTTTTCAGGGTTCCCACATATTAAAAAATGTTATGTTCTGCTGCTTACAATCTACCAACATGACCTAAATCTTTAAGCAAAGTTACTTTTCATTTTCAGTTGCCAAAAGTAAAACTGACAAATTGATGAAAGGAATAAATTGCTTTGATTAAGCAGAACTCTTGTACTGTTTTTACAGTGTATGCACAATGTGAATGCTGGTTGTTTGAAATAAGATTTATTTATTTATTTATTTTTAGGAAGCCATCTCTTACAAATTAAAACTTTAAAATGGGGGGGTGGACATTCAGGGTAACTGGGGAGATCCGGATATTTCAAGACTGTCAACAAATGGCAGTTTCTGACCCTCTCTCAGCATAAGTTATAGGCTATCCTCTTGCCTCCCTAAGTATTTCCTTTTATTGACCCAGATCCTGAAAATAGAGATGTATCTCCAAGGCACGTTCATCTCTATATGTACACAAACCTGACCCTCTTTAAAAATGTATTAAACATGCAGACCTGGAGGAAATAATCTTTGCAGAGGTTGTGTCTTTTCCTACATCCCTCACCCACAGAACAAGGATATTTTTCTTCTTTTACTCTCCTTCTCTACCTGAACCAACTATGGAGATCTATGCACAGAAGCAGCTTTGCTGGATCAGGCGTAAATTGAATGTGCTTTTTTTTAATCCACACTGAATTCCATTCAGTCAAAAGCACATTTTTTATAAAACTTTCATTTTACTCCACAGTCCTGTAAACAGGGAAGGCCAATTTACAAATAAGAGACCAATATTCTGTGCACATCTGAGGAAACAGTAACCTAAGAAGAATCAGGAGTGCTTGGATTCAGTGAACAGGGTGAAAATGAAGGGGAAGTGTTCTAATCCTTCTTTGTGATTAATACATTGAAATTCCAATTAAAATCTATAAGCCTGTCAACAAAAGCCAGTGTTCTGATTCACACAGCACATAGTTAAACTCTGGAATTTGTTTCAACAAGATGTGGTGATGGCCACAAACTTGAGTGGCTTAAAACTGAGGATTGGACGAATGCATGGAAGATAAAGCTATGAATGGCTACTAATCGTGATGGCTATATTCTGTCTCCACGGTTGAAGGCAGCATCCTCCTGAATGCCAATTGCTGGGGATCACAAGTGGGGAGAATGCTGTTAATATTCAGGCTCTGCTTTGGTGATTCCCATAGGCTGATTGGCCACTGTGAGAACAGGATGCTGGATAAGGGCCACTGGTCTGATGTAACGGGCTATATCATTTGCTTCAGGTCTAGCTGCATCTGCTACAGCTCTGGTTTAAGCCAATAAGCTTGGAGTAGTTGGTTCAGCACACCTAAACCAGCTCAGTTTGGGTTCGCATGGGAAAACAGAATTAGCATCACTCACATTAAAATGATGAACGCTCCCCATCGCTTCCAAGTAGATCTGATCCCTGCCAAAGTCAGGGCAACAGGGAAAGGTGCCAAGTTTTCAAAGCTGCAGCTGCGAAGGAGGAATTGTGTGAGCCCGCCAAGCCTTGGAATACACTTCCAACCCTTTCTTTGCAGCAGAAGTGGCTTAAACTTTCCTATGCCTGGTGTCACTGGATCACCCAAAACAGTCTCACGGGCCAAATCAAGAGGCCTGGTGGGTCTAATTGGGCCAGCAGGTGAGAGATTGCATGGTACTGTTTCTAAGATAATTCGTATCTCCATAATATTGAAAAAACAAAATCCTTTCACTGCATGGTTAAATGTTACCCAGGAGAAAGGACTACAACTCAAGAGTGAATAAAACATGGGGAACAATCTTGGATTATTACTCAGTAATGAAAGTTCCAATAAGCAGGGTAAATGTACGAAGTTTAAATATAAAGCCCATCCATTCTGGAAACGAGGAGAGTCCTGAATTGCCTGGAATCAAAGATGCTTCAAAGATGCAACCTATCTGTGCCAGAGCTACCTTGTTTTGATTTTTTTAGAACTTTGCATGTGCTGGTTTTCCAGTAAAAGACAGGATTTCAGAAATATTTTTAACGGCTACAAAACAAGACGATCACTTCAGCACGGCTAAGAAACTCTGCAGTGCACAGAAATCCTGTTACCTGCCCCCTTCCTCCACCATGTTGCTTATCTTTGGCTTGTTACAGCAAATTGCAGCAGTAGAGCAGTAGGCCTCCACCTCACCTGCTGCTTCCCAGCCCTTGAAGATGGAAGAGCACAATAAACCTGACAAATCAAAAAAATCTTCCCAGATATTGTTTGTTTTATGTAACCATTATTCATTCTGGTTGATGCCAATGTACTAGCACATCTGGCTCTCAAAAGAAATAAAAGATAATTCAGAACTGGTAACTTGAATTTTCTTTTCTATTTCACTTAAACAAAAACTTTCATATAAGGTTTGGTTCTCTTCATGAAAAACATACTGGCTGGGATGGCTCATTTTCAGATTAGGACTAGGGTTCAGTAGTGTAATGGATATTATCAGGAATGAAATCAAAACTGAATTACACTGGACAGCAGTGGGAATGTTAAGGACATGTACAACTTGGACAAAGAGAATACTTTCAATAAGTCATTTGAACTCCCCAACACTGCAGAGAGAATCAAAGGGCATTCATGAAAAGAGAACGCACACAGACTGAATATTAAATTGACTGATCTCAGCTAATAAACAGGAGTTTAATCCAGAGAGGACAGAAATGCTTTTGGTCAGTAGGTGAGCTGATCCTGGCTGAGACACACAGCCTATGCTAGTAGGCCTTGAACTTCTCTTGAAGGAAAATGTCTACAGTTTAGGACAGCACCTGAACCCAATCTTGGTTCAGGAGACAGGGCTGGCCTGCAATGTTTTGCCACTTGAGGCAAAGCCCCCCACCACTGCAGCCTCCTCTACCATGGCAGGGGGCACACCCACAGAAGAGTAGGAGCATGGCAGTGAGCGGTGTGCTCCCTGGGGCCAGTTCTGCCACTTGAGTCAACCGCCTTGCCTTGCATCATAAGCCCTGTCCAGAGACCTACATGGCAGCTGTGGCCAGGAACGCCTTTACCCAGTTTAATCTTGTGCACCAACTCTAATCTTTCTTGGCTCATGCAGATCTGGCTGTTGTCACTTGCACCCTGCCACATTTAGACTGGACTACTGCAATGTGTACTGTACTTCATGTTGGATTGCCCTTGGAGGATGTCTGGAAAACTTTAGTTAGTAAACAAGAGTGGCTAGGGCAGTTTCTGGCATCTGCTTTTCACAACATCTGAACTGGGAGTGGCCAGGCAGACTCTGGACCAATGTCTGGGCGCAGTGGTAGGCCGGATAAGAGCCAGTAAACTGAGCTTAAACCCTGGAAAGACAGAGGCCCTGTGAGTGCATGGATCCTGTGTTCAGAAGATACATCAGTTACATGTTTTGGATGGGGTGCACCCCCTCTGAAGGAACAGGTATGTGACTTTGGGGTGCTCCTGGACCCATCTTTGTCACTTGCGGCAGAGGTGACCTCTGTGGTTAACCACAGAGGTCACCTCTGCCTTTAGTTGGTAAGACAGCTACTACCATTCCCAGACCAAGATACCTTGGAACTGGTAACCTCAAGAATGGATTACTTCTGTGCAATCCACATGGGTTTTCCGGTCATAAACAGGAAGCTGCAGCTGGTTCAGACTGCAGCAGCTAGGTTGTTGACTGGAGCATCCTATCAACATCATAGAACACCTCTACTGAGGGAACTGCACTGGCTGCCAATATGCTACCAGCTGTAGTTCAAGGTTTTGGCTTTGGCATTTTAATTCCTAAAGAACGTCAAACCAGTTACAGTGTTCAGTACATCCCCTGTCCAGCCACTGTGCTCTTCAGATGAGGATACGGCTGAGAATACCACGTGCCCTAGAGATGTGCTCAGCTTGTACTAGGAACTGGGCTTTTAGGGTTTCAGCTCCAGCCCTCTGGAATCGAATACCAGGTAAAATTAGGCACCTAGCATCATGATGTTTAGGCACCTGCTAAAGATGTTTTCATTTCAGATGTATCCCCCTGTCATTTGTGGAAAATTAATTGCTATCTGTGGGAATGATTTTATTGGTTTTAGAGCTTGTAGGAATGGTTTTAATTGTTTTTAGAACTTTAGTTCCTTGTATGTTCTCTTATGTGTATCTTGTTGTATACCACTTTTATGGCTTTACATAAGAACATAGTAAGCTGCCTTATACTGAGTCACACCATCGATTCATCTGGTTCATTATTGCCTATGCTGACTATCAGTAGGTCTTCAAAGTTTCAGGCTGGAGTCTCTCCCAGCCCTACCTGGAGATGCCAGAGATTAAACCTGGGACCGTCTGCATGCAAAGCAGATGCTCTACCACTAACAGCCCTTCTCCTTTAGTTTCTGGAGGTTTAAAGAACAGTACAGGGAAGCTTTCCAGCAGCCACGCGCCACATTTGGGCTTCAAAGCACAGAATCACCAGACATCATAGTGACATCAGGTGATTGACAGATAGGTGCCCTCACTCACATGTCAAATTTGGCTCATCAGGGTGAGGAGATAAGAATCTGGCCCACTGGCCAGGGAAGATTCCCCACTACTGCTATGAACACTGCTTAGGCTCTGACTGGGCATTGAAAACCAGCCCCCTCTTTTTCTCATCTTTTTTTTACACTTGCCCTAGATGTTTTACAAGAGCGAATTATTTACTGTATCCCAGCTACATGATATACTATAAAAATGCTCCGATAAATTAAGGAGTTCCCTACATGCACTTTTTATTATCTCAAGTAACCTTCAAAAGGCATTTATCTGCCATCAGCTGGTATGTTTTGAAAAATTGTGATGACAAACTAATTTAGCAAATGCGTGCACTTAAAAATCTGCATTTACAGACTGAATAAGTAAATGCAGCCCATGGGACTAGATAAACTACCTTGAAAGCAAAAACAAACAAAAAAACCCAACAAATCTTCAGTTGGCACTTATTTATCTAAGCCCTAGGTGTCTCACCAGTCCAGTCCAGATTAAACTGGACTCCAGTCTTACAGTCCCACTGAGTTATTGCAGATTCCTCTGCAGACTGAGAAAGCCAGACAGGGCCTGGCAACACAATCTGGAGAGCAACCTGCAGTCTACAGGCATCTTATCACACTATTACCTGCCAATCTGTCTTGGTGACAGCACAGCAATGCTGGCAAAACACTGGCCAATGGTGAAGCATTTGCTGTTCTGAATCTGCTGGCTAACACATTGTCTTACATGCCAGCCCAATTTGAAGCAACAGCTGCAAACAACTGCAGTAGCAGCTTCAAAACTTTACAAATGCACATAAGCTACCCAGACTGCCTCAGGATGCAATTATCTGATGCTGATAGATAAAGGGTAAAGGGGATCCCTGACCGTTAGGTCCAGTAGCGGACCCCTCTGGGGTTGCGGTGCTCATCTCGCTTTACTGGCCGAGGGAGCTGGCATACAGCTTCTGGGTCATGTGGCCAGCATGACTAAGACACTTCTGGTGAACCAGAGCAGTGCACGGAAATGCCGTTTACCTTATCGCCAGAGCGGTACCTATTTATCTACTTGCACTTCATGCTTTCAAACTGCTAGGTTGGCAGGATCTGATGCTGATAGGGATGAATAATAAAACCTCATTCCTGATAAGGACAGAGAACTACAAAATCATTCCAAAGAACTATCAGAGCTTGGATGTGCACCAAAGAATATTTCTCCAAGACAATAGGAAAAGCACCCCTGATCCAACACTTCTCTGATGAAAACAGGGACATCCTAGTCCAATAATAATAATAATAATAATATTTATACCCTGCCCACTTTAACTGGGTTGCTCCAGCCATTCTGGGTGGCTTCCAACATATATAAAACATAATAAAATATTAAACATTAAAAAACTTTCCTATACATGGCTGCCTTCAGATGTCTTCTAAAGGTTGTATAGTTACTTTTCTCCTTGGCCCGGGGGTCGCATAACTCCATGCCCTCCAACATTTCTCCAATGAAAATAGGGATGTCCTAAGGAAAGGTGGGACATTCGGGGATCAAATCAGAAACCGAGACAGCTTCTGCAAATCCAGAACTGTCCCTGGTAAATAGGGAGACTTGGAGGGTCTGCAGCAGCACCTATAGTCTTATGACTATACACATATAATGGACAGCCCTGTTTGCTCTATTTTCCTACCTCTGCTGTCTTCTCCAAGCCCCAAACAAATCAGTGTGATGAAATTGAATAGTGCACATTGTAAGCAACTTCCGAACTAGTGAATTTCACTTCAAAGGAAAACTGCATTTCTCTTATTTTTAAAGGCTAACCAGGCTGAAATTCTGATGCCTAAAGCCACTTACCTGGGCATAAGCACCACTGAACTTAGTAGGACTTACTTCTAAGTAGACATAGTTAGGACTGAGCTGTTATTAATAATGCACGTATTCTTTGTGACCTGCTTTGAGGGTTTTTTAAAAAGAAAAAACAATTAAGCAGTGTATAAATTTTATGAAATTAAATAAATATGTACCAATTATTTCACCACAAATGGGGGGAGGAATAATTAAAAAAAACCTTGGGGGAAAATTCCTAAAACTGTTGTGGCTAATTTAGGGTGCAGGGGAGAGAAGGAAGAAAGGTGCTACTCCTATCAATCAATCAATCAATCAATCAATCAAAGGCACTACTTACATAATTGACAAACCAATATGTGGAAGACCTGCAGTGTCATGAGAAAAGGGCAGCAGGCAGAGGAGAACTTGCATTGTGCCCTTTGAGCATTAAAGCTAAATGCTAGAAGAACCCCCTTGAGGGTTGACAAGTGTTTGCTTTTAACACTGGAGAGGAGCAATTGATTTTTGAGACAAGGCTGCTTGGCCATCCCTCCTTGCTGTGGCTATCACAAGACAGACCTTGAAGCATTAACAAAAACCTGCAACACCTGTTTGACCAAACACTGTGGCAGAACAAAACGAAAATGACTGCATATGCCATGGGTGTATATAACTCCTCTACTCAACACCTCCAAGTCTCTGAAAAACTTTTTATCTCCACACAGCCCTCCGGAATCAATCAATTATTATCACCTTAACTCACCTTCACCGCTGATTTATGTGCAAATCGGAAAGTATCAGAAGCTCAAGGAAGTTGAAAGAGTTAGCCAAGGAACTCACCTCTTTCATTTGAGGCAAATGCTTGTGTAAACAATATCAGTTTTTCCATCTCCGATTTATGGATGTGGTTACAGTACAAAGTCCCTTTCAAACACAAGTGGTCCATGTATGTCCCAAGGCAGAAAGCAAAAGGGGCAATGTGGTTAGAACACGCTGGAGTTCCTTTTTCATGTAGACAGGCTGTCTCAGAGAACCTCCAGATCAATAGCACTGTAAACAAGCACCCATTTAGGAGCAAATCTAGTTTTCACCTCACCATTAGGATAAAGCCGCAACTGCCTTAAAACAACAGCTATTTTCACATTGGAAACACTTCTCAGGGAGCTGGAAGAACTCGTTGCCATTGCACAATTTATAATAACTATAATAATGAAAAGCTCAAGGCCGCTCAGAGTTATTTTGTCATTTATGCACAATGCCATTAAGCATCCATTTTGCACAGCTACCATGTACAAGAGAGTGCCAATCACACTCTTTCGATTCCCTCTGTTCTCCTGGTTCCATTTACCATTGGGCACACTTGAGGTAACCACCCATTGCGGATGGAAACAGACAGACACATACCCTGTTTTGATTCTCACACTTCCTTCTTAAGACAGGATAAGCCTGCACCTGCATTTTATGCTGCCCCAAACCCTAATGGTCATGTTTTTGACAGAATCAAGTGTCTGGTAAATAGCAAGGAGAGGACATATTGCAGGATGGGGAAACAGTGAACAGCAACCAGCAGGTTAAGCACCCCTTCCTTTGCTTGCTGCTTCTCCATGGCAATTTTCTCCCTCCTGATGCACTTTTTAGGGAAGTAGTGGCCACCAGGGCATCAGAATACAAGGTGGCCACAAAACACATAGTATTTAGCCCCATCTAAGCCATATGGATGCAGAATGTAGTGAAGAGATAGAAACATGCAGGTTATACACAGAGAAAAATCTATCCTACTTAAAACATGTGAGCAAGGTCAAGCCTTGCTGATGGTCCTTCATGCCCATAAAAACAATTTCCTATTTTAATTTTAGCCTCTGTGGAGTCAGTGACACCAAGGACACTCCTCCTGTGTTTTTACAGTAGCCAACAGGGATCTGGTTACTGAGTGGGGCTTGTAGGGACCATAACAACAAACAATAAAAGCTGAAAATTAAGCTACTTCTTTCCAGTTCTGCACCCGAGACCCGCACAACTGAGCATCCCAGAATGAGAGAAATACCAGCCACAACAGCTGCTCAAGACACAGTCTTGAAGTTGGGACTTCTTAGAATCATAGAATTGTAAAGTTGGAAGGGACCTTGAGGGCAACCCTAGCCCAACTCCCTGCAATGCAGGAATCTCAACACGCAGTTCCCCCATGCAATATGAAACCATACCAGACTCTGCTTAGCTTTGCAAATGTGCTAGTAGTTTTATCGAACACCTATAGAACCTCCAGTAAGAGTGCCAACATTTTGGAATCATGATATAATAATAGGTGCCAAGCCAATGTACAAACTTTTTCTAAGATTCTTTTCAATAAAGGAAAGAGCTAAAAATCAAGGAAGCCATTTTCGCATTGTGCGTGAGATTTCTGAAGGCAAATATCCCAAGTGGAAAGATTCTCTACTATGTCAGATACGGGTCATTTCCAGCTTCCTTCCAGTCCTTAGAAAGCATTTTTTAAAAATGGGGCACGCAATGGGCTTTTAAACATTTGACAAAGAAAATTCCAGTGCCAGGATATGAAGAACTTTAATTTCATCTCAATCCTGTATTTACTTAGCATTAAGTTCCTTAATTTCAGCAGTACTTACTTCTGCATAAAGGTGCTTAGGACTGCAGCACTGAGCTTGTGTAGCCCTGCAAAAACCTGGGATTTACAAGTGTTTTTGCTTAATTTTCCCTTCAGGGACTATAACCCAGAGAGAAAGAGAGAGAGAGAGAGAGACTCATTAGTTGGTATGAAAGGCTATCATTTGGCTTTTAATTTACGACTTCTAGGTTTCTTCTCAATATACTGTACTGTAAACTTTGCTCCTTAAGAATGACACAAACCGTTCTTTAGACCCCTAAGCAGGGAGAGCACATCCTTTTTCGCCGCTTGAGGTGAAATGAGATTTGCCACCCTGCCCTGACACCACACCTGTCCCTTCTACCACCACTACCTGCTCTGCCACTGCCGCATCTGCCACCTCCACGTGCCCTGCTGCATCTGCTGCTGGCAGAGAAACAGTGCTGCCATTAGTGCTTATTTCAGGCAGGATCATGCCAATTTCAGGTGAGAGCTTGTCCAAAACAGACACGATCTTGCCCGAAATTGGTGCTGATGGTGCTGCTGCTTCTCCACTGCTGATGAAGGTAGCAAGGCAGGCAGGGCACCCATGAGAGTGCTGCCTGAGGCAGCAGCCTCACCTTGCCCTTGCCTAATGGCTGGGCCGGCTCTGCCCCCAAGACCACTAAAATCTTCATACCTTTTCCCTCCACTATCCCTCCTTAGGAATCCCTGCCCTACAGGAACACCTCCTGTCTGGCATGGGGGGGGGAGAGAGAGAGAGCTTGACGTACCCATTCAAGCCTTAGCACAGTAATGATGCCCCTCCAATCTTCATCACTGGAGGTCTTTGGCAAGTCACAATCATCCTCAGTCCCCAATCCACACAAACCAATACATAACACAATGTAGTAAAACTATCCACTCCCATGCATAATTGTTGTAAAGGTTACGGAGGACGAATGAAAAGCAATTATATACAAATAGTAACGGTATTTTTTATTGCTCAAAAACTTAAGTGTAAAAAGCAATTATATACAAATAGTAACTGTACTTTTTATTGCGCAAAAACTTAAGTGAAAAATTACAGACCAACTCTTATTTTATATTAGCCTGGTTCGACTTTATAGGCTCAAGTATAACAGCCACAAATTAAGGCTCTCTTTCAACCTTCTCAGCCCCGAGAACAAGAAAAGCCCTGACATTTCTTGCACAGGGGAATAGATGCAGGCCTCAAGCATGATCACCAAGCACACAGACACAACTCAAACTTTCCCCACCTGACCGTACACTCAACACACAGAGTCACAGACAGTGCATAGTAGCAGCCAGGGTTCTGCAACACACAATGAGGATCCATGAATGCTGTACAACAGTATTTTAATTGTTAGAGTAACTTTTATTGCACTGAACCTTTCAGAATTTTGTCTATATGCCATTAAATGTTTGAGATTGGACAGTGCATGGTATCACTGCAAGCACAGGGAAAGAAGCGCTTTTGGTATGCAAGAACTTGCTATTATTCCCAGGACCATTTCTCACATTTTCTGCCTTGTGCTAAATAATCACAATGTGGTCTGAAGGTTCCTTGTGAGCATACCGGTATATTGAAAATGCCTGGGGTGGGGTGAGGGAACTTTTCCTTAGTCTCTTCCACTGCAGTGGAGGAGTTTATTGGGACAAGTGCTGCCTGCCACAGACTATAGCCTCTAAAGAACAGTAAGTCTCCCGTTGCAATTATAACATCATATATTTTTCCCCTAGCACAACACAAAGACACTATCCTGAAAACCACTTTGAAAAATCAAAACCGACTGTGAAATTACCTTATAAAAATCTAAAACCAGGAAACTGGACTCTTCTAAACCAAATATTATACAATTGGTTGACTTTTCTTCTTTGCCTCAAGATCTGTTTCCTGGAGAAATGAGGTAGTAGGCATGCATTCGGAAGAGGGTGGACTTTCCTCCTTTGGAGGTTTTTACAGAGGTTGAGTGGCCATCTTTCAGGGTTACTGTGGTTACTGCATTGCAGGGGGTTAGGACTAGGTGGCCCTTGGAGTCCCTTCCAACTGTACAATTCTATCCTAGTTTGGGAAGGAGTCAGGTGTAGGAGTCTTATTGAGATGCAGGCAGCTTCACCAAAACCAATCCCTTAAGGCAGAAATTTCACCCTGCTCATGACTGAACAGGAACACCACCTTGGAACCCCATGAGTTAAGATGTCGCAACTTCAAAATCTGATGAGCATCTTTTTGCCATTTGCAAACTCTACCACTTGGAACAGAGCGAAAATGCCACATTCCAAAGGCGAATGTGTTTCCCTACCAGGAGGCACACTGGTTCAGATTTACATGAAAGCAAAGCCCACACCATCACAACACCATGTATACAGTCTCATTTCACTGTAAAACAGCAATACACAGGACCACAGAAATTCTGGTATGTACGTATTCTCTGTAACACAGCAGGTTTTGATGTTGTTGGTTTTAATGCAAAGGGTATTTCACTTTTCACTTTTCCTCCCTCAAATCCAACCTAAGCTTACTTATGCCAGACTTTTGTTTAGAATAAAACGTTTGAGAATCGCCACTGGTCTCCAACAGAAGATGAAAGTTAAGGTGCAAATAGTAACGGTTGTTTTACAGCCCTCAGTTGACCCTTGCCACTGCAGAGCCTGCCACATATATCCTTTTCTTTTCCTCCTGCAGACACAAAACAGGCTCCAAGGAGAAAAGAAGAACTGAAAGGAGGAAGAAAGGAAGACTTATACATCCTAAATACACATTTGAGCTGGCATATATACTCCTTACTCTTTCCTTCCTTTTAATCAGCCTACCCTTCATTCAGCTCTTTTCTTTACAATTTGCATTCACCTAGAGGGGTTGGTTTTAATTAGTGTTAACGGGAATATTACAATAGGACCTAATTAAGATCTCCGTTAAAAATCCAAAATGCAAACATAATTTGGGGTGGGTGGGTTGCAGACTGGGGGGGATGATGCAAATTTCATAGCTTACAAAACGTAATTATTAATGGGTGTATTCAATTAAACACCACCTATTCTGGCATTATTTAAAACTGAAACGGCGGGAAAGGACAAAACTTCATCCCAGCATATTCTAGTATGAAGTGTCTGCTGTTTAGGAAAAAAACAATAATAGTTACAAACTATGAGGACACTTACATCTGTTGCCATTATGTTGCCAAGAAGTTATTTATTTATCCATCAGCACCAGCAAAATGCTGTATATAACCTCACCCACGCTTAAGTTTCATAAGAGTATGGCTATGTGTGTCTAGATGCAGAAGAAACTGATCAGAAACCTTCCAATGGCACCATAAAGCGTTTCCTGGCCCCCTACCTGAGGCAATCTGCACACACCCTCATCAGCTTTGGAGAAATGCCTATCGTGCCCCTATCAATAAAGCAGTTACTGTGCAGCATTACAGTCCTGATCTTGCTTCACCAAGAACACAGACGGACAGGCCACTGCTATTCCGAATTTATTAGTTCTCGGTTACCAACCTAAAGACACCCATAGCACACTCAGGTGTGCACACACCACTGAGCCAGCCCCCCTAGTTCATGCGGTTGATGGGATGAGGCTGCCAGTCTACCCTGTCTGAAGAGTTTGCACTGCCAACCCCAGTCTCAGCGGAAAAAGGTGGCTCTTTTCATCCCAAGTCACATCCTATGCTTCTAATTTTGTGCTCCAGGGCCAATCCAGAAGCATAGGCCCCGACTGTACCATTTTACTGTGACCCCTAAACTAGGATAAACTAGGAAGTCCAAGGCTAGGCTGGAATTTTGAATGCAGACCCATTGCCTCATTCCTCCAAATCACACTACAGTTCATCTCCAAGCCAGACCCCCAACTGCAGCCCGCCCATCCCCTTCCCCGCAGTATCAGCTGGTCTTGAGTTTCTTTTGGCTGGTTCTGTAACTGAGGGGTTTTCCTCCCACCCCCCCCCACACACCATGGGGGGGGGGAGAGAAGCAGTTTAAAGACAATGCTGCCCCTTAGTCTATTCTCCTTTCTCCAGAGCATACTCACACGCTACATCTAACAAAGCCAAAAGAACAGAGCCAGCCAACTGCTGTATAAATATCAAATCTGTAAAAGGTGGAAGGAGGAGGGGGAGAGGAGAGAGACAAAAGGCAAGGTATGAATTGGCACAATACTGTAATCTTCAACCACAGCTAGTATTTGGCTTTGCGGCTTGGCGCTTGCTAAAGTTATCTCCCATTTCCCCTGGAGCTAGTTTGCTTCAGACTGCTTCCATAATGATTTCTAAGGGAAGCTCTCATTGCGAGCTCCCTGCTGAGGTGTAATAATGTGTGTGTGATAACACAAGGGGAAAAGGGGGTTGGGGGTTGGAAAGGCACCGCTGGGTTATAAATCCCCTCTCCCCTTCTAGTCTCTGGCAATTCAGCCTGGGATGGTGTTGCAGATCTGTTCAGGGAGCTTAGCTCGGTATTGTTATTCTGCACAGCAACCCAACTTCTCTATGAAGGCTGCAGAAGAAACAATAAAGAGAGGGATTTTGCTCTGCGCTACCCCCACCCGCCACTCTTAGCCGAGCTTGCAACCGAGGAGGTGGGCAAAGCCAGCGGCACTACGATCCCCAAATGTCACTAGTTTCAACCTGGAACCTTTAAATAAGAAAGTTTAAGCGCTCATCCAGCTTCACTAAAACAGGCTCCTCCACCCCACACATAACACTCCCAGTCCCAGCATCTCTTCCCCACGCCGCCAGATCCCCCCCCCGGGCGAATTAAACCCAGGTCAATCTTCTCTTCCCCATAGCCAACAACAGGAAGGATCTACAAGTTACCATCGACCAGATTTTCCAGCACCTACAGCCCCAGCCCACGCATGTTTACTCAGAAGTAAATCCCGCCGAGTTCACGGGCACTTGCTCCCAAGCGCACCTAGGAGTTTTTCCAGAGCGGAGGATCATCACACTGCAGGGACACGAGGTCAAGTGTCGTGTCACCCTGGAACTAGAAATGCGCCACTCTGGGCATCTCTCTGCGCGCCCCACCGCGGAGCGAGGCGGCGGCGAGAAGACGGGGGGGGCTGCAACTGCTGCTGCTGTGGGGTGGTGGGGGTCGTAGAGGAGACCTCGCCAACACGCCAGAAGAAACGGCAGAGGAGAGATTAAGCGCCACCATCCCATCCCCCACACCCCTCGAAGCGCGCACGCTGCTCGCCATTATTGGGGGGAGGATTAGCCAAGTGTTCTCCGCGCCTCCCCCGCAAGGAATGAATCATCTGCCAGAGTCAGGCTTCGACGCGGCCCCCACACACCACCGACGGGAGGGAGAGGGGTTGGAATTGGCAGCGGCGCCCCCCGCCCCCACCCCACCCCCTCCAAACCCCGCGCCTCACAGCTCTCGCGCGCCGGCTGCGCCTTCAGCCAGGCTTTTCCCTGACACCACGGGGATTTCCCACCCCCCACCACCCCAGCTCGCCTCGTGCGCGCGCCTCTGTCCCCTCCCCTCTCCGGACT